>NC_047669.1:32951012-33551012 GCF_011762505.2 Arvicanthis niloticus | reverse complement strand
ACACACACACCCCACACTTTTCTCTAAGTTCATGAGCACCAAAACTCCCTCTTTACATTTTGTTCATCAAGCAGATCCATTCTAACTAGGTTCAAGTACAAAATTCTTGAGTAGCTACTCTGGACTGCAATACAAAAGGACTCAATTTTACTGCAGATATTGTCAAGCTCTTGCTGCTACCATGACTATGAGGATTGGCAAGGAAATGTAAGATACCTATGTCATGTAAGACCTTCACTAGCAGACAGCATATAATTAAGTGTTAAACTTCCCGATACATGTTAAATGTAGTGGGAATTTAAGAGTGAAGAAAAGAGATGAAAGCTAGCAAAGTCAAAGAGAATGAGCCTTGAGCTAGGAAAAGAAAATGAAGGAGAAAGAAGATGTTTAGCTATTTTCCAGGTTTTCTTGACTCACATAATGCTGTGTGTGTGAATTCTAGGTGGGATATAAGCAGAAGCCATGAACAGCTTCAGAAGAATGTTTCTATAGGAAAGGATATATCTTTATCTGAAGCTCCCATTTTTCTGTTATACTACCAGTTACACCAGCAGTATATGTGGAAAGTGTAAGCTGAATAAACACTTTCCTCTCCAACTTGTTTCTTGGTCATGTTTGTGCAGAAATAGTACTGAAGATGTGAGGGTCCAGAGGAATAGCCTGATGTGAATAACCTTCCCTGCCAACTGAGCCCATAGTGAAATGATAGCCCATGCTGCCACTTAGGGCCATGTCTGGGTCCAAGGCCATGCTGCAGCTGGGGTCTGTGTTGTTACCACTAAAGACCATTGCCATTTGTCTTAATCAGCGTTTCTATTCCTGCACAAACATCATGAGCAAGAAGCAAGTTGGGGAGGAAAGGGTTTATTCAGCTTGCACTACCACATTGCTGTTCAATAACAATTGATCACCAAAAAAAGCTGAATAAACCCTTTCCTCCCCAACTTGCTTCTTAGTGGATGGATCTTATGCATACCCCCTAAAACCCAGGAGGATCGACCTGAGTTAAAAAAAGGAGGGAAGAAAGGGGGAGGGGCTGGGGAGGAATGCTTAATTGGCTCCACCTCTGGCCTTCAGGTACCTCATTAGTATGTAAATCTCTCTAGGGCCTGTTCACACCCTCCACCTGTGTATGTGACTGAAGGGTAAAGGTGGAATGGAGATTAGACCTCATGTTAGGCCCGACAGTTTTGGAGATTGCCAGTAACATGAGATGACCACCAAGAACAGCAGCAGCAGTGGAGTACAGGCAGCTGGAACCTGGAAGACAATGTGTGTGCTACTAAGGGCAGAGCTGGTGAGCCCAGAAGATCATGAGTGGATCCCAGATGTTGGACAGTTGGAGTTTGATTTTGCTTTTGCTTGTGACTGTGCCCTGATATCTTTTCCCTCTAGAAGGAAGAAAGTATTTTAGTGGAACTCACAGTTAAGAGACTTAATTGTAAAAAGGCTGAATTTAAAAAAAAAAAAAAGATTGAATATTTTAAAGGGATTGAAATTTTAATATGTAAGAATTTTCAAAGACTGTGGGATTTTAAAGTTATTTAGATCTTGGAGATGAATAAGAAAGTAAGGTTTGAGGCTTAATAGTGATGATGTGTTTGTGTGTCAAGTTGACAAGGGGTCAATTGTACTGGCTGGTTTTGTGTCAATTTGGCACAAGCTGGAGTTATCACAGAGAAAGAAGCTTCTGTTGAAAAAAAAAAATGCCTCCATGAGATCCAGATGTAAGGCATTTTCTCAATTAGTGATCAAGGTGGAAGGGCTCTTTGTGGTGGTACCATCCTTGGGCTAGTAGTACTGGGTTCTATAAGAAAGCAAGCTGTGTAAGCCAGGCTTCACTTCAGATTATTCATTATAACTTGGATTATTTATTTATATATCTTTTGTGATTGAACACTCTACTCAAGCAACTCTTCTTAACCTTCAGAGTATAAATTGTCTGATGCTCCGAATAAAGTTGGCTATTGCATATAACTTTAGTCTGCCTCATTGATCAGCTCCATTCTCCCAGGTTCTACCACCTCTAAAGCACTGAGTGAGTGATAAATAACAATAAAAAAAAGTTTCATTTACCTCCTGTTCAGTCTTCAAATAGTATCTTACTAATGCCATTGTTCTAAGTCAGCAGAAAGGATGAGGTGTTTCCAGTAATTTAGCATTTTTCTTGGAAAGTGAATTCTCAACTCTCTGCTCACCCATATTTTGAGGGTTTGACTCTAGGTAAATATTAAGCAAATGAGCAACTGAGAGGGCAGACTCTTTATTTATAGCTGTTCTAAGCAAGGCCTTTAGTGTGCATGTGTATGATGCATATGCTTATACCAACCTTTATTACACAGAGGCAGGAATAGGATCTCTCATAGTGATTTCCCTGCGAACAACTTCTCAGGCCACATTGAAAGCAAAAAGAAAATTAACAAGGCATCAAGTCATCTTATGGGTTATATTTTTAAGGGAATAATCAGTCTGTATTTGCAGAATATACATCTTACCAACGAATTCTCATGCTTTTTTTTTTTTTTTTTTTTTTTTTTTGATTGCTTGTGTTTTATGGACTCACTCTATTCTGATTAGGTAAAACAAGAAAAGTGAATGCAGAGGGCAGTATGTGTATGCCTGGCTCTGTTGGCTGGATTCTTCTAGAATGTAAGAGGAGAGAGACACACACACACAGAGACAGACAGACAGACAGAGAGAGAGAGAGAGAGAGAGAGAGAGAGAGAGAGAGAGATCACTCAGATGTTGCTGCAAAGATTCTTTTAGACAAGCTGAGAAGGAATCTCAAGAGATATGGTGTTTTATTCCCTCAAAAATTAACTCTGAAAGTTGTCACTGAAGATCATTCCTGGACTCCATAGCTATAGACACCAAAAAAGTTCTTTAACCAAGACCATTCAAGTAAGGTGTTAGAGAGAATGAGGACATGGACCAGCTAAAGGCATATAGAGAGGCCATCTAGGTTGAGGGCAAAATATTAAATGAAATAGAGCATTATTATCCAACCTCCTAGTAAGCAATGAACTGAAAGTGCTTGTAAAAATCACAAACTGCTATCATGTTTTTTCCTGGAATAATGGAAGAAGCTTTTATTGTATTTATAGGAAACACTCCTCTGTTCCACATAACTTCTGAAATTACTACAGGTGGAGTTTTTTTTTTTAAGCAATATTTAAGGAAAATAATTTTTTTTCAAAAAAATTGCCCTTTGAAACTTGTCTTATTTGCATTAATTTTGAATAAAATTTCTATTAAGTATTAAGTATAGTGTAAAAACGGGGTTCTACTGGGAGATGGTCAAATGAAATTGCAGTCAAAATCCCCAGAAAAGACATATGGCAGAGAAGGATGACTCCTTCAAGGACAATATGGGTGTTGATGTGGCAGAAATAAACTTAACATTATCACCTAGGGAGTGGGTAGTGAGTGGGGTAGAGGACGTAGGATTTTCTAAACTCAAAGGGAAAATAAAATAGAAGTTTTCTTCATTGCTGCATTGACTTAAAATAGTATTTTGACAGCCCTGTTTTTCTGAGCAGGCGTAACATAATTATGTTGACATGTTCCCTTTATCTGGTATGTCTCCTCTGGAAACTAAACTTATTTGGTGAGATTCATTGTCATATTTTATTGAGAATTTTCTATCAGATATTCCAAAACCTTTGCCACTTTATTTTTCAGAGATAGAAAATTGTTGGATTTCTTTTTCCAGTAAAATGACTAATTTCATGTCTTCCCACAACCTCTTTTTATTTTGCGATTTCCTGGCATTTAGTATTCACTCTCAATCTCCCTTTTCATGTTTTTCTTCACTTCCTTTGACTCATAACCATAGGGAAACTTGGGATGTTCAATTGAGTAAAATGTCTACCTTTAAATGCCTTTACGAGTCTATGTTTTCACAGATCTTTGTACTGAGGAAATTTGGGACTGAATTCCTCATATCACTTGTCTCCAAAATTCATCCCAAATTCACACCAAATTTGTTGTTGTTCTAGTAAGGTCCCAGGTATAGGCACACTGAGCACTGTTCTCCGAGAACTTCATGTTTCTTGGGAACAGTGACTGTTTTAAGTAGGCTAAGTAGAGCATATACCATGCAGAATGGTTCTGCACATGGAAGATTTCCAGATACTTGATATTCTGAGTGATTTGGGGTTTTCTTGGTGTAGTGATCCCTACTGTGAACTATTTTATGGAAAGGTTTTAAACAGGTGGTTTATGGTACTATGATTTATTCACTTAAACATCAGTGAATTCAAGATGACTGAATGAAAAGTGTTCTCTAGACGAGACATACCCTTCTGACAGAATGAGCAGTCAATAAAGCATGGAACCATGAGCCTTGTGCAGTGTTGCCCACGTGGGTTTGTATACTAGCCTACCAGAACCTCTGTCTTCTTCCCTAGATGTTTCCTGCTGGGTGCTAATTACATTTTCTCAGAGGTAGTAGTAAATAGTATAGCTGAGATGGAGAGGGACTCAGCCAGCCAGAGGCAATATATGTCCACACCACCTGCAGCAGGCAGTCCCACACAACATAGGCTAACTGTTTAAAGAGAAAATAGATGAGTCACTAGCCAGCCTTTCATTTATCACCCTTGCGACAGCCCAAGGCAGCTGCTGCCATTTCATTTGCTTGCTTGACAGCTCAGGTGTTCGTAGGCTTTGGCTGCTGCTGCTGTTCTCTGGCCCTCAGCTCTCTGCTTTTCTCTCAGGCATCTTCAGAGTTGTTTCCTCACAACTTAAGGTTTTTAAGCACACTGAGACTTTGTTTCAGTAAAGTACTTAGTTGCAAGAGGATCTATGGCTTACAAAGGTCCCTTGTCAGATCTGAGCAGAAATAATTCTAAACAAACCATCCCCTAACCTTCGAAGACATAAATCATACCATTTAAAAGACCTGTGGTGCCGGTTTCCATTCCCAGCTTGGAGCTGAGGTAAGAGCCTCTCTGGGCAACTTAGAATATGCATAATTATTTTAAACATAAAGAGTACTGTGATATAGTTTTGTAATAAAGCATTTGCCCACCATACATGAGGGCCTAAGATTAATATTTAGATCTTGTAAAAAAAAGGAAGGAGAGCTGAAAACTCTGTCCCTCTGCTCTAAAGTGTGCAGCTGTAAATCCATTAATTCAAGCCATTAGTGAACAACAAAGTATATGGGTTTGGAAAAGTCACAGAGACTCTTTTCTGGTAGTCACAGACTTTACTGCTTCTGTGACTCAGCCAAAGCCTATACCATGTGTGGGGGAGTGCATTTGCAGTGAGTTGAGTTGTTGAGTCTCACAGGTCATGATGCTCATTATGATATGTTCTGCTCACATATTTGCTTGGAATAGTTTATGACGAAATGTTTTGTGATTACGATAATTGAAACACTACTGAGTGTACTTCTCAGCAGACCCAAGAGAGTGGGGAGGTGACTGGCGGACAAAAAGTATGTCGCAAATACCAAGAGCCCCCTGTACACAGCTGCAGTTGTCCACAGACCCAGGCTAGCTCACCTCAGCAGAATCAGAATGCTAAGTTAGCTCTTTAAGTCCTCCATTTCAGATGCTTTTGTACATTATGAAGTTTGAACTACAAATTGCGTAGGTGATTAATGTTGACATTCTTAAATCCTTTTGAGTGAGTAGAAACATAGTGGGGTTGAAGCCTTTCTTGCTACAAAGCCCAACAGACTCCACAACAAACTCTCCTTCATCTATAGTCTATTATTTGTAGCAAACTGCATTCTTAGAATCCAGGGTAGGGTTCTGGTTCTGCCTTCCATCTCAGCTGAGGTTCTTTAGGACAGCCATGCTCCTCACTTAGGCTAGAACTGGGGATATTCTTTTGCATCATTGTGGGTTCACTGGGACTCCATAGAGAAATGTGGAGTCTGAAAGCTATCTGTCTGGAGGCTGTTCTGCTCTGTAGCCATTGTCAACATACTAGACTGGTGTGTAGAAAGGAGAGGCAAACAGAATTTCAGAGGAGAAAGAATTGCTGGGTAAAGACCCAAAGGCCACCCAGCATGACCAAAGCTCGAATTGAGAGTCTGAGGTAAGCCAGCTGGAACTGCCTGGAAAGAATCACTTCTCACAGAACAGCCCCGAATGCATATTGGAGAGAGTTTTTAAAGACAACACAGAACAACTACATTCTTGTTGATAGTCACATGGGGAAGCAAGCAAGGAGTTTAACAAGAGCCAATAACATGCAGTTAACTGGTACATTTTAACACTGAGTTCGTAGAACAGGGTAGGGTGTTTTCCCAAGGGACTTTTCAGAGAAGTGGGTAGAAACCAAAGATGGCTTCAACTGAGAGAAGATGGAGAAATTTTTGCCCTATCCCAAAAGAAGAGAAAAAGGGCTGAAGGAAAGCAGGGAGAAGAATCAAATCCAGGAAAACAGTGCAGTAGTGAGACTGAGAAGCACCAAGCCAATGACTGCTGTATCATCCCTTTGTGGTTACCACACCGTAAGCAGCACTTGTCCATAAAGAGCCGGGAGCTTTCTCATTGATAGAAACAGTGGCTTCAATTTCATTATGCTGTGCATTTGAATAGGCTTTGGCTTTCCTAACTGTGTTTCTGTTCAGATACTGCACACACGTCTAAGTTTATTCACCCATTTCTCAACCAGCACTACCCCAGGGCACAGTGGTCCACACAGCAGAGTCCCTCCTCACATGGTAGGTTTGTAGTCTTGTCTCTGAACCTGTAAACAAATACTACAACCTTGGGTCTGGAGAAGTGTCTCAGTGGCTAAGAGCCACTTGTCATTCTTGAAGAGGATCCAGGTCAAAGAAGTCAACGGTTGCTTGATTCTGCAAGCTTTGCACTAACACCTTTGCCCTAGCACATTTTGCAAGCAGAACAGATTGTGGATCATACGTTTTATGGTTGGGTTGGTGTTTATGTTTCTCTTTAGGTACACTATGGAGTACCTTCCTATACTAAAGACTCTAGAACGTAGGGGTATAGGTTCTATGTAGATACCAGTTCTGCCATTTCATGTTCAATGAGTTGTGTGTGTGTGTGTCTAACCCGAGGAAACGTCTCGCCAGCAAGAATGCACGCAGGTACTGGATCCTTCTGCAGCAAGCGTTTATTGTATCATGAAGAGGTAGACAAAAGACCCCAAATGGTGCCCTCTTAAATAGCCCTTAAGGCGGTGTGTACATACTTGATTGGCTGCTCGCTTGTTACTCATATAATGCCCCGGGGTTGGGTCGTGAGTTTGGTGCGCTCCTAGCCTTTGCGCCTGCGCAGGGAACCTATCTGCCAAGATCATCAGCGGATGTGGGCGCCATCCTGCAATAGCAATTATTCGTAAGCCCGGACGCAGCTTTCTACAGCCCGCCCGCCTGGAGCTTCCTGGGCTAGGAGGCAGCGCGAGGCCTTGGCTGCTGCGTCCAGCTCCTGCGCGCCCCGCTCCTGTGCACTCGGCTCTCTACGTGTGTGTGTGTGTTGTGTGTGTGTGTGTGTGTGTGTGTGTGTGTGTGTGTGTGTGTGTGTTGTCATCAACAATGGGGCCTTGCTGTCAGTTTGTGGAGAGCATACAATTGTCTTGGAAACAGCTTGGGCTCATTGAGAAGTCCCTTTAAGTCTTAGGAAAGAGAGTTCTTTCTTGTCACCCTGTCAGTACCAAGGTTTCCAATTTCACTGAACTCCATCTTTAAAAAAAAACAGGAAAACAATGTGAAATGTTCTTATCCACAACTGTGCAAGCTTGTTATAACCGGATTTGGCCACTAGATGGTGGCTATCTTTCAGTATTGTAAAACAACAATTGTTTTCTAGTTGACAAATATCAAATAATAACATACTACAGACACACACAACAACATACATGTGCATCTAAACTGTTCAGATGAAAATATCAGCAAAATAAAAAGGGACATGAAGGCATCACACCTTGAAGCCCGGTTTTGTTTGTTACAGTTTTCCCCGTGGGACTTTTAGCTTCTCTGTTGTAAGACAGAATATTCATTTATATACGTCAGGCATCCAAAGTCACGCCGGTGGCTGTCGAACAGCTCTTGACCACTCTGCTCCTCATTCACCCACTGAAATGATGCTGCTTTTCACCCAGAGTCTCTCACCACCGCTGTGTTTCCAGGAATTGTATCAACTTCAGCATGGTAAACCTGAATCTTTATTCTTAAAGACTATGTAAGAGTGATGGCCAACCCCTCCTTCCCCTGCCATCTTTCCTGGTTGGCAGAAAACTCCTCCTCTCTGTGTCCTTCTTCCACTTCTGCTCATGGGTATTCTCACATGACACAAGAAAAGACGATTGCCAGAGAATCTCCAATACCAAAACTGTCCCGTCCTACAAGTGTGAAGCTTTAGGGCCTAAAGAAAAGGAGCAGCCCAGATCACCTGACCCTCAAACTGTCCCACCTGCATGTGATCCTGGCACCAAGGGAGGATGTTTTTATGAACAGAGACCCAGATGACTACCCAAGGTCAGGAACTTCAGAAACTTCACAGCTCTCCTAACCCATTTCTCATTGCAGTGATTGGAATTCTGCCATGTATTCTGAAAGCTCATTGGAGGTTACCAGGTCACCACAGTTCATCTACTGGCAGATAGCCATTTTTAGTGAGTGTAGTACCTACAAATTTAAAATGGCACACATATAAGCCACTGTAGTTGCATTTTGTTGTCTGTGATTACGTGATTACTGAAACTCAGAACTTGAGTTTTCTTTGCATAATAACTTTAAAGTTTTTTCATTGAAATCTGGTGTTTTCTCTTTGTCTTCAATGAAATACAGCACTGAGTCAGAAACCATTCTGTGTTGTGTTTTTGGTTTAAATGAAGGAAACAGAAAACCAAAATGTAATAAAAATTACATGTCCCTCTTATGGCCAGCATATATATATATATATATATATATATATATATATATATATATATACATTTTCTGCCCTTTAGTTATGCACATGCATTTGTCTGGTAAGAGATAATAGAAGAGTGTGAATTCCATTTATATTTCAATTCTATTATAACAAACTTTGAACTCCCTAGGGATGAGAAACATTCTTTGGGGTCTCAAATAAGTCTTTTAAACATGTGAACCACTTCTGCTACCCAGAAATGACTGCTATACAGGAAGTTATTGAAACCATCTTGTGCTTCTCCCATGGAAGCTTGGTGAACAGTCCAGTTGTACCATTTTCCACCAGTTCCTCCTTGCTTTGCTCTGCATTTTTACAAATCTTAGAATATAAACCTAAAAATAATAGCTATCTCTGTATGGATAAAGCTTTATATGTTTTAAAGTATTTAACTTTCTAATTTAGATATATATGTCTGCATGTTTCCCATATGTGTGGGGGCAACCAGCAGAGGTGAGAAGAGGATGTCAATTCCCCTGAAACTGAAATTATATCTATGTGGGTATTGGGAGCAGAACTCTGGAGAGCATCAAGAGTCTTCAGTTTCTGAACCATATCTCCAGCCCCCACAACTTTGCATATTAAAAATGCCATTGTATAGGCATGATCAGTATTAATAGATTCACTTTATAGGTGAGGAAGCTGCAGCTGGGGGACAGGTTTAATCTCAGTTTATACCAGTAACAGTGTAAGCAGTGGGAACCAGCTTCAGATTTTAGTTTTCAGAGTCTTGAACTCTTTCTTATCCATACCATTATGTTGAGGAAATATCAGTTCCTCTCAAATGGTGGCTTTGGGGTAGGAGGTAGTTTCATTAGGGAGAGCTGGATATGTTATGCTAATAACCAAGTTTTTCTCTCTGAGACCTAGAGTGGCCCCATCAGTATCAGCCAACTCTGTTCCACTCTGCTGGTCCCTGACAATAAGCACACGGGCATCGGTATTACCCTTCTGGAGGAAAGCTTTAATAATTAGCTTTTTCTCCAGGAAAAGGGCAATCCTACATCAAAAGACACAGCACTGGCTTTGATTTCTCTGTGAAGTTGCAGGAACAATCCCAGTACCAGCTTCTAATCTAAAGATTAGTTGGTGGGTCTGCTTTTCTGGCTAAATACTTGTTCTTATGGGAGACTACTACCAACACATATTAAGAATTTTTTATGTCTTATTAAAGGTTGTTCTTTGGTATTTGGAGGATCCTACAGCAGCCTCCCAAGTTATTACCAAGCAAATTCTAAATTTACTCAGGGAGAAATAATGTTATGAAAAGATTCTTCAAAATCATGAGGGATTGTACTATACAAGAAATATCATTGCCACTAAAAAGGCTGTGACTCACTTTTCTTTCTTATTGTACTTCACTGCCAGAATCAGATATATTTTTTAAATTTAATTTTTACGTATGTGTTACACATGTGTGTGTACATGAGAATGGGGGCCTTTTGGGATAGAAGGGCCAGGAAGCTTAGAGCTATGGTGACAGGTGGTTGTGAGCCACCTGACAAAGGTGCCAGGCATTGAACTCAGATCCTCTGGAAGAGCAATACTTGTTCTTATCCACCGAACCACCCAAGAGCCAGCATTCTACAAGGAGAATACTCTCTCTCTCTCTCTCTCTCTCTCTCTCTCTCTCTCTCTCTCTCTCTCTCCTATCTCTCTCTGTCTATTTCTGTATCTATCATCTATCTATCTATCTATCTATCTATCTATCTATCTATCTATCTATCTATCTATCTATATCTTTATATCCTCCAAGCATGGAACTGAATGAATTCTGAGATATCACATTATGTATAAAGTAACAATCAAAGATACAATATCACTGTTGCCTGAATCACAATGTGGCCTCCAGGAAGCTGTAGGTAGTTTGACTCAGCAAAGTCTACAGGTAGGCTGAAGGTGGAGATACCAAGATTGCAATCAAGGAGAGTCTGGAAACCAAGCAAGTGTTAAGATAAGGACTGGATGACAGGACAAGACTCAAAGCACATATATCTAAACTGACCCAGAGCATGGAAGTAAAAGGAAGCCCAGTTGTCTTCAAGGTGGAGGGACAGCATAAAGCCAGTAAGTAGGACCCTTCAGGTCCTTTTACTTTCTGTGAGAATGACCTCAGGTCATTCGTTTCCACTTTAAAGCAATCTTCTCTGTTATGTGGAGATGGTAGATTTCAATAATTCTAGAGTTCAAAGCCGTTAAGGAGATGCAATATAGTTGAAAGAGGTATAAGTATCATCTAATGGCATTGTTCAAAAATTCACATGGTTACTAATCACTTGCCTTTCAAGCATTGTGGTTTTTATGATAAGACATGGTTTTAAAAAAGTGAATTACATCTGAATAGCTTGGTGCTATATTCTCTATGTCTTTATGTGTGTGTAAGGGTCAATAAGTCATTTGTGAAACAAATACTTAATTCTTAGAGGAAGAGAGGACTTTAAGGCAGGTCAGGGAGAGTTTTAGACCCTTATTTCATTTCATTTAATTTTTGTAGTTCTAAGGCTGATCCCAGGGCCTCGAGCATATTAGACAAGTGTTCTGTCACCATCCTTCATTTTTACATTTTGTATTTTGAGACAAAGCTTCTCTAAGATTCCTAAGCTATCTTGAAGTTACGATTTTTTCCAAGTAGTTGGGGTTAAAGACATGTGCTTTCACAGCTCAGGCCAAAGCTACACCCTGAAGCTGGTCGAGAAAGAAACAGAATGACCTAACTCTCGGTGAAAGCTCTTGTTCTATAGGTAGAGAGGATGCACACTAAGAGAAAGCCTTGTAGCCTGAGCGACAGCCTGAGCTGTGACTGCTGACCAGACCCATTCCCCTCTAGGTACTAGTGCCTTTAACATGGGGACACTGAGGACTGTCATTGGACAAGAAGAACACAGGAAAAAGCCTACAGCAGAGGGTTTGCTGTTTGCCAGGAGCTGCTTCCTCTGGAGTAGCTTCCAGGGGATGCTCATAAGACATCTAAAGACTGAGGACTTGGGAAACTGTGGGCGTCTTTGCTACTTCCTCTTCCTACTCTCAGAGAATGTCTGTCAGCTACTTGTCCTTTCAAAATAACATTTTTTTTCTTTCTGTAGATGTGCTTATCTGTTCTTTCCAGTTGATACTTATTTAACTGTGTAAAGAAAAGTTTTTCTCAAGTCCTTGGATGTGATAGAACTGAAAGAAATATGACAAGCTAAAACAAACTTGGTTGTCATTCCTATTGTTTCTGACTTACATTTTATTTCTATGATACCCGATCCAACAGCAGTCTTGCACATTTGGATGTATTTATCATAGTAAAGTTCTGTATACACACATGCATGCACATTCACACACATATACATACACACAAACACACACACACTTGGTTATTGCTTATCAGACATCAGTTGCTGATAAATACTGAGAAATAATTTTGAAAAAGCTGTCATTTAAAGATTTGGGAAAACAAATATTTTACAAAATGAAGAGATAGATGTTTAAATTTAAAAAGTCCTATTTCATTTATTAATTTCTTTCATTTATACAGCATTTGAGTTTTCTTTCCAAATACAAGTAAAAGGACCTTATGTAACACAGAGAGTTATTCAAACAGTGCCAATAACCATGGACATAATAACTGGGTAATTGCATGGCCTCAATATTGACTGGTTTCTCACAAGACATGCATCATTAGTTCTAAAATTACTATAGCTGAGTCAAAGTGCCAAATGAGAATATGGCAGAGATAATATTGATATCAATCTAAAATAGAAAATTTTTTTATTGCTTAGAGTTGAACCCAGAAACTTACACATGCCAAGGATTAAACCCCAACACTCATGCATACTGAGGATAAAACACAGTGACCCAAGTTTTCAGGGGCCAAAATCCAGAAATTCACCATTGTGGAGGGTTGCACATACTAAGGTAAGCACTTCACTGTGTCTCAGACCTCAGCTTAGAATTTCTTTTGATGTTTTGTAGATGAGAAAGAAACGACTTAATCTGAAAAATAAGCAAGCAGAATATGACTTTCAATGTTTGCTTTCTTACAAAGCTATTGATTAGAATGAGTCTATGTTTGAAAACATATTCACAAGAGCTAAGAAGTCTAGATGGGGGGTGTATACCATCTAGGTGTAACACATACAAAAAAAGAGAAGGCACAGTAGAACAGAAAAGTAGTTTCACGTCATCTAGCTGTGCCTTTCCAAGCCTTGCTGTGAAGTATTTAGAGACAACAACCCCGTGAGGATGACTAGGGAAGTGAGAGTCAAACTGTGGCATAGATTCTGGCATTGGGCCAGCATCTGCAACTGTGATCCAAGCCACCCCATGGACCGATGCTGTAGGCTGCACATGACCGTATTCTAGCTCCTGTGCCAGGCTGCCTTCCATACACCTACACTAGGAAATGTCTCTTTTGGCTCAAAACTTCCAAACTTAAAGCCATCATCAGATCTCTGTAGCTCTGCACTCCAGTGTGACTCTTGATAGAACTATGCTGCAAGTTCATCTGTATGGAGAAGCAAAGCTGTTCCAGTACAAGTTATCCTCCAGATTTAGGTTCAGGGCTTATACCAAATTATCCCTCATGGACCCAGGATTGATTGTGGCACCTAGAACTATTAGCTGGCTTACCCACACCATTGATATCTTGGTTTTTAGTCCATCATTCCAAGACCAGCTGCAAACCTATATTAGTAATACCAAGCTTTCACCCATCCAACTGATGACCGCATACTAGACTTCAGGAGAACTCTAGAAGAAGGCTTATCTATGGATCCTGTGAGCTAAGAATTTGTAAATGAATAATTACTTGAAAATTTTTCTGAATTATTTAGAAATTAGGCAAATACTAATGTAAATGATTGCTCAAACTAATATGTTAACTGTGAGGGTTGGCATAAACTGCAGACAGCTATACTCTGAATGCAAACCTCATTAAATAGCTCAATTACACACAGAGCGAGCTGGTCTCCTAGAGTTAGCTTTTACAGAACAGTTTGTGTTCTTTTTACTTTGAGTTGAGGCTGATGTACACAGAGATATTTCTTAGCTACAAGTGCAACATATCAGCTAAAATTAGTGCATTCAAATTATAAGATGAAGCATGGAGCTTTTAAGGAAACTGAATTAAAAACACAATAACAAACCAACATATGAATGGGAACATAGGGATAGCCTGCTTGTTTGTCCCAATGAGGCTCACACAGTGTCCTTGTCACAATGCGCCAGTCATAGGACCTGTTGTGTCTGACAGACCAAGACCACTTTATTCCACTCATTATGTGAGTCCTGAGAAATATACCACCAAGTAGAAAGGACTCAGAGCTTAAATGTCAATAAATATTTTATTAACCATATAAAAGAAATGGGAAAGATGTGCAGAGAGAAAACGGGCACAGTTAATGTACGATCAGTAATGTTACCATAACTAAATTGAAGATTGGTTTCAAAATATTGATAAATATACTGATAGTCTTTGTAGAATATCCATCACCACCTCCTGTATTTTTGCACCTCCCCCTACTCCCAAGTCTTCAACAAGGACTCATCATGTAGCCCTGGCTTTCCTTAAACTCCGAGTTCTCAAGCCTCAACTTCCAAAGAGCTGGGATTATAGGTATATTCCACCACTCCAAAGTTGGCTACTTAAAGGTTATTTTTTGTTTATTTGTTTGAAACACAAATGTTGATGAACTGTGTCATCAATTAAAAATAAAAAACCACTGACTTGGATATTGGTGACCTCTAGGATTCATGGTGGTCACAAACAGCTCTTGGCAATTTGATTCAGCCAATGCTTTCCTTTCTTAGTCAGTGTTTTAGTGCTGTGAAGAGACACCATGACCCTGGCACTCTTATAAAGGAAAGCATTAAATTCGTTTTGCTTACAATTACAGAGGATTAGTCCATTATCATGGTGGGAAGTATGCTGGCATGCAGGCAGACATGGTGTTGTAGAAAAAACTGAGAGTGCTACATCTGGATACAAATGAAGTGGGGAGAGAGAGAGAGAGAGAGAGAGAGAGAGAGAGAGAGAGAGAGAGAGAGAGAGAGAGAGACTGTGTCTCGCTTGAGCTTTTAAAACTCCACAGCCCACGCATATGACACTTTTCCAACAAGGCCACACCCACTGCAACAAGGCCACACCTCCCAATCCATCTCAATGAGTGCCACTCCCTAGTGACCAAGCATTCAAATATATGAGCTTACAGGGGCCATTTCTATTCAAACCACCACAGCATCCATACCAAACTCCCTCCTCCAAGCTTCTGCATGCTATTTGGGATGAATAATACTGGGGAATCAAGAAAACTAATAATAGAGCTTTATGTGTCACTTGTATGGCATTTTTAAAAAATCTCACCCACAGTTATGCTAATGTCAATACTGACATATTTACAGATCAGAAATGAAAATGGGCTGTAGTCAGAGATGCAAGCTTTACTTTTGACGTTTATTCAAGTAGAGAACGTGGGTAGTTATTTTGTACCTCAGTTTCCCTTCATTAAGGCAATTGACCACATGCCTGGTAAAGGCCAAACATATATGTGAATTATTCTTCTATTCAAATTAACGAACAAATACTGCAGTAGGAAACAGATACAGCCCATTTATCTCACCCTTTCTGGTGAAATATTTTGACCCATGATAGGGCGAATAAAAGGCTGTGGCAAAGAGGGGACTCTCTCGTTTATATCAACATGATAGGTGTGGAAGATGACAAGAGCCCAGGAGCTGTAACTACAAGAGATTAGGGAGTTTACCTTATTTTACTTTAGCTGTGCTTTAGGAAGAATGGTTCAGATAGGTAGTAACTAGTTTAAAATAAAGTCTAATACATTTATAAATGGGAAATACGACTCATGTCTCATGTCTCTTAATACTGTTTTGTTTTTTCATTACATCTTACCATGCTGGGCCTTTGTTTATCAGGTTGAGAATATCTTCGAGTCTTTTATAATCAGGTAACAACTGCATATGAAAGTAAGTAATGAAGATAATGTATTTTAGCTAGGCAGATTTAGCAAAATCTCTGACATTGTGAAACAGAACCCATGCCATATATAGCCGTCGTTGGATTATTATAATGATTGTTAGCTAACTGACCCAAATGGATACAACCAAGCTCCACACTTTGAAATTATTGTAGTCTGAACAACAGAATGCCTGTTATTACTATTTACGTATAAAAATAAGAATGATGATTCAATAGATGAACACAAAACCTTGTATTATATTAAAGCATTTAAAAGATTGTTTATAACATCCCTAGCAAAAGCCTCAGAATGCCCCTCAGTAAAAGAATGGAGTATTCTCTTCTTTTAAAGGCAGCTTTTCCCTATATATCAATCTCATGATTGCAAATGTTTGGATATAAAGAAAAACCCTGCAAAGCCCACATTGCAATTATGTCTTAAAACTATGTCTCTTTCACTGCTCTTAAATGAATTGTAAATGTTTAATTGCAGTTTACACGAAATGACTCTGTATTGAAAGCAGCATGTAATCAGAGTACTTAGTGCCTCCCCTCATACAATGCACAGTGGTGTCTCAAATTCTGGGTCCTCTGAGGACAGAGCTGGTTTGGAATTGGGCCTTGAAACTGTGGCGTTGGAAGCGTGGAGTTGAAGAGGAGGCTGCACAAGAGTAATTTAAAATATCTTTTTTTGTTTGTTTGTCTTCCTGCCAGTGTTGGGAGTTTGCATGAATACAAGTAAAAGTTCTTTGCTTAAGATTTCTGATTCTATGCTCTGGGAGTGCGGAAGCTTCCTGTATCCTTTTCTATTAGCAATAAGATTCTGTGCTGCTGGGCAAAAGGTAGACTCAGACATGACAAGAATTTTAATACAAGCTAAGTATCATGAGGTAACTTGATTGGGAGGATAAATAATAATCACAAGACTCTGTGAGTATAGTATAAACTCTGTTGGCTACTATGAAATAAAACTATTCTTCTCAACAAATGCATGTGGCTATTACTAGTTTTTCATAAAGTCAAATAGTTTTTACTGAGGTTAACCAAATTGTTGAAGCCCTGAAAACTGTGAAATAAGTGCTCTGAGCATCCATCCAAAGATGACATATTTCAGGAGTGCTAGCTATCTCTTTCATCTTATTGTGTAGCACATGGGTTAGGCTGGAGAATATATCATTAAGGCAGCAAGATTATATTTACTCAGCAATTTCTGGAACTAAAGGTGTCTTTGGGATACAATATTTTATAATGATAGTTCTAACTCTTTGATATACTACCTTTTGGTGAATATCTCCCTTACCTTTCAGCCCCAAAGTTTACTTATAGTTCCTGATGGGAAGGCTATGACCTTTCTCTGAAACCAGAGTCCTTGGTGAGTTCAATATGATACTTTATGTATAATGTACCTTAAAGAGTAAAGCAACCTTATCCGCTGAGGTTTTAAACCTGCCTTTATACTTAAAAATGAATACCTTTAGAAACCTCCTATCTTCAGATCTATCCTCAGGGCAAAATGAAGAATCCTGGTTATTCCCACCACGTTTGTCTCTCTGTGGCGTCTGTAATCCTCATAACGGGGTATCTTATCATCGCAACTCCTTCCCTGCTTCACCTAGTGCTCCAAGACGTATTCTAGTGGGATAGATGCACTTTATCACCCACCAACGAAAGTCTTTCAGCTATGCCCCATGGGATTCCTAATTAGCAACTTTTCTTCTTACAGCTGAAAGCTAGAAAAAGGTCCAGAATGGCAGACATGCAGCAAGTAAGATTCTATCTGTGTACTGACAGAGGTCAGACCGTCACAGTGAACCAAGATACGACCCTGCCAATTAAGAAAGGACACTTACACATAACGATCAGTGGGATTTAGATAATGACTAAATTGCCAAACTGTAAAATCTTTTAAGAAGCTGAAAAAAGAACTGGCAGCATTATCTGTTCATATAAAAACTTTGAGGTGAAATATCATTAGTAATGTGGGTTCCCTAGAAAGGAGGCTCCACTGACCTGAGTACCCCCCCCCCCCCCCCCCCCCCCGTTTCATACCGCTCAGAATACATGAGGCAGTAGTAGCGACCTGAAAGAACCCTTGCCCGGAAGCCTGAAGCCCTGGCTGAAGGTCTCAGCCTCCTCACAGATTAGCTTTCTGGGAAAAAAGTTTAACTCCTTTGAACTTCATTTTGCATTTTTGTAAAACAGAGGCAGCAAGATTTGTCTTACCTCACAAGGTTTTATGATATAATGGACACGCACTCAAGTGAATTTCAACATAGTTTTAGCAGGCCTTCCTACATCATGCATGGGAATTCTGAAGAAGTACAAGATGGTGGCAATGGAGTATCAAACACAAGAGACTTCTGCTAAACACAAAATCTAAGTGATTGCATATGTTTTAGGTAGCAACCACCCTTGTCAGAAAGAATAGCAGTGTGAGAGGCCTCTCCTACTATTCTCTGTCTCTTGTTGTCACAGAAATCTGGAGAGCATCCACTGTCTTTACTACTCAATACTGCTTTGTCTTTTTCCAATATTCCACCCCCCCCCCCCCCCGGTATTCCCGTTGTTTGCAGCATATTCTCCCTGGAAACAAGTAGTTATGAATGATAGATAAATAGAAGAGTTAGATTTACTAACCTCACACTGTTGTCACTACAATTTCGTGGTAATAGGGGTTAATCAAGTTTGATTTACACAGAATCTCTCTAATGAATGTAAATTATTACTAATGGAAAGTATGGATTTCATGGAGAATGAATCGGGATTTTTGCCACTGGAGATTTTAGAGCACAGTCTACTCCAATGGGGACTTCCTGTATATTCTTTCCTCCTGCAGACCAGCTGCTATGTTAGGACAGCATGTGTTGGTTGCTGAGAAATTCCAATCCAGCTTTCTCTCCAAGGATGCTTGATCCTTCCACAGGGAAATCATTAGATACCCATTTGTGCCCAGGGCTACCGAGAACTCTAATAAAGTCTCTGGGAAGCTGTGGTACAGATGTAGGAAGAGACATACAGGATGTGCAGGAAAACCAATAAATTGATCCCCCTACGGGGTGGCACAAAACTGTTTACTGTGACCTGATTCTTTTTCTAGTCTTCCTTTAAATATAATTTCATAAGCTTATTCTAGGCCAAGAAAATTGTTCTTGCTATTCAGAAATAAAATTTTAAAATCTCTCTATTCCATAGCATGGGGTCGAATCTTTCCCTCCCCGACTAATTGTGTTTTTCTTTTCATTGTTGTACTTTTCAAATGTCATATTCCAATACTCCACTTTTGCCTTTAGGTACCATGAAGGAAAGCTACATGAATATGTTTTTATTACTCCATCTGCCATTTATATAATAGTTAGTTCCTCTCACTTGACAAAAATTTCTTGTCACCTGCTATATGTTGCTGAATAAAAAAGGAATGGAATAGAACCCATTTGGTTCCTTGGTTACAGAAATACTATACATCTGGCTGGGTATTATTTATATATTCTATTATTTCATATATTAAATATGTCTAAATATATTAAATATTAGAAATGTCTTTAAATACTGTTGGGTAGTTTTGGTTGCCATATTTACTCCTATGAAGAGGTAAATGGCAGGTTATTGGGGACAATAAGTATAAGGGAGCAGTCAACAATGACAAAAGTCAGTAGTATAAACACAGAACAAAAAGCAGGAATTGAATTTTATAATTAACGATCAATGCCATTAAACTTTTAATTGTTTTAGACCACTGTTTTTGTTTGTTTGTTTTTATAAGATAGTAGCTTCCAGTCCAAATTACTTTCTTTAAATTGGCAGATAAAATTGCATGTATTCATTGGTTAAACCAGCGAGTTATAAATACACTGCCTCACACAATTATGCTTTTTTTTTACAATGCAAACTCTTAATATCTATTCACTGTGTTTTCATAACATTTTTATTAATAATAGTCATCTTGCTATGCAGCATAACTCTTAAACTTATTTCTTCCACATAACTGCAATTGTATATTCTTGACTGACATCTTCCCAACACCTCTTAACTGCCCCACATTCTAATACTTTATTTTACTCCATTTTTTTAAGGTCAAATTTCAGTTTGATTGCCCATATGAGTATGTTTTTGCATTTTTTATTTTTATGTAAGTGTCCTTATTTCTCTAAATATAATGCCCTGCAGGCTCATCCATGTCATATCAGTGACAGGAATTACTTATTTTATTATGTATAAAAAAGTATTGCATTCTATGTGTTATATATGCACGTGTGTGTGTGTGCTGTGTACTCCATATTTTTTCAACCATTCATTTTGTTGATGGACCTTTTGTTTGATGTCATAGCTTGGCTACTGAGACTAGTACTGCAATAAATATGAGACAGTAGGTATTTCTTTGATGCCCTCATTCCATCTTTTTTGGCTCTATACCTTAAGTGTGTTGCTAAATCCTTGGCACTGGGGATGCAAGGTCTCTAAGGGCATGAGAATTGTAGAAATGCCAAATTTGGATTTCTGTTCAAGGAAGAACTTGTTCTTTGATAGTATAGTGTGCAGCTACAACACCCAAAGCAGTCACATATCCATCACTGTACTAAGGCCCTGGTTCTTCTCTTGCCCACCACTGTGCATGACAGCAGTGTTAGGGCCTGGTGTATTCTTCCCAGTAGCACTCTGATAACAGGCACCCATTGTTTCACAGAACCTGACCAAGTCATCATAGACTTTACCAGGTCTACCACAGGGTGAGGCATTCCCTGATTAACCTTGCTTCCTGACCTCTTCCCATTCACAAATTATCAGTTCTGATGAGCATCCAAAACACCCGTTCTTCTGTCTGGCTCCTCGTACATTACTTTCCTAATAATTATCCTCAAAGGATCCATTTAAATCTGTGAGAACCCAGAAAGAATCAGGACAGGCTCGGCATGGCCTTCACTCATCAGTCATATCCATGAAGCCTGTGAGATCCGCAGCCTGATTCAGGATCTGGCTCTTCTCACTACCTGTAGTCTCAGGCAGCTTGCGAAGGTGAAGAGAGTAAAATCTTGTTTCTTAAACAGAAGAGGTGGGAGACATCACTGGGTTAGGAACATTAACCAGTTGGAGCAGGAGCCAAGAAGAAACCCTAATGGGAATTTCTGCATTTTTCCTATAGTCTGTCTGAAAACTCAGTTGTTCCATTCACTTCTATAATGTACCCAGTGGGGTTAAGCAGCCAGTCAGTCTATGGAGATGTTGCATCCTGGTGGCCTGGTGCAGTAATATGCTGTCTTACATGTGATCTGCTTTCTTTGGTGCCTTTCTTCATTCTTGCTTTTGCAAAATTATGTGTTGCTTCATAAAAGTGTTAGCAATAGGCTTTTGACTTAGCTTTCTAAAGAAACTCAGCTAAAAAAGACATCACAGAAAAACCATTTTTATTATTGGTAGTTTTCCATGTACCTGAGTCTGTTCAAGTCACTATTTTTATTCAGGCCGTGTTGCTATGTAACTCGGCATAACCTACTTGTAATAAAAGCTCAAACATTTTAGTGACATTCTAGCAGGAGAAATTTAAAGATATCAGCCAAGTAGTCATGAGTTTATGTATCTGGCTCAATGTATGTGGGCATGTCTTATTACATTGTGATTTGTAATTTTTATTCATATAGTTTGATAGTAACTTAATTATATTCTATTTTTATTTGATCTCTCTGTGTGTTACAAATAAAGTAGCTTGGAGAAAGGGACTTATTTTGGACTTTGAACCAATTCTTTGGAAGACTGAGAAGCACTGGAGTTTGTTGAATACTTTAATGAAATTGAAGATTTTGGAAACATTCTTATAGAAGTAATATTTACATATGTCCAGGGGATAAATAATGGAATAATGAAGTCTCTTCCATGTGTACAATGTGTAGATTTTAATAGGCATGATGTTTTGTGATAGGTTTCTCACTCCTCTGGTCATTGTGAAATAAAGGATTGTTTTCTCTCTCTCTCTCTCTCTCTCTCTCTCTCTCTCTCTCTCTCTCTCTCTCTGTGTGTGTATGAAGACCCATTAATCCAGTGATTATTCTCTAATTGGACTTTATGTCTTAGTCATCTGGAAGAACACAGCAGAGCTGAGTGTGCTTTGGTGTCTAGTGATTTATCCCTTTTGGAAATATTTCCAGCAGGGGAATCATGGGATCACATGGTAGTTCATTTTTTTTCTTTAGTTCTAAAATATTTCTTTGAGACAGAGAAGTAGATAGATGAATGATGGAAGAAAGGAAGAAAAGAAAGAAAAGAAAGAAAGAAAGCTAAACAGACAGACAAATAGATAGGAGGGAATGCTGTGGCATGTACATAAAAGTCAGAGGACAACTTGAGTAACTATTTTTTTCTACTTTGTCGGCTCTGGGACTCAAACTCAGGCCCTTATACTTGGTTGCGAGCATCTTTAGCCATAATCCATCTTGCTAACCTTCTAATTTGCTGTTGTTTATTTAGGAATTTCTATACTGTTTTTACATAAGAACTGTACTAATTTATATTAATATCAAACAGTGTTTAAAGGCACTCATTAGCCTTCAGACTTTTTCCTTTTAGTGATAGTCATTCTAATCGTAGTATATGATATTTGATTGCTGTTTTGTCTATGTTTCCCTAGTGACTAATAAGATTGAGCTTTTTGACCATCTGTATGCCTTTAAAAATTTTTTAATTTAGGGGCCTTTAACACTTGTTAGGTATGGATAGAGCAGGGACTCAGGGGACCTCATCCATCACAGCTGAACCTTTTGCTACTGTAAGATTCAGGTAAAGGAGAAATCACTGGTTTCAGTTTTCTGCACATTGGTGACTTCAATGGAGAGCTGCAGCCCAATGGTCACACAAATTACCCTGGTTAAACTAATGGTTCAAAAATCAAAACAAGAAGTTATAAATCTAGGAAAAAGCCTGATAGGGATGGATGAATGTTGATGGGGGAGGAGGAGGGGATGGAGTTAAGATACTGTCTTGGAGAGAGTAGTAAAGACATTATATATATATTAGATACATAATGTGTCCTTATTAAAAACAAAATTGAGTGTTAAAAAATAAAAAGTGCTGGTTTAATTCTTGATGTTATTTTATAATTTGGATTGTTACGTTGGTATTCAGTTTTCTGAAAGTTCCCTAAATATTTTTGAGTGTTAATCTCTTGTCAGATGAATATCTTGCAAATATTTTCTTTTATTTGGTATGCTTTCTTTTCATATTATTGATTATTTTATTTCACTTGGTGTACAGATGTTCTGTAGTTTGATACTATCTTATGTATTTGTTTTTACCTTTTTACTTGAGAGTTCAACATAAAGATTTATTGTCTATACCATTGTGAGTGATATTTGCCTCACATTTTCTAGTAGTGATTTTGTTGCTGTGGTTGCTGCTTCTATCCCCCACCCTCAAGGTCTCCTACCTCCTCTTTTTCCTCTCCTCCTATTCCTGTTTTTTAAATGATGTCTTTGTTATTCATGTTATTCATCTTGGTTTTTGAACTTTGGTGCCCAGAAGGACCTTTTGCATCAGTGTCCCAAGTAAGTGGGAGTATAGGTGTATGCCACAGATTTTAAATGTAACAGTTTGGCTTTTAGGTCATCTTGACTTGATTTTTCTGTATAGTGTAGGGAAGGGAATCTAGTCTCACCTTTCATAATGTCATTTTGTCAGGACCATTTATCAAAGAGGCCATTTTTTTCTCCAATCTATAGTCTTAATGTCTTTGTCCAGAATTGGTTAGCAATAAGCGCATGGATTATTTTCTGTATTCTTTATTCTATCCCACTGGCCTAGTGTATCTTCTTATATTGAAGCCATATCCTCTTTGGTTACTATATATTTGTAGCATATTTTGAAACTTGGTATTTTGATATTTTCAGCTTTGAATTCTTCTCAGGATTGCTTTCAATGTTCTGGGTCACTCAATGGTGGCTCTGAATGAATTCTAGTTCTTTTTTTTTGTGATTTCTGTGAAGAAAGTGCTGTTATGATAAGAGTCACATCAAAACTATAGGTTGTTTTGAGAGTGTGCCAATTTACCACTGTCAATCCTTTCAATCTGTGAATACCAGACATATTTGGAATTTTGTGTCCTTTCTAATTCTTTTCATAGGTTTCATAATTTCATTCATACAAAACCTTCACACTTTTAGGTATATAGTTTTTGATTCTTGCTGTAACTTTAAAATTACTGTATTATTTATTACATCATTTCCACTTTGCTTACCAGCCTCCAAGCCCTCCCATATTCCTACCTCCTTTCTCTCTTTCAAATCCATGGACTTCTTTTTCATTAACAGTTATAACATGCATGTATGAATATTACAACCTGTTAAATCCATTTAATGTTAACTTGTACATGTGTTTTCAGGGCCAACCATTTGGTATTGGCTCACCATTTCTGTGTTCTTCCCTGGAGAAGACTATGTGTCCTGCTCTGCTCTCAACAGTCCTCGGTTGCCTGTAGTTTGTGTAGTATTGAGGTCCTGTGGCCAGGCCTTTGCTTAAATTGGCATCTCTATTGCTGTCCTTGTTCATCTCCTCAGTTTTTATCTACTGAAGATGGATTATTTACTTAATTTCTTTTTTCAGCAATTAACTTTGGATATAAATATGTTGCTTTTTGGTGTGTGTTGGATTTTTTTTTTTTATTTTTTCAACTCTACTGAACTTGTCTCTAGCTTCAAATAGCTTTCTGATGGAATATTTAGAATTTTCCTTGTATATGATCATGTCATCTGCAATATGATATTTTTCACTTCTTTCTTTTTAATACGTACACTTTCTTTCTCTCTCTTGACCAATTGCTCCTCTAAGACAAGCTGTATACTATTCAATAAGAGTGCTGAAAGGATATCTCTGGCTTATTTTGGCTGAAATCTTAAGGTCAGTCTAGAGGTAAATGGGATTCAAAAGGAAAAGGAGGTCAAGAGTAACAGGCTATAAACAATTGCACATTAGTAGTCCACTAGACCCACTTAATGATAGGGAGGATCACAGAACATTCTCTACCATGACAGACTAATGGCTTGCTATATCTAGATGTCTGCCATTCCTCAGTAGTAAGATGAAGCTGATTGCATATTCATCTGGATATTAAACAGTCACCATTTGATCATGCAACAAAATTTACATGCATAACCCCATTCCTCCCTCAGTCGTAAAATATGTGTTCTTATTTCTTTTCATAGATGAATAAAGGACTTAGGGTCAAATGCCCGTTGTGGCACAGATATTTTGTGGTCATGTTACAATATAAATTAGAAGTTTCTGATTATAATATCCTTTATCTCTGTGCACTACAATGCTGTCATATGTACTGACCCATATGATTATGAGTGATAATGTAGCAATGAGTGATACACTACTAGAAAGTATGAAGCAGTGTAGAGTCAAGATGCTCAGTTGGCTTAAGATTTTCTTCTGCCCCTTTGCTTTTTCACAGGTATTAGCAATGAGTCTTTTTGCTTCCCAAACAAAAAGTAATGTGTATGTGAATGTGTATAGGTATGTGTGTGCATGTTGCATATGTGTGTGTGTGTGTAAGCATGTATGTATTTGTGGGAAAGTACAAATGCCTGCAGAAACCAGAAGCTCCAGTCAGATCTACTGGAGCTGAAGTTACAGACAGTTGTGAACCACCTGATCAAAGGGCCAGGAAGTGAACTCTGGTCCATTACAAGAGCACTGAATACACTGAATCTGAGCCATCTCTATATCCTCCATGAGCATCTTTAACACATCAAAAATAGGTTACTGTACAGAGCATCCTTGAACATTGAGGTAGGGTAGCCATGTTTTAGGGCCAAGAGCATCTGTGTCTCATGGAGAACATGAAGAAGCTGTTGAACCAACAGGATTGCTTTTACATGTAAAGTTCAACCTTATCAGGTGTTGTTTACTGTCTCTTATCTTACTGACCTTTTTGAACTCAGCGATGCAACAACCATTTCTCAGAGGCAGCAGAGTCACTGCTGCTTGTGGCACTAAGGGTACCTTAACTTTAGTTATTATATGACCAGACTGAACTCAGGAAATGCTCTGAGTAAGTAAGAGCAAATCCTTAATTGACTTGCCAGGGAAGTGTCAGGGGAGTTGACAAAATTTCTTATACCATCATGCTAAATACTGTTTTTTTTTTTTTTAACCAAAATAAGCAAGTAGTTTATAAAATTAAACTGGGTTCTTTATTCTGTCAAGAAATTACCATAATTTAAAAAAATAATATTTATATTCAGGCTGATCTTACTGCATTATTCCACAGAGAGCTCATGCTTTTAAGGAGGAGAAAATGTCTCTTGAGAAGAGAGCCAAATTCCCTCAACCTTTACTGAAACTCATTACAACCTTTCTTTGAATTTCTGGCTCTGCCTGTTTGGCACATTATTATTTAATAACATTGAACATTTTTCTTACTCTAAGGAAACCACAGAGATAAGTTGTGAAAGTGATTAGACATGATTTCTTACTTTCATGGGTGTTTGCTACACAACGATTTTAAAAGAGATTATTGAAAACAGAATTTGCTTTGGAAAAATGTCTGTTTCCATGTATACTTCTGTGGATCCTTGTTATTCTTGACATAGGAATGATATATGTGTGTGGAGAGAATATCATAGCACCAGCAGTCACTGGAGAAAACATCAAGTGAACAGGAACCTGCTCAGACTTGTCATTGCTACTGGAGTCTGTGGGACCATGAAAGGATAGCTTGGTTCCTGGTCGAGCACAGGCCTTGACCCCCCCAGACCCTAATGGGACTACTGTAGGTGTTCGGCCACATCCCCAGACTCCAGGCTTCTGACATGAGGACCCCCTCCCTGCCCAAAACCTCCATCGACCCATACTTTTTAGTCACCTACAGCAATGCAACCCCTCCCAAAGAGGTTTGTGCCCCTCCTCAGGTAGAGGGCGTGACTACAGGTCAGCCAACCTCAAGAGATTTCCATATTAATGAGATATCTGAAAGCCAGAGGGTGTAGCCAATTAAGCATTCTTTCCCAGACTTTTCTTTCTCCTCCCTCCCTATTTAAGTCAGGTCTGCCCTGAGTTGGTGGGTGGGGTTCAGCAATATCCATCTACCCTCCACCATGACAATAAAGCTTTATAAAACCATGGACTTCCTCATGTCTTTGTGGCCTGTTGTGGAGAACCATGGAGGGGCCCTATGAGAATTGAGCTGCTGTCTAGTCTGTGGGGAGCTTCTCTGCATTTTCACCACTGAGGCTGCCTCTTCAAGAAAGCTAGCTGAGCAGCCAGTGATCCAGTCAAGCGAGTACAGTAATAAGGAGTTTCTTTCCCGCTGTTGGGGCACCCTTTCTCTCTCCCCCTCACGTCTCTGTTCTTCTGAGGTTCCCAGTGGCATCTGGGAGCCCAAGGACAAGATCATCGGCCTCTGGGTTCATTCAAGAGCCCTACCCCTGTGGGACTTCAGACTGAGTTTGCCGCACACCTAGGCAGGGCCCCGCAGCACCCACCCAGTGCTGTGTGGAAGGGGCTCAGTCAAATTCCCATGCTTCTGCCACTCTGAGCGGTGGTTCCAGCCGACTGAACTGCGGCAGACACACGGACATCACAACACAGCCCAACAAGATCCATGCTTGCCCTCATGTGCGAGCTAACAGCCCCACAGGAGTCTATATTGAATTTTATTTATTCCCACACACCTTTATCCTTTATGAATCTCAGTTGTCTTGTGGTGTGTGTGTGTGGTGTGTGTATACATAAGATATTTCATTTTATTTATTTATTTTTATTGTATTCCTTGGAATAGAACTGGGTTTCATATATGCTATATCTGGTAATTGCTCCAACAAGACTACGAGTGTATATCAAGAACTCCTAGCCCATCTAGGACATAAAGATGTTCAATAGAGTGATTGATTGATTTATTTATTCACACAGTCATTTGGTGTTTGTGATGGTTTGTATATGCTCAGCCCAGGGAATGGCATTATTAGAAGGTGTGGCCCTGTTGGAGTAGGTGTGGTCTTGTTGGCATAAGTATGTCACTGTGGGTGTGGGCTTTAATACTCTCATCCTAGATGCCTGGAAGCCAATATTCTGCTAGCAACTTTCAGATAAAAATATAGAACTCTTAGTTCTTTTGTACCATGCCTACCTGGATGCTGTCATGTTTCCACCTTGATAATAGACTGAATATCTGGATCTGTAAGCCAGCCCCAATTAAATGTTGTCCTGCGACACGCTACCTCGCCGATAAGGAGCACATCACACTCAAGATTCTTCTGACAGCGTTTTTTATTATTACAGCTCTTTTAGTTAGAAGGATGCAAGATGGAGAACAAAGGAAGGACCCCAAGCCCCAGAATGTTCTGACTTATATACTATCAAAGAGACATGATCTGTCCTCATTGGCTTACAGACTGGGGTCTCATTTACATATCCACTGATAGTACTTTCAGCGGGAAAATTCGCGCCTACGCGTGCGCACAGCTGCAGACACCAAGGCCAAGAAGAACCAGGAACAGGAAGCCAGTGCCATCTTATAATGGCGAGCGTATAGCTACTTCAGCAAACGCAGCATGGCTCCTAACATTGTCCTTATAAGAGTTGCCTTGGTCATGGTGTCTGTTCACAGCAGTAAAACCCTAACTAAGACAGGGTTGTATTCATTTAACATGTACAAGGTGCTTTCTAGGAGATGGTTACTGGTGTAGGCATGGAGAATGTATTAAATGTGTATGTGATTATGTGTATGAATTGGGTATTGCTCCAGATCCAAGTGTTTCTTAAGCATCAATGGTAGTGATTATAATGGCTGCGGTTTTGGAATATCTTGTACTACATCACTGACAGAATAGCATTCACCATCTTCCTGTGAGTGAGAAAACATCTTTTTCAAATGCCAAATTGAGTAAGTGTGATATTAGAGGATTAAATAGATTCTTAGAATCAAATCTTAAGATATGAAATATTCTTTCTTTCGAAACAACTTAAAATTATTTGTAAGGGTTTTAAGTCTAATGCAGCAAATTAAGCCAGAATAATACAGGTTTTGAATCCTTGATCTGAAAAGCTTAAATACAGAAGTTCCCATATGTGAAGCTTTTTGAACACTGACATAGTACAAATACCTCAAAGTTAACATACAGGTACACTAAAAATATTATATAATGTAATCTTGATGTCACATGGACCAAGCATGTTTGAGACATAAAAAAATGCCTGGCTTAAATGTGCACTTTCTCCAAGCATTCTGTCTGGATAGTTAAGTTCTTAATATATGAAAAGTTATCACAAACTTAGAGAAAGAAAAACACCCTAATCTTTCACAGTGCACAAGGTGTGTATGACCCACAATTCAGGAGAGGTAAGAATAGTCATTATATTTTGAGAAAATGTAAAATGTTTCATTTTAAAAGTGAAAGATTTCCGTGATGAATTGGCAAAAACTAGGGAACAACAACAAAAAAAAATTCCTCCTAAGGGGGCAAAGACAAAAACGCATGTTCATTGATCAGTTTTGGCTACACACATTGACACAGAGTTCTAAGACGATGATTAGAGAAAATATTTCAAATTTGATTAAGGGCATAGTGTCTGACCCAGCAATTCTACTTCTAGTAACTTATCCTTAAGGAGATACTCTGACAGCAGAATAGTAGAGCTCTAAATAGTATAATCTGTGGACAAGGAGAGTTTATGACAATGAAATAATCTGCTCCTAGGCTGTCTGCCAGCCCTCCCTCCCAGGTCCATCTAAGCATTTTTCATCTCAACTCCCCTCCTCTTTCCAAGACCTCCTGATTCCACACCAGCAGCAGATCCTGAGCAGTTCTGTTTTTCTTAAGATGTTTCCATGTGATATGAGTTACCAGGTTGGGAGAAGCATGCTGTAGAAAGAAAAGCCAACCCAGAATCCAGCCTTGCATAGAATCCTAGACACTTCCTCTTAACACACGAGAAATGTAGAGAACAGATCATAGTATTTTTTATCTATTTTTTTTCCAGGCAGAGATAAAGAACCTTGCAGTGTTGGCTGAGGAAATTCCCTGGAGGGAGGGATATTTTCTGCACCTCTGGATTCCTGAGTGTGCAGACATAACAGTACTGGTAGTTAGTTCATGGACTACCTTGGAAAGCACAGAGAAAGAGGCACAGAAGACACATATATTGGGTTAGTCATTGGAGGGGCCTTAGCTTCTAATGTCCAATGCATCTGGACATTCAGTATCCTCTGCATCTGGACATCTAATGTCCACTGCACTTGGGCTTTTGAAATTATAAGAACTGGTTGACAGGGGAAGAAATAAAACAGATTCATCTCCATTAATAAGACAGGGACCCACAGTTTAGTAAATAAGTGGAAGGTGTCTGTATTCTGATTTCTTAGGGAATTTTTTTTTGTTATAAATTATATTGCTTGAACACAGATGGTTCATAAGGAGGAGATGGTTGGCTTTCTGTTTCATAAATATAAACTTCCATGTACAAGCTGATATGTTTGTAGTAAGCTTTCAATAACCAGCGTTGTGAAGGTGCTTCGGTCCCTTGATAAGTCAACATGGAGTCAAGGCCTCACTGTCATAAACGAGGTATCATAGAGGGTTACATTTTTCCTTCTCTGTCTCAAATAAATAGTAAAGGGAAAAATTTACCCTCTCTCGAAGGCATCAAAATAAATGAATGCTTTAGCTAACTCATTATAAATGCCTGGCAGCAGGCTGCTTGCTGCAGTGAGGGAAGCCATTGCCATGCAGGGCATGTACCCCATGTGAATAAGGACACAGTGAAATTGCAGACTGTGGTATCTACATCCATTACAGCAGAAGCATTAAGGTGACAATTTTTGGTAAATGGTGTTTTATAGGAAGAAATGTGTAATTTAGTATTCAAAGGATAAATGCTATTCTTTCCCTATAGATATGCCAACTACATAATTCCGTTTAAGTTTGCCCAAGTTTTATTAGTGTGCTGTCTGTCTGTTTGCTCTATCACTAGCTACCTTGTGCTTAGAGCTTGTGTATGAGAAAGAAGGGTAGTATCCCTTCCTAGGAAAGCCTGCACTGCAAACAATCATGAATTATTTGATGGGCCTCTTTGCTAAATATCAGAATGGACAATTCCCTCCCACCGTCTAATCTAATCTTTACCTCTTAGATAGAAATTGTTATTCTCATTTTTAAAACAAGAGATAGAGGCTTAGTAACACAATGGCTATATTAGAACAATTTAATGTCCATTGGAGGTTTCAAATATTGAGTTAAGGCTATCTTTATACTAATCTAAGGTATTTGTTACTAATATTGCCAAGGCTGGGCAAGGTGGCACACATCTTTAATCTTGGGAGACAAAAGTAGGTAGATCTTTGTTAGATCCATGCCAGCTTGGTCTAGTGAGCTCCAGGACAGCCAGGACTACATAGAGAGATCGTGTCTCAAAAAACAAAGAGCAACAAGCAAACAAACACACAGACACAGACACAGACACAGACACAGACACAGACACACACACACACACACACAGACAGACAGACAGACACACACACACACACACACAGACACACACAAAAGGAGTATTTTCAAAAAGCTTAGACTCAATTGATCTGAGACTATAAAAAGCCTGCACAAATTACCAGACATAAATCTTAAAAACTGGTGTTTGAAAAAATAGATCGATGATGGAACAATGTGTGAATGAGAGATCTCACTGTAATATTGATAAGTGACACTGAGAGGCAGAAACATTCCAGCTTTGTTTTCTTCATTGTCAAGTCCAAATGATCTTCAAACCATAGAAGGGCAAACCAAACACTGGCTACAGGGAAATTTGAATCTATATGGATAAAGATGCTTTGAGACAGCAGCTAACGGATCTAAATGAACTCAGGACTCCAGCTAGATGAAGTATGCCCTTGAAATCTAGGGCAAGCCCAAACAGATCGATACTCTGTTATATTTTCTCCCTGCTCTCTGTATACCACTGTGTTTTCATTTGCAAGTCTGTATGTATTTGTGTGCTTGTATCAGTTATTATGTTTCTATTTAGACCTATCTATTACACACACACACCTTTCTTGGTCACTTGCAGTAAAATGATACTCTGTATACTTTCCAAGAGTGAAAAAGAGTTTGTTGAACATTTCTGGTGACCACTGAGCGGCCAGTAAAACCCGATGATGGAGAGGATACCTGGGTTTTTGTAACTATGAACTGGTAGCTTCTGAGACACGAAAAACTGTCGAAAATCTAATAACTGCTATAGAAAAAAATTTAATCTAAATACTTTTAGAAATATGTATTTTCTAGTTTATTATAATTTTCACTTCCCTCTGATTGAGTTCTTCAGTTTTATTCCATGAGTATTTATTAGATGCACTTCTTTTTATGACTCAATTCTTGGTTGATATCAGAGTTTGAGAGAATAGAACTGTGAAAATGGATAGACGGAGTATGGAAGAGGAAGATAAATCATTTCTAAGGCACAGCTCAAATAATTCCTAAATCTTTTCTTTACACAGTATTTGGCAGAAAAACATAGCAAATTGAAACATCGAGGCTATTATCAATTATTGATGGAGCAGCTAAAACCTAATTTACCAATGTCTTTTTTTACAGGATGATATATATATATATATATATATATATATATATATATATACACACACACACACACACACACACACACACACACACACACACACACATATATATATAAATGTTCTTTTTTAAAATATTTTATTTACATTTCAGATACCATCTTCTTTCCCCATTTCCCCTCCTTGGAAAACCCTATCCCATGCCCCCTTTTCCTTTTTGCTTTTATACATTTTTAAAATGTTAATCAAAGGCTTTATAAGTTTGTTAATGCTCAATCAGAAGTGTAACCTAATACCCAACATAGATATATAAACTATCTTTGACTGGTGGAGACATGTGAACATCTGCCTCCATGCCCCGACTCTCTTTCTCTCTCTTTCTCTCTCTCTTCACCTAGCTTCACCCTTCCTGTTAAAATAAAACTTTCTCTCAAAATGCAATTAGAGCATAATTATCTCTAATTGTACCAGTGAGGTACAAGATAATCCTAATACCCAGTCCATCATTTTGTTGACTAACCAGAACCTCTGTCATCTCTCCTAACTAAAACACTTAGTTTTGAACCTGGCTTTTTTCTTGGCTTTAGAATGAATGTCAGCTGAAAACCATCCACTCAGATCTTTTCTTTCAAAGTAAATAGCCAAGATTGGCTATGAGAGTATAGGTCTTCAACCCTGTCAGAAATCCAGAATGACTGAGTTAACTGAAATTATGGGAAGCACTAAGCATAGTTTCTAAAACTTAGCCAATTTATAGAGACCGCTGAACACCTGGAAAGTCCCTATACTACCGAACGTCTGAGCATCAAATCTTCAGCCTTTTGGCCCAGAATCATCCGACAGACCTTAGTGATGCAGGATTATTAAGGGCTGATTACTCTGTCTAGGCAGATATAATCAGTCGACTATTCTGCATGTGTGTCCTTTTCTGGATAGTAATTTGTCTGTAGATGGAAAGAGGCAATTCTTGCCTAGTGGCTGTCTTACCACAACTGGAGTAACTCCAAGGATGCTCAATTTCTTCTTAGACAGGAAGCTGTCAGGAGCAGACAGGTCTCTAATGAAAATGAACATTAATATAGAAATATTTGTCACGTCAATTCTATGGACTTCTGACATTTTGAAAACCAACTATTCATGTAAGGTAACCTGGACTGTTGTCTGTTCATTCCTCTCAGCTATTTCTAAATAAAATATGGAAAACACCCTAACAATAAACTCAAAGCCATGAATTTGCTATAGTCCCTTAACTCATAGTCTAACTGTCCCAAATCAGTTAAAAAATTAAAGAAGGACTAGGTCTAAGCCTTGTATTCCTAAATGTGTTATACAGGCACAATGCCCATGAGGGTATCAGTATTCGTCTCACTTTTATATCAATAAGAAGCTCATACAAATGAAAACCTTAAATTTGAAATCAAAGTAAATTTTGTTCCATTTAAGAAATTATAACTTCATCTTGATATTATTTATACAGATTTCTACCAATAGGTTATGGCTATGCAGTAAGTCCTAGCTAATCCTCCCTCTTCCAACAAAACCACTACTTTTCCCTAGAAAGACACACCAATATTAATCACCTTAGTCCCCAAGCCCAGGGAATAGGGGCACTGATTCTTTAACTTCTTCAAGCTGATTATGTGCGTGGAGATATTAGAAGAGGGGTGGGGGGAAGAGTAAATTGATAAGCCTCTGATGCCGTGTCTTCACTGCATCCAGATGGAATTCCAGGACATCACAGGTTTGGGCAGATCTGCTCAATATGCTTGAATAGTAGATACACCAAGGCTGTGTATTCTGCAATATACAATTCTCAGAACAAGTTTTAGTATCAAGAAACAAATTTTTTTCCTAGATGGTTGACATTTTTTAAAAATTATGTTGGTTCTAACAACTTTTCTTTTTTCCCCCTTTTAAAAATTGGTTGTAATATTTATATTTCAAATTTATCCTCTTATCCCATTCCTCCCACCACCCAGGAACCCCTTATCCCATCTCCCCTCCTTGTGCTATTATGAGGGTGTGATTTTCCAGTTTCTGTGATGCTGTTTCCATAACATAAACTGCCTCCTAAATTTCTAAATCCTTCTCTTTGTGTTATTAAATCTCCTATTTTTCTATTTTTTCTTTTTTTCTCTCCTTTCCCCCCTTTTTTCATCTCTCTTTTTAAAAAATGGGGTATTATATTTACCTTTCAGATTTTATCCCCTTACCCCACTTCCTCCCACCACCCAGAAACCTCCTATCCCATCCCCCCTCTTCATGATTCTATGAGGCTGTGCCAGTACCTACCCCCCCCCACTACCCCCTCCCCACCCTTACATTCTTCCCCCCCCCCCACTCTGTGTTCATATTTATGGGACCAAGAATCTCCTCTCCCACCTATGCCCAACAAGGCCATCCTCCCCTACATATACTGGTGGAGTCATGGGTCCCTCCCTATGTGTCCCCAGGCTGGTGGTTTAGACCCTGGGGGGCTCTGGTTGTTTGGTATTGTTGCTTTCCTCCTGGGGTCACAAACCCTTTCTGCTGCTTCAGTCCTCTCTCTAAGTTCTCCATTTGGAAACCCTTGATCATATCAGTGGTTAGCTGTGAGCATTGTCCTCTGAATGTGTTAGTCTTTGGCAGACCTCTAAGGAGACAGCTATATCATATTCTTGACAGCATGCACTTCCAGCCATCCATATCAGTGTCTAGCTTAGGTGACTGTACATGGGATGAATACCCAGGTGGAATGGTCTCCTGATGGCCCCTCCTTCAGTTTCTTTCCCAAGTTTTGTTTCCATATTTACTCCCTTGAGTATTTTTGTTACTCATTCTAAGTAGAACTGAGGCATCCCTTCTTGGTCTTCCTTCTTCATGAGCTTCATGTGGTCTGTGGGTTGAGTCTTTGATATTTCAAGCTTTTGTGCTAACATCCAACTAAAAGTGAGTAAATACCCTGTGTGTTCTTTTGTGATTGGGTTAACTCACTCAGGATGATAATTTCTAGATCCATTCATTTACATAAAAATTTCTTGAATTCATTATTTTTAATAGCTGAGTAATACTCCATATTTTTTGTATCCATTCCTCTGTTGAGAGACATCTAGGTTCTTTCCAGCTTCTGGCTATTATAAATAAGGCTGCTATGAACATAGTGGAGCATATGTCATTTTATGTTGGAGCATCTTCTGGGTATATGCCCAGGAGTGGTATAGCTGGATCCTCAGGTAATGCTATGTCCAGTTTTCTGAGGAACTGCCAGACTGATTTCCAGAGTGGATGTACAAGCTTAAAATCCCACCAACAATGGAGGAGTGTTCCTCTTTCTCCACATCCTCTCCAGCATCTACTATGACCTGAGATTTTGATCTTAGCCATTCTGACTGGTGTGAGATGGTATCTCAGGGTTGTTTTGATTTGCATTTCCCTGATGACTAAGGATGTTGAGCATTTCTTAAGGTGCTTCTCAGCCATTTGAGTTTCCTCTGTTGAGAATTCTTTGTTTAGCTCTGAACCCCATTTTTTAAAATAGGGTTATATGGTTGTCTGGAGTATAATTTCTTGAGTTCTTTGTATATCTTGGATATTAGCTGTCTATTGGATGTAGGATTGGTAAAGATCTTTTCCAATCTGTTGATTGCCGTTTTGTCTTATTGACATTATCCTTTGCATTACAGAAGCTTTGCAATTTGATGAGGTCCCATTTTTCAATTCTTGATCTTAGAACATAAGCCATTGGTGTTCTGTTCAGGAAATTTTCCCCCGTGCCTAGGTTTTCGAGGGTCTTTCCCACCTTCTCTTCTATTAGTTTCAGTGTATCTGGTTTTAAGTTAAGGTCTTTTATCCACTTGGATTTGAGCTTTGTACAAGGAGATATGAATGGATTGATTTGCATCCTTCTACATGTTGACCTCCAGTTGAACCAGCACCATTTGCTGAAAATGCTGTCCTTTTAACACTGGATGGTTTTAGCTCCTTTGTCAAAGATCAAGTGACCATAGGTATGTGGGCTCATTTCTGGATCTTCAATTCTATTCTATTGATCTTCCTGCCTGTCTCTGTACCAATACCATGCAGTTTTTTATTACTATTGCCCTGTAGTATAGTTTGAGGTCAGGGATGGTGATTCCCCCAGAAGTTCTTTTGTTGTTGAGAATAGTTCTCGCTATCCTGGGGTTTTTGTTGTTCCAAATAAATTTGCAAATTGCTCTTTCTATCTCTATGAAGAATTGATTTGGAATTTTGATGGGGACTGAATTGAATCTATAGATTGCTTTTGGCAAGATGGCCATTTTTACTAAATTAATCCTGCCAATCCAAGAGCATGGGGGATCTTTCCGTCTTCTGAGTTCTTCTTCTATTTCTTTCTTCAGAGACTTGAAGTTCTTGTCATGCAGAACTTTCACTTGCTTGGTTAGATTCACTCCAAGATATTTTATATTATTTGTAACTATTGTGAAGGGTGTCATTTCCCTAATTTCTTTCTCAGCCTGTTTATCTTTTGAGTATAGGAAGGCTACTGATTTGTTTGAGTTGATTTTATATCCAGCCACTTTACTGAAGATGTTTATTAGGTTTAGGAGTTCTCTGGTGGAAGTTTTAGAATCACTTAAGTATACTATCATATCATCTGCAAATAGTGAAATTTTGAATAGAAAATACAAATAGAAAATCCTTTCCTATTTGTATCACTTTGACTTCCTTTTGTTGTCTAATTGCTCTAGCTAGGACTTCCAGTGCTATATTGCATAGGTAGGTTGAGAGTGGGCAACCTTGTCTAGTCCCTGATCTTACTGAGATTGATTCAAGTTTCTGTCCATTTAGTTTGATGTTGACTACTGGCTTGCTGTATATTGCTTTTACTATGTTTAGGTATGGACCTTGAATTCCTAATCTTTCCAAGACTTTTAACATGAAGGGATGTTGAATTTTGTCAAATGCTTTCTCAGCATCTAGTGAGATGATCATGTGGTTTTTTTCTTTGAGTTTATTCATGTAGTGGATTACATTGTTGGATTTCCGAATATTGAACCATCCCTGCATGCCTGGGATAAAGCCTACTTGATCATGATGGATGATTGCTTTGATATGTTCTTGGATTTGGTTTGTGAGAATTTTATTGAGTATTTTTGCATCAATATTCATAAGAGAGATTGGTCTGTATTTCTTTTTCTTTTTCGGGTCTTTGTAAGGCTTAGTTATGAGCATAATTGTAGCTTCATAGAATGAATTGGGTATTGTTTTTTCTGTTTCTATTCTGTGGAATAGTTTGAAGAGAATTGGTATTAGGTCTTCCTGAAGGGTTTGATAGAATTCTGCGCTAAAACCATCTGACCCCGGACTTTTTTTTGTGGGGAGATTTTTAATGACTGCTTCTATTACTTTAAGGGTTATGTGACTATTTAGATGGTTTATCTGCTCCTTGTTTAACTTTGGTACCTTGTATCTATCTAGAAAATTGTCTATTTCATCCAGATTTTCCAATTTTGTTGAGTATAGGCCTTTGTAGTAGGATCTGGCGATTTTTAAAATTTTCTTTGTTTCTGTTATTATGTCTCCCTTTTCAGTTCTGATTTTATTAATTTGAGTACTGTCTCTGTGCCCTTTGGTTAGTCTGGCTAAGGGTTTGTCTATCTTGTTGATTTTCTCAAAGAGCCAGCTCCTGGTTTTGTTGATATTTTGTATAGTTCTTTCTGTTTAAACTTGGTTGATTTCAGCCCTGAGTTTGTTTATTTTGCAACTTCTACTCCTCTTGGGTATATTAGCTTCTTTTTGTTCTAACACTTTCAGGTGTCTGTCAAGTTACTAATGTATGCTCTTTACATTTTCTTTTTGTGGGCACTTAGAGCTATGATTTTTCCTCTTAGTACTGCTTTCATGGAGTCCCACAAATTTTGATATGATGTATCCTCATTTTCATTAAAATCTAAAAAGTCTTTAATTTCTTTATTTCTTCCTTGACCAAATTATCATTGAGTAGATCATTGTTTAGTTTCCACGTGTATGTGGGCTTTCCATTGTTTTTGTCCATGTCAAAGATGAGTCTTAGTCCATGGGGGTCTGATAGGTTACAAGAGATTATTTCAATCTTTTTGTATCTGTTGAGGGCTGTTTTGTGACCAATTATATGGTCTATTTTGGAGAAGGTACCATGAGGTGCTGAGAAGAAGGTATATTCTTTTGTTTTAGGATGAAATGTCCTATAGATGTTAGTTTAGTCCAATTGGTTCATAACTTCTGTTCCTTTCATTGTGTCTCAGTTTAGTTTCTGTTTCCACGATCTGTCCATAGATGAGAGTGGGGTGTTGAAATCTCCCACATTATTGTGTGAGGTGCAATGTATGCTTTAAGCTTTAGTAAAGTTTCTTTTTGTATGTGGGTGCCCTTGCATTTGGGGCATAAATGTTCAGAATTGCAAGTTCCTTTTGGTACATTTTTCCTTTGATGAATATGAAGTGTCCTTCTTTATCTTTTTTGATTACTTTTGGTTGAAAAACAATTTTATTTGATATTAGAATCGCTATGCCAGCTTGTTTCTTGGTGCCATTTGCTTGCAAGATTGTTTTCCAACCTTTTACTCTGAGGTAGTGTCTGTCTTTTTCACAAAGGTGCGTTTCCTGTATGCAGCAAAATGTTGGGTCCTGTTTATGTATCCAATCTGATAGTCTATGTCTTTTTATTGGAGAATTGAGTCCATTGATATTAAGAGATATTAAGGAAAAATGAATGTTGTTTCCTGTTATTTTTGTTATTGGTAGTGGTGTTATGTTTGTATAGCTACCTTCTTTTAGGGTTGTTGGAAGATTACTTTCTTGCTTTTTCTAGGTTGTAGTTTCCCTCCTTGTGTTGGAGTTTTCTACCAATTATCCTTTGAAGTGCTGGATTTGTAGTAAAATACTGTTTAAATTTGGAATTGTCATGGAATATTTTGGTTTCTCGATCAATATTGATTGAAAGTTTTGTTGGGTATAGTAGTCTGGGCTGGCATTTGTGTCCTCTTAGTGCCTGTATGATATCAGTCCAGGATCTTCTGGCTTTTATAGTCTCTGATGAGAAATCTGGTGTAATTCTTATAGGTCTGCCTTTATATGTTACTTTGCCTTTTTCCCTTACTGCTTTTAGTATCTTCTCTTTGTTTTGTATATTTGATGTTTTGATTATTATGTGACGGGAGGTGTTTCTTTTTTGGTTTAGTCTATTTGGGGTTCTGTAGGCTTCTTGTATATTTAAAGACATCTCTTTCTTTAGGTTAGGGAAGTTTTCCTCTATAATTTTGTTGAAGATATTTACTGGCCCTTTAAGTTGGGAGTCTTCACCTTCATCTATACCTATCATTTTTATGTTTGGTCTCCTCATTGTGTCCTGGATTTCCTGGATGTTTTGTGTTTGGAGCTTTTTACATTTCACATTTTCTTTGACCGTTGTGTCTATGTTTTTCATTGTATCTTCTGCGCATGAAATTCTCTCTTCTATCTCTTATATTCTGTTGATGATGCTTGAGTCTATGACTTACAGGATGATTTTTAAATTTGTTAATTGCAGTTAGTCCTATTTTTGTAGTTGATGATATAATATTCTCACCAAAATCAGGATGATAACGATATGTTGAATAGTTGACGCTTTGAGTTTCTTAAAACAGAACTGAGACAGAAGTCATCCCACAAGATAGGATTAAAAAAGACCAACAAAAACAACAACAACCCACCCACATGAAATATGGACACTTTTAAAAAATACTCTCTATTGTCACCATTTTCACACCTCCTAGGTTCCTACATTCAATCTGTTTAGGGATGTGATGACATCTTTGATTGTACAGAGTTGCACTGAACTGTCCTTAAATTGATACACTCACCTAAATATATTGCACAGAGAAAAATGATCTAAAGCTTGTCTTTCTACCTCTGTCTTGGGACAAACTCAGTGGTTTTATCCATATGGGTGCCAAGACTTTTGACAAATAACTGGTCTGTATGAAATAAAGTTAATGTAGCTTACCTTGGGATGCAGCTTTGAGGGCACTATGGATTTGGTGTGCTATCTCTTCTACCCTGATATATGATCTGGGTGAGTTCTCTGTGCTGAACTTCTCAGATACCCTTTTATATATACCCTACCATCCATCAGCAGACATACCTTTTACAGGTACCTTAGCAAACACATTGTTAAAATACACCCTACCATAGATGAGCAGACACAAACCTTTTAAGCAATACCCTACCACTGGTCAGCAGACATCCACTTTAACATACACCCTACAATATATTAGCGGCCATATTTTTTTTTTTTTTTTTTTTTTTTTACGTAAAGCCTACTGTAGATCAGGTACACCCATTTACATGATCCTACCATTCATTAATCAACAGACACACCCTCTGACATACATTCTACCATAGATCATAGGTAGCAACAATTATTCTCTCACCAATTCACATGAAAAATAAGTTCTGAAAGTTCTAAATCCTTCTAAGTTTTATGTTTATTTCTAAGAATATTTCTTTCTACAAGCTATTTTCACCTATCAGACCTGTTTTTGTTTGTTTTTATTTTTAAATATATTACTAATGATGTTTTAAAGAACAACAATTTACTGGGTGAAGGGGGGTGGTGGAATACCTTTAATCCTAGCACTTGAGAGGTGGAGGCAGGTGGATTTCTATGAGTTCTAGGGCAGCTTGGTCTACATAGTTATTTTCAGTTCTGCCAGGTCTATATAGAGAGACTTTGTGTCAAATCCATTCCAAACCAAACCAAACCAAACCAAACCAAACCAAACCAAACCAAACCAAACCATGTAAATCCTTAGCAAGCTGTGTGTGTATGTGTGTGTGTGTGTGTGTGTGTTTCTAGTAGGCTTCAGTACCTTCTCTTAAAACTTGGAGATATGTCTAACATTCTTTATTTATTATGGATTTTTCCCACTTACTATTCTGTGCACTCCTGCAGGATTTTCTGGAAATTTATTTTGTTTAGTTCAGGGAAATATAAAAGCATTGCTTCAATAATTTCTATACTCAGTTTCTCTGCAACTTCAGCTGGTAGAAAGCTGGGCATAATTCCTTAATTTTGTTACTGTGGTTTTTTTCATTTGTGTGTGTGTGTGTGTGTGTGTGTGTGTGTGTGCTGATACATTTTATTCTGCTTTCTGCACTCTTTCAAATATCAATGCTCTTTTTAATTTTGATTCATTTCATACATGATATTTTAAGCACATTTTTAAGAGCTCATTTTAATTCCAAGACAGTTCCTTTTTCAAGAGGGATTATGTTTTTATTTTTTAAAAGATGCGTTCAAGTCACAGCAGACTATATGGTGCTTTATCATACACTCGTTCCTATAAAGGCAAATTATCAATCTTTTGCAAAGCACAGTGTATTTGGTGTAACGAGTGAACTCTCAATGACACATAGTTGTCACTGATGGCTCATAGGGGATGTGAGGGATCAATGGTGTTACTGTACACACTATGTGTAAGGATATGCACCCACCATTATTGTGTCACGCAGTCTTCTCACAGAACCCTCCTTTGTGTTCTTTCTACCCAGCCTTCCCTTTTATATGGTTCCTGGAAACCTTGGATGCTTTAGCTTTCTCTATAGTTTGTTGGTTGGCTTCAAAAACTGAGTTCTAGGGCTGCTGTTAGAAAATAAACTAGCTCCATTTCCTCGGCAACATGAATTGTAAGCTTTAGCTTGCTTCTTTTGCCACAGTGCTTTTAATTCTTAAATGGATTTCCACCTCTCACATAATTGTTAAAATGATTCCAATCATTGCTGATGGAATTGCCATCATTCTGTGATGACCACTAAACATACTGTCTTCTTACTTGTCATTTTAGTATACAATGGTGAACATTAAAAAATTTAACAATGTGGTAATCTTTATGTATAACAAAGAAATCTTTTTTAATTAATTTTTTTCCAAATAGTGTCTGGCCCTTTGGTAAGGAATTTCAATATCGGATACTAATATTAATTGATAAACTAACCCTAACTGTGAAGAAGTATTGTTGTCTGTTTAATATGAGTACAATCAGACATGGTGGTTAGGAACTTTCTGGAGCCAAATAAACTTAGGTAACAGAGAAACCTAAATCCAGATCAATCTTGATTTTGAAGGTCAGATTGTAACTACTAAAGCACTGCTTAGTATATTAAATAATTGACAAATCACAAATTCTTATTGGTTATACGTGAACTCACAAGTATAGTTGCTTATTCTTAGAAAGACTTTATGTAAAGAATAAAGTAATGGCATGATTCTATATATAGCATAAAGCGTAACTTATTTCTAACTGTAGTAGGTAGCATTACAGGCAACTTTCTTTTGACTTATTGGCTAGGCACAACAGCTTATACAAGTGTATATCCCAATCCTAAAAAATTTAGAATAAGAGATTGTATGACAGGCTATTATGTTACATATATAATTAAAGTTGATAATATGCTGATTTTTATATATCTGAATCACAAGGAACAAGGCAAATTAAATGAGGAGACACAGGAAAAGTAATCAGAAGGGCAGAATCTTTTTAAAAAAAGTTTATTTTATATTTTCTTTATAGTTAAGATGCAAACCCCTTTCCCCATTTCCCCTCCCTAGAAAACCCCTGTCCCATGCCCCACCTTTCCTTTTTGCTTTTATACGATTTTTTTAAAATGTTAATCAAAGGATTTATAAGTTTGGTAATGCTCAATCAGAAGTGTAACCCAATACCCAACCTAGATATAAAAACTATCTTTGACTGGTAGAGACATGTGAACATCTGCCTCCATGCCCCCTCTCTCTTTCTCTCTCTCATCACCTAGCTTCTCCTCTCCTTCATCTTCTCTCCTTACTCCATCTCTTCCTCTCAGTACTCCTTCCCACTTAGCTCCTCCTACATATCACTCTTCCTGTTAAAGTAAAACTTTTCTCTCAAAATACAATTAGAGCATACTTATTCCTGTTCCACGAGCCTCCCGCGTCCCCTTTTTGCCCGCGAATAAGGACACGTGAGACAATATTTGGGTGATTACTACAGCCAGACTTTACTTGTATAAGCAGAAGAAAAGACGGAAAGACAGGAAGAGGCGCTGCTTAAATACACCCTAGAGTGACGTATTCACTTCTGATTGGCTGTTCACTCATTACCCATAATACGCCCCGGGATGGGCAGTGATTTGGCATGCTTTTAGCCTCTTGCACCTGTGCAGTTAGTTGTTTACTTGTGGAGACACGGGATGCCCATGCCATCTTGGAATGGCGAATGTATCACCGCTAACCGCGGCTTCCTACATATTCCTAATTGTGCCAGTGAGGACAAGATAGTCCTAATACCCAGTCCATCATTTTGTTGACTAACCAGAACCTCTGTCCTCTCTTCTAACTAAAACACTTACTTTTGATCCTGGCTTTTTTTTTTCTTTAGAATGAATGTCAGCTGAAAACCATCTACTCAGATCTTTTCTCTCAAAGTAAATTTCCCCATCAGAAATCCAGAATGACTGAGTTAACTGAAATTATGTGAAGCACTAACATAGTTTCTAAAACTTAGCCAATTAATAGAGACCGCTGAACACCTGAAAAGCCCCTATACTACCGAACGTCGGAGCATCAAATCTTCAGCCTTCTAGCCCAGAGTCATCTGACAGACCTTAGTGATGCAGGATTATTAAGGGCTGATTACTCTGTCTAGGCAGATATAATCAGTCGACTATTCTGCATGTGTGTCATTTTCGGGACAGTAATTTGTCTGTAGATGGAAAGAGGCAATTCTTGCCTAGTGTCTGTCACCACACAACTGGCATAACTCCAAGGATGTTCAATTTCTTCTTAGAATCCATGACAGGAAGCTGTCAGGAGCAGACAGGTCTCTAATCAGAATGGACATTAATATATAAATATTTGTAGCATCAATTCTATGGACTTCTGATGTTTTGAAAACCAACTATCCATGTAAGGTAACCTGGACTGTTGTCTGTTAACTCCTCTCAGCTATTTCTAAATAAAATATGGGAAACCTCCTAACAATAAACTCAAGGCCATGAATTTGCTCAGGTCCTATGTAAGAGTAGCCAATGCTCTTAACTACTGATCCATCTCTCCAGGCTTTAGAACTCAGTGCTTTTAGGGACTTTTGTACAGGGCATTAGTCACTAAGCCCCTACTCAATGATGAATTCTTCTTTGTCAGTTGTTGATGGTTGTTCTAAAGACTTAACCTTTGGTCACCTACAAACTCCATTGTGTTAAACTTTCTTTGATAAGTCAATATAAGGCCTCTGTAAAACTCTGTAGCTGATGAAAGTAAGAATCCCTCAGTAAGCATGGGAATGGTGGATATCAGAGAGTTATGTCCAGCTGTACTCCCAATTGTGGTGCAGTTGACATGGTATGGAGTTACTATTGCTAAGATGAAACACTATGACCAAAGCAACAGGGAGAAGAAAGAATTTATTCAGCTTATGCTTCCACATCATAGTTCATTATCAAAGGAAGTAAGGATAGGAACACAGCGTGGTAGGGATCTGGAAGAAAAACTGACACAAAAGCCATGAAGGAGCGATGCTTACTGGGCTACTTACACTTAGAAGTTTACTTCATTGTCATCATGGTGGGAAGCATGACAGCATGAAGGTCAACATGGTGTTGGAGAAGCAGCTGAGAAATTTACATCTAGTTATCTAGGGAGAGAGAGAGAGAGAGAGAGAGAGAGAGAGAGAGAGAGAGAGGAGAGAGGAGAGAGGAGAGAGGAGAGAGGAGAGAGGAGAGAGAAGAGAGAAGAGAGAAGAGAGAAGAGAGAAGAGAGAAGAGAGAAGAGAGAAGAGAGAAGAGAGAAGAGAGACTGGACCTGGCCTGGGCTTTTGAAACTTCAAAGTCCACCCCGAGTGACATACTTTCTTCAAGAAGGCCACACCTCCCAATTCCTTTCAAGTAGTGGCACTCCATGAGGACCAAGCATTCAAACACATAAGTCTGTGTTCTCTTTCAAACAACCACATACAAGAACATATTTGGAACTGAACCAATGAGTTTCAAATGTAAATCAGAATGACCCAAATGAAAACAAATACACACAAAAAAATAGATCAGTCATAGTATTTAATAATCAGTAATTTCCTGGAAAAAAAAAGAGATGAGGAGTCAATATAAAAAAGATGCTTATGGTTACTTGGAAAATTAAAGTTATCTTTTCAAGAATGTAGATGAGTCTACATAAGTAGACTCAAATTTGAGTATATCAATCAATATGTATGTAGTCAAACAAGACAATATAAGACATTCTATAAGGTATGTTGAATTATGAATGTCTTATATTGTGTTACACCATGCTTTAAAAAAACAAATCTAAAGCCCCTGTAGGCACACTTTTGAAAGTTATGCAAATTGCAAGTTCATAATATGTAGCTGAGGACTCAGGTCAAGGGATGGGTTGTATGTTCTTCCTTCCCTGAAGGTAGAACAGTTGTAGAGTATCATCTTCAGGTGCATAGAACTAAAGCAAATGCAATCGCAGTCTGAGATTATGTAAGTTGGCAGCAGGCTGAGCTAACCATAGCAGATGTAATGGCTCAAAAATGAACAACGTAAAAATAAGTCAAAACGCAAACATTTGGACATTTCTTTATTCTTAACTTTTATTTGAAGACCATAGTCAATTATACTTTGAGATTTGCCAAAATGCAAATGGAAAACTGTTCCTTTTTCATGTTATATTTTTCGATCTATTACATTTGGGGGGAAAAAAGCCAGTAGAACTAGAGTTCTGGTATGGAGCCAGAACAGGGTTCAGCTACTCTTTTTCTACCAGTCACCTACTTTGAACCAGCTTATTTGGTTTAATATCTTCATATATCAAGTGTGGATAATACCTTTCTCAAGTATCATTAACAAGGCTATAAAGTCCTTTTCACTCAGTCCATGTTCTGCCCACTTCTTAGTGAATCTTGGTCTTAGAGTCTGTAAGTAAGCTTGAGATTTTTTTTTTGACAATGTTCTTTTGATGTCCAGTTGGTGTGTTAATGGCTAGTGATATCCACAAGAGGCTAAGTAGGGTCTGGGTCTCAGCTGCTGAAATACTTGATGTCTAAGGATCTGGGTTTGCTTCTCTGGAACCTATATAAAAATTAGGTGTAGGTAAGCATGACTGTAAGCCTTGAACTATGGGAGCAGGTAAGAGATGGGTGGAGTTTGATAGACAACACAGTTAGTCAATTAGTGAGTTCTGGTCCTAGTGGTAAACCTGTCTCAAATGAAAAGATGGAAAGCAATAGAGGAAAACCCAGAACATCACTCTCTGAACTTTAAACCCCCACACAAGCCTATGTACATGCACTCATACACAAAAGTGAACAAAATACACTACAGAAATATGCATGCACACACACCATACACACACGCACACACACACACACACACACACACACACACACACACACATTTTAAGAGAGGGACTCAAAGCATGTCTTTGAGGAGCTCAGAGATTTAGAGAAAGTAGACAATAGCTTCTTGAGTAGAACGTCACCCAGTACAAATGGAGCCTAGACAATGAGCTATGCAATTCTTCCAGGGGCAAAAAAGGCAAAAAGGAAGATAAGATAGAAGTAATATTTAGTTCTGCCTTGGAGAATAAGTATGATTCATTATTAAGGCTGAGAGGAATCGTTGCATGTGCTTGGCTGAGCAGCAGACTGAACTGTGTGGACAGACAGTCATGCATCTGAGAAGTCACCCCACACACTCTTCCCTGCAGTGTTTTGTAGAAAAGGCTGACACTTGTTTTTTAAGATCATTACATAAGAGACTTAGCTATTCATTTTGCTAAATATTAGTAGAGTAGGGCAAAGCTTGGAGAGTCTGACATTCAGAGAGTTTAATCATATAGCATTAGCCATGAAACAAAACAAAAAAGGTAATGAAAAATAATACAAAACCTTGAAGTAGGAAGCATACAGACCTCGGGGACTAATTTTATACCTATTTTTAAATTATAGAAATAATTGCTAATGAGCTACGGATGTCAACCACTGGCTTGCCTATCATGTGTGAAGATACAGTTTCAATCCTAAATTGCATGAGAAGAAAAAGAAGAAAAAAAATTACATGTAAATAAATTCTTAATGTTTTAGAGCATAGAAAAAAAATGATAGTTAATTTTTTGGTTAAGTAACATACAAGTGCCCATAGTTTAATTATTAAGGTTTTTTTCATCATTAAGTTTCACACACATATTTTAATTCATGCTTTTTCTTAAAACCCTAATAACATTACAATGAAGCAATTTTAGAAATATAAAACATAAAAATTCCCAATGGTAAAGCAAACTCTATAAAAGAGGACTTGAAAGCAGATGAGTGATTCTAAAATCAAGATTGAAGAACCTAAGATATTAACTGGGCTGAGAATGACCCACATCAGGAAAAGCAGCTTTATCCAGTTGGAGATGTGAGGTATCTTCAAAAACTGGACTCTAAGGTGGGCTGAAAAGCAAAATTATTATTATAAAATCTGCAGAACAGATATACCTCAACATTCTCTATGCAGCTCATACTGACGGGGTACCATGTTCTCTAGTCATGTAGATTTTTCTGGAGAGCCACAGTCACTTAGATCTGGGCAGAAGACATCAGTCAAGGTCTTCTACATAAATATACAAAGAAAAACTATATACACTGCATTTATTTTATGTATATAAATGTTTTGTAAGTAAACAGTCTTTATGTCTATTATATATCATTATGTAAGTACACAGAGGGATGTGTGAGATTTGTGGGTGAGGCAGTGGGAGGAATCAGGAACACCAATAAGTTTTAAAAATTTTTAAATGTTCTAGAACTATTTAATAAAAATAAAAAAAACTTTGTAAAAATAACTAAAAGCAGAATGTTCTTTCTTACTATAAGATTTTGTACTGGAGAAATCAATATTATTTGATTATGAGCCAGTAATTACAGAATAATTTATCCTATCACATCAACATTCCAGGGAGTAGGGGAGGGGCGATATGAAAAATAGGGGCTATGGCAAAAGATTTTTTTTCTCAAAATCACTTTATTGATCATATTTTTCTTCAACAAGATACCAAAGTAGGCAAAATTCAGCTTACTACAAGCTGTGTTCTGGTCCCAGGTGTTACAAATTTAGGAGAGAGCCAGTGATTTTAAATTTCTCCAGGTGACTATTTTAAAAAGACATTATCTATTTCTTATATGTCAGCAGATCACACAGTCTATGGCTGAACACTCACATGACCTATATTCTACTGCCCTTTTTCTATTTGATTTCATGTTTCTGTTTGTTTTGTGAACATTGTGGTAGAAGATAGCATCTTCATTTGTCTTAATTTGTTAGCATTAAGAGGTAACTATTCTGTGAATTTAATCCAGTAGTGTAATCAATCAGTTAATTAAAATACTTTTTCATTGTAAAAGGTGAATTTAAAAGACGATGATTTATATATACATATATAAAATTATATATAATTTGTGTATAAATAATATATAATATATAAATAATATATAATATATGTAAATTACATCTATATTCATATATGTGTATATATACATTTATACATATACATAATGTTCTTTCCTTTCTGTAAGGTTTGGTGCTAAAGCAATCCTTGTTGACAGAACAGTTATTACAGCATAATTTATCTTTGTCTATTACTTCAGTGTCCTGGAGAAAAGGGGAAGGATAATATGAAAAGACAGAGACATATGATTCAATTTTATGCACGTATGAGTTTTCCTGAAGTGACAGTACAAGATATTTTGAAGCTCTGAAGCTGAAACAGATTTCCAGGGATTATAGCAATGATAGTCGTTAGTGATTGGACAGGTGTAAGACTGCAGTTTAACTGGGGCCCTTTAGATCTCTACCAATTGTTCTTACTTTTATGACATAAAGGCCCAGAAACTTAATTTTCCCAATACAAAAGGAAGAGTTGGCCCACATTTTAGGAATTGAGGCTTAACTCTTTCGCCTTTCTCCTCCCCTCCTTCCTTTTCCTCTTCCTCCTCCCCCTCCTCCTTTTCCTCCTTGTCCTCCTCCTCCACCCCCTCCTCCTCCACCCCCTCCTCCTCCTCCTCCTCCTCCTCCTCCTCCTCCTCCTCCTTCTTCCTCTCTCTCTCTCTCTCTCTCTCTCTCTCTCTCTCTCTCTCTCTCTCTCCTCTTTCTCTCATACTGAAGCTCTGGGGTATCTCGGGTATTGTTTATTTACATTTCTTTCTTGCCTAAAGTCTCACTTCCTTCATTCCTTTCTTTTCTTAGCATATTAAAATATCCTTACCTTCATTTCTTTGTCCTCTATTCCAAATTGTTTCCTGTAGTGGGGCACCAATTTTGGTAACTTCAAATCCAAGCTGTCAAGGAGTAAGAATCAAAAATGCTAGTAAACACTTGCCTTTAATGTTTCAATGGCAGCCATTTCTATCAGTAAAATTTCTAGAAATGTAGTGGGAGAAGAGATCTTCTACATCTGTTGGCGTAAGAAACCCATCTTTAAAGATTAAAAGGTAAGCAGGGAGATTTCCTCCCCTTCTGTTTGGAGGGTTTATTATGCTCCCAGGGTTTGAGTTTTTCTGACTATTGAAGTGGGTAGAGAGTCAGGCTAGAGGAAGCACAATTTCAAACTTATATGCATTTTGAGTCCATGATAGGGGTATCAAGAAGCAAGTAAGACACAGAAGGTGGAGAAGAATAAGGAAAATATGGGGTGTGGGGTTCTGGGATCTAAATTCTTAGGTGTCAAGTAACTAGATATGTGAGTCACTACACAATGATGATGATGATGATGATGATGATGATGATGATGATGATGATGGTTGCCTCTCCAAGACACTTCATTACAGCCATCTTGCTTCCCAGGTTTTGGTGTAGTTAAATTTCAATTCTGTTAACATACACAAGTAGGTTTTCAAGTTGAAAGTAAAAGAAATCAGGTTTAGATTTGTGTAGTTATGGGGCAGGAACTAAATCATATACAGGGGCTGACATGCAAATTTAATTAACGCTTATAAACAGTTGAGAAGAAGAAATGATGAGTAACATAGTTAGTGTTTTTGCAGTCTTCTCTGCTCTGATATGTAGTAAAGATTAACTGTGTCAAATAAAATCTGGTGACTCACTGGCTGGACAACAAATCTCATCTCTGACATGTGGTACTAAATTTCCCAGCAGTTCTTTCAAGACAATGTCTGTCATTAGCAAATCATTCCCCAATTTGGCTGCCTCATTTATGATATCAGTGAAGATGAGTGCTAGATGAACTTGCTATACACTTTTAATCACAATTCCAGGCAACCCTGGAGATATATCATGAACATTCTCCACCCTCTGGCATTTCCTTCCTACCATAATGCCAAGCCCCCATTATCTCCTGGTTTGGAGTGTCACACTAATCCAAATGGCTGTTTGTTTCCTTGTGGCTTCTATTTTCAATCACAATAAAAAACAGAAGAGGGAGGATATTAGAGACAAAATGGATAGGGCTTAAGAATTACAGTTTAAATTCTCATTTATCAATGTAATTGAAAGTTGCTAGCTGGGTGGATGGTGCCAGTGTTTTCATCAGGGCATGAGTCATGTACTGAAACTGTGTACTCCATCCTTTTGAGAGTCTAATGAGGACGGCTTTGTTTATGCTTTCCTTGCATCAAACAAATCATTACTGAAGATGGCCATGGTCTTGTTTGCAGGTGCCATTTGTTTGATATATCTGAAATTCACTGTATTGTATGAATTTTCATACTTCACTTTAATGTTGCGGAAACAAGACAACATTGTATTGGGTTCTTTCAACAACCAACTGCCAAATAATTGTGATTTCTTTATTACTCAAAAATGCTACTTGTCAGGTGATTGCAGAGATGAGTCAGCTGGTAAAATTCTGCTGTGAATGCAGGAGAACCTGAACTTGCTCCCCCATCACCCACATGACTGGGGTGGGTGACTGGCTGACTGGGGCATTTTTCTTGTAATCCCAGCATAGTCAGAGACAACAGGCAGAAAGTAAGCAAGGTCTAGGCTCAGCAAGTCTGTCTAAAAACATAAAGTGGGAAATGACTGAGAAAGACACTTGATACTGACCTCAGGCCATATGCACATATACACACACAAATGTTTATCTGCATACACACCTACACACATGCACATATACATGTACACATAAAAGTGTACATCTTTTAGCAGCCACTTTTAAATTTATACCTGTTTTCACTGAGAAGCATTAAAGAAGAAATCAATGAATTTTATGTTTTATAAAAAAAAATCTATCTCATTTTTCAAAATACATGCATTTCTGGAAATCCTCCATGTTTCAAATCTTGTTCTTATCCAGCTATGTAAGACTCTCAATCTTCCCTTTCTTTCACATACCTCACAGATATGGTGGTGCACTCAGCCTTTGACAGAGTTCTCATTGTATTGAATATAATTTTCTCAATGTGGAATATAACGTTCAGTTTAGGTAACGTGATTCTTTGGAATGCTGTGTATACAAAACAAATCCAGCCTTCAGTTTAACTTCAAAAGCATTTATTTGTTACATATCAAATGTTTCTTTAATCATAGATCATTACAGATTATATAAAATGCAGACATGTTTGTCTTGCAGGGGCTTTTGAGTCCTAACTATAGATATCAACCACCCAATTAGTTCTCCCCAACTGTTCTCTCTCTCTCTCTCTCTCTCTCTCTCTCTCTCTCTCTCTCTCTCTCTGTCTGTCTTTGTCTCTCTCTCTCTGTCTCTCTCTGACTGTCTCTCTCTGTCTGTCTCTCCACCTCTGTCTTCCTCCTGCCTCCATCCCCTATCTTTCTTCAGGAGTTCATAAAAGTATTTAGTTGGAGAGACATTTACTGAAATCAAAAGACACTGATGAGCAATGAGTTTAAATATTTTATGTAGTTACAGTAATTAGTTGACTGTAGAGTCTGACTCCAGGCCATTTGAGTTCATAGTCATTGCATTTATGGGTATATTTAAATAATGACTTATGCAATCATTATTGGAGTTAATCTTGCCTCACATTTGGGCAACAGTATCTTCTGGATGGGCTTGCTCCTTAGGCAGCAGAGATTGATGGTCAGAAGCAGGATGTAATTGCCTCTTCTGTATTAGCATCACATTACTTGTTAAGGGAGACCAATCAGTGAAATTCTGGTTCCTTTTGCTGTGACAAAACATGCCTCCATTTTCATCAAAATTATGATAATGATAATATGACCGCTAGACTATCAATATTGGAAACAGGAGAAAATTGAGTGCCATACTGTTGGATAGAATCATATAGAGAAGATGTGGATTAGGAGCATTGAGAACAGATAATCTTAAAATGTTTGGGGGAAGCCTCAGTGATTGGCTAACTTTTCCTTGTGTTATCTCCCATCTTCAGAGCTTTTGGAAGATGCTGAAACAAGCAAGCAGTAGGAAACATTGAAATTAGAGAAGGTATATATGAAATGTAAGCTTTTAGGAACAAATGAGAAAGCTCTGTACTTGAGCTTTCCTATCTTCTCTAATGAAAACTCAGAGAACTACACATTAATTTTAAATCCATAAGCATTTCAGAAGGTACAGAAACATCTGCAAGAACCAATACATTCTTGAGGATTTCCAGAAAACTAAAATCAGATGGAGCTTGTTTAGGAGAAAATAACAATAGAAATAAAATCAATACAAACTGATACCAAGATAAATTTTTATAAAGGAAAATTCAGAGAAGTTGCAAATTTATACTTGGGTTTACAGATTATAAAATAGCACTGCTGCTCTCAGCAGGATGTCTCCATACAAAACATCCTCTAGACTTTGTTTTCAGTCCTCCTTCCAAAGTCTTCAGGGCTCTAGCTTTAGAGTTTATTCTAGGATCAAGTGCTGAGAATAATTTACCAATTACTGGGCTCTTGGTAGGTATAATTATTATACTCATTCATTCATGAGATTGAATATAGAGGTAGACACTGAGAAGACCATTGCTATTACAATAGGTAAGTAAAGGGAAATCTCTCTTTTTAGAACTATCATTAAGTGTGATTCTTCTCTTCCTCTGAGCTTTCCTTAGTTTGACCAACATACGCATCCTGATCTGTCTTTTTGTATTTAACCGTTTTCAATAAGGGGAGCTTATCACTTGCCACTCAGTTCATATATAGTTCCTCCACAACTGTCATCCAGTTACTGCTTCCATGTAATACAATAAAAGAAATATCAGAGACATATAAAAACCCTTGAGTTCTTATACCCATGCAACTGTATCTTCACTTATGGATACCCTAGACTTATTTAATATCTGCAGTAAATTAATAGCAAAAGGAAGAAGGTATATGAATAAATAGAGGCAACTTTGGTTGAAATAGTTTCAAAATAAAGTAAAACCTCATATGAACTTATTTAACTTTAATAGTTTCAGAGATTGGAGATAACTTTCTAAGAAATGGGGACAAGTGAGTAATAAGACAATAAGAATATAATAATAAGACAATAAGAATATAATAACAAAATACAAATAAGACAATAAGAATATAATAATAATTAGACAATAAAAATGAATAAATAACAAAATGCAAGAATCATGAGAAAGGGCATTGACACAAAACAGAATTCTTACCTGAAAGTTAAATTTGACATTGATATTGAAAGCTGAAAAATAAAGGTAGGAAACTTTCAATGATACTATAGATAAAAGAAAAAAATTCCCTCACTGTCAGGTTTTCCATTTATAAAAGCAAACTGTACCAAGAAGGAAGAAAAATACAAATTAACATCTGGAGAATTCTTGGTTAATTTTTTTTTTTTTTTTTTTTTTTTTTTGGAAACTAAAGACAAACATAAAAACCCTAACGGATTTTTCAGTCATAGTCATCTTTACATCCATAGATTGGTGGTTTGACTAGCCTTCATCAAAGAATCGTCTAATGGCAGCAGGAGCTGGATAATACAGTAACCCACAACTGGCCAAAGTGCCGAGCATAGGTGACTATGGCGTACCCAGCCCCACCTGGGAAAGTTATAACATCTCTTCAAGAGCTCAAAGAATTAATATCACAAAAAAAGGATGACAGAAAGAACGTTAGAGCAGAAGATGGAAGATGTGCAACAACAACAACAACAACAAAACCTGTGTCTTCTGGCCATGACATGGCCATTAACCTCATGAATTCATTGCACTGCAGCTATGTTTAGCTGCATTATATGTACATAGGACCAAGTGCAGCAATGTTCACCAAGAATGACATCCAGCTTTTATCTGATGATTAGCAGGCTCTACATTTCTTTAGGGAGACTAAGTATCTTCTTTGAGAAGAATAAATATGTGGTTTTTAGATAGATTGATTTGGCCAAGGAAAGAGATCAAAAAACAGAAGGGAAAATCTGACTCTGTAAAAAAGATTTAGAGAGAGAGAGAGAGAGAGAGAGAGAGAGAGAGAGAGAGAGAGAGAGAGAGAGAGAGAGCCAACTACAGCCCAAAATCTCTAGTGCAACATGTCAAGAGTGTGTTTGTGATTCTGGAATTCTTAACTCTTATCAGTAGAGTTTGGATAGCATTGAAAGAATAGAAAATTGATGGAGACTTGAAATACACTTTTATCTCTGACTTTTTGATTTAACCCATATTAGTCCTCTCTTATTACCACTATCATGTGAAAAACTTATTTCCATACTTCCTCTCTGTGTCAGGTATTCAGTGACTTGAATCTGTAAATGTACATGCATAAAATATCAAAAGTAAGAATGAGGCCAAATTTCTGGCTAGAAGAAGTAATTGAAAATTCACTTAGAGTGGGTAAGCATATCTTTATTAATTAATTAATTAATTAATCAATTAGCACCCCATATGCTGCCCCTTTCCTGTTTCTACTCACGTGACTTCTCTTCCCAGAGGATGCCCTCCCCCCACTATTTCCCAATTCTAGGGCATCAAGTCTCTACAGGATTAGGCACATTCTTTCCCACGGAAGCCAGACAAGGCATCGCTATGCTACTTATGTGCCTGGGGCTTCTGATCAGCCTTGGTATGCTCTTTGGTGGCTCAGTCTCTGGGGGCTCCCCGGAGTACAGTATAGTTGACACTTTTCGTCTTTCTGTGGAATTGCCATCTTCTTCAGCTCTTTCAATTCTTCCCCTAACTCTTCCATAGGGGTTCCTGGCCTCCGCATTATGTTTGGCTGTGAGTCTCTGCAACTGTCACTGTCAGCTGCTGGATAGAGCCTCACAGAAGACAGTTATGCTAGGCTTCTGTCTGCAAGTACAACATAGCATCATTAATAGTGTCAGGGATTGGTGCCTGCCATGGGATGGGTCTCAAGGTGAGCTGGTTATTGCTCAACTATTCCTTTAAATTCTGTTCCATCACTATAGCTGGGTTGTCAGTTTTCTGAGAAACTGCCATACTGATTTCCTGAACAGTTGTACAGGTTTGCACTCCCACCAGCAATGTAGGAGTGTTCCTCTTTCCCCACATCCTCTCTAGCATGATGCTTAAGTTTTTTATTTTAGCCATTCTGATTGTTGTAAGGGTCCATTTAGTATGTATTTTTCTGATGACTAAGGTGGCCAAACATTTCATGACTCCTGGCCCAAAGCACTGGTTCCTGCTGGTCTGGGGCTGAACACTGAGCAGATCCCTGGCAGCAACTCTGCAACCAATCTCACAAAACCCAGAGGAAGCAGGCCTCCCAGGAGCTCTGACCCGGGCAGTATCTTAGGTATCCTAGGTAAGGAGACAGCAACACCCACCCCAAACAGGGAGTAACTGGCACCCACTAGGACTCAGGAAGTCTCTCCTGGCCCAGAGCACTGGTTCCTTCCTGTCTGTGCCTTAGCACTGAGCAGATCTTGGGACCCAGCTCTAACCCCAGTAGTAACACCCACCCCACACAGTTTTGAAACAACCAAGATAATAGGAAAGACAGGCTCCAGATAGAGACAGGGCAGGTAGCACTAAGGAGATACAGATGGCAAAAGGCAAGCACAAGAACATAAGCATCAGCAACCCAGGGTTGCTGAGATACAGATGGCAAAAGGCAAGCACAAGAACATAAGCATCAGCAACCCAGGGTACTTGGCATCATTAGAACCTAGTTCTCCCACACAAGAAAATCCTGAATTCCCCATATTACTAAGAAAGCAAGATTCAGATTTAAAATTACTTCTAATGATGATGATAGAGGATTTTTAAGAAGGACACAAATAACACTCTCAAAGAATTTGAGGAGAACACAGATAAACAAGTAGAAACCCTTAAAAAGGAAACACAAAAATCCCTTAAAGAATTACAAGAGAACACAACCAAACAGGTGAAGGAATTGAACAAAACCATCCAGGACATAAAAATTGAAGTAGAAACAATCAAGAAATCACAAAGGGAGACTACCTTGGAGATAGAAAACCTCGGAAAGAAATCAGGAGTCATAGATGCAAGCATCACCAACAGAATACAAGAGATATAAGAGAGAATCTCAGGTGCAGAAGATACCATAGAAGGTGGAAGAACAGATGCTCCAATGTTTTGTAGTAGAGGGAGTGTCCAGGTGTTCAGAGGTCTCTATAAATTGGCTAAGTTTTAGAAGCTATGCTTTGTGCTTCCCACATTTAATTAGTTAACTCAGTCATTCTGGATTTCTGACGGGGTCGAAAACTTATAGCCTCATAGCCAATCCTGGCTATTTACCTTGAGAGAAAAGATTCGAGTGGATGGTCTTCAGCTGACATTCATTCTAAAGCCAAGAAAAAAGCCAGCTTCAGAACTAAGTGTTTTAGTTAGGATAGATGACAGAGGTTCTGGTTAGTCAACAAAATGATGGACTGGGTATTAGGACTCTCTTGTACCTCACTGGTACAAATTAGCATAATTATGCTTTAATTGTATTTTGAGAGAAAAGTTTTATTTTAACAGGAAGGGTGATATGTAGGAGGAGCTAAGGTGGGAGGAGTACTGAGAGGAAGAGAAGGAGTAAGGAGAGGAGGAGAAGAAGGACAGAAGCTAGGTGATGAGAGAGAAAGAAAGAGGGGGGAGACAGGGAGGCAGATGTTCATGTATCTCCACCAGTCAAAGATAGTCGATATGTCTAGGTTGGGTAGTGGGTTACACCTCTGATTGAGCATTACCAAACTTATAAATCCTTTGATTAACATTTTAAAAAATGTATAAGTGCAAAAAGAAAAAGGGGGCATGGGATAGGGGTTTTCTAAGGGGAGGAAGGGGAAAGGGGATGACATCTGAAGTGTAAATAAAATATCCAATAAAAAATGAAAAAAAATAACAGGAAGCAACAATCACTGTCCCTTAATATCTCTTAACATCAATGGACTCAATTCCCCAATTAAAAGACATAGGCTAATGGACTGGTTACATAAACAGGACCCAGCATTTTGCTGCATATAGGAAAACCAACTCAGTGACAAAGGCAGACTCTACCTTAGAGTAAAATGCTGGAAAACATTTTTTTAAGCAAATGGTCCTAAGAAACAAGCTGGAGTAGCCATTCTAAAATCTCCAGCCCCAGAACACGAAAGGACTCATGGCTCCACCTGTATAGGTAGTTGACAGTGGCTTTGCCAGGCATCAGTGGAAATGGAGGGCCTTGGTGCCTGAAAGTTTGGATTTCCTAGTGTTGGGGCACTTGAGAGCAGGAAGGTGGGAATGTTTTGTTGGAACAGGGAGGATTAGCTAGTATTTATTGCATAGCCATAACATATTGGTAAATATATATATAATTGTTATTAAGATGAAGCTATAATCTCTTAAATGGTACAAAATTTATTTTGATTTCAAATTTAAGGTTTTCATTGGTATGAGTTTCTTATTGATATATAAGTGAGATTAATATTGTTACTCTTATAGGCAATTTGCCTATATAACACATTTAGGAATACAAGACTTAGACTCAGTCCTTCTTTAACTTTTGAACATATTTGAAATGGTTAGCCTGTGAATTAAGGAGCTATAGCAAATTCATTGCTCTGAGTTTATTCTTAGGGTGTTTTCTATACTTTATTTAGAAATAGATAAGAGGAGTTAACAGACAACAGTCCAGGTTACCTTACATGGATAGTTGGTTTTCAAAACATCAGAAGTCCATAGAATTGATGCTACAAATATTTATATATTAATGTCCATTCTGATTAGAGACCTGACTGCTCCTGATAGCTTCCTGTCTTGGATTCTAAGAAGAAATTGAGCATCTTTGGAGTTACTCCAGTTGTGGTGAGACAGCCACTAGGCAAGAATTGCCTCTTTTCATCTACAGACAAATACTGTCCAGAAAAGGACACACTTGTGGAATAGTCGACTGATTATATCTGCCAAGACAGAGTAATCAGCCCTTAATAATTCTGCACCACTAGGTCTATCAGATGATCCTGGTCCAGAAGGCTGAAGATCAGATGGTCCAATGTTTTGTAGTATAGGGACTGTCCAGGTGTTCAGCGGTCTCTATAAATTGGCTAAGTTTTAGAAGCTATTCTTTGTGCTTTCCATAATTTCAGTTAACTTAGTCATTTTGGATTTCTGATGGGGTTGAAGACTTATAGTTTCATAGCCAATCTAGGCCATTTACTTTGAGAGAAAAAATTTGAGAGGATGGTTTTTTAGCTGACATTAATTCTAAAGCCAAGAAAAATGCCAGGTTCAGAACTAAGTCTTTTAATTAGGAGAGATGACAGAGGTTCTGGTTAGTCAACAAAATGACAGACTGGGTTATTAGGTCTATCTTTTACCTTACTGACACAAATTGGTATAGTTATGCTCTAATTGTATTTTGAGAGAAAAGTTTTATTTTAACAGGAAGGGTGATATGTAGGAGGAGCTAAGGTGGGAGAAGTAAGGAGAGGAAGAGGAGGAATAAGGAGAGGAGGAGGAGAAGGAGAGCAGGAGCTAGGAGACAAGGGGTGGGGAACATGGAGGCGGATGTTCTCGTGTCTCCGCCAAAATAGTTGATATATCTAGGTTGGGTATTGGGTTACAGTTCTGATTGTATGGGTATCTTGTTATTGAGCATTACCAAACTGATAAAGCCCTTGATTAACATTTAAAAACTTGTAAAAGGAAAAAAGATTTTCTTTAAGTGTTTCTCAGCTATTTGAAATTCCTTTGTAGAGAATTATCTTTTTGGGTTTGTACCACATTTTTAATTCCTTTTTTGATTTTTTTCTCTCTACCTTCTTTAGTTCTTTGTATATTTTGGATGTTAGCCCTCTATCGGATGTAGGATTGGTATTGATCTTTTTCCAATCTGTTGGTTGCTATTTTGTCCTATTGACAGTGTGCTTTGCTATACTAAAGTTTTTCAATTTTATGACATCCCATTTATCAATTTTTGTTTTTAGAGCCTAAGCCATTGATGTTCTGTTCAGAAAATTTTCTCCTGTGACAGTGCATTCAGGACTATTTCCCACTTCTTCTTCTATTAGATTCTGTTTATCCAGATTTATGCTGAGGTCCTTCATTCACTTGAACTTTAGCTTTTGTGCAGGGTGATAAACATGGATCTATTTGCATTCTTCTGCAATTAGCCCATCAGTTAGACCAGCACCATTCGCTAAAGATGCTTTCTTTCGGTTTCTTTGCCAAAAATGTCTACAGTTGTGTGTGCTTATTTTTGGATCTTCTATTCTATTCCATTGTTGAACCTCTCTGTTTCTATACCAATACCATTCAGTTTTTATTACTATTTCTTTGTAGTAGAGCTTGAAGTCAGGGATGGTGATTCCTCCAGAAGTTCTTTTATTGTTCAGGATTGTTTTGGATATCTGGAAGTCTTTTGTTTTTCCACATGAATTTGAGATTTGGTCTTCCAAGTTCTGTGAAGAATTGTGTTGGAATTTTGATGGGAATTACATTGAATCTGTAGATTGCTTTTGGTAAGATGGCCATTTTTAGTAGGTTGACTGTACCGATCCATGAGGATGAATATCTTTCTATCTTTGGAGGTCTTCTTTAACTTCTTCCTTCAGAAACTTGATGTTCTTGGCATACAGGTCTTTCACTTGGTTAGAACAGAATGATACCAAAATATTTTATATTATTTGTAGATATTGTGAAGGATGTTGGTTTCTTTAATTTCTTTCTCAGCCCTTTTATCATTTGCATAAAGGAAGGCTACTGATTTCTTTAAGGTAATTTTATATCCAATCACCTTCCTGAAATTGTTTATCAGCTGTAGTATTTCTCTGATAGACTATCTAAACTATGTAAACATTCCCACAACCCCTAAGGAAATAGAAGCAATCTTGAAAACTCTTCCAATAAAAAAAATCTCAGGTCCAGATTGTTTTATAGCAAAATACTCCTCAAACTATTGTACAAAATAGAAACAGAAGGAACACTACCTAATTCGTTCTATGAGATTACAGCTACCCTGATACATTAATCACACAAAGACCCAACAAAGAAAGAACTAAAACCAATTTCATTTATGAACCACAACTCAAACATACTCAATAAAATTCTTGAAAACCGATTCCAAGAACACATCAAGAACATCATTCATCACAATCAAGTAGGGTAAGCATTTCTTTTTTTCCCTTTCTTTCTTTCTTTCTTTCTTTTTTTTTTTTTTTTTTTTTTTTTTTTGAGATAGGGTTTCTCTGTGTAGCCCCAGCTGTCGAGGAACTCATTATGTAGACCAGGCTGGCCTTGAACTCAGAAATCCGCCTGCCTCTGCCTCTCAAGTGCTGGGATTAAAGGCATGCGCCACCACTGCCTGGCTGGGTTAGCAATTCTTAACATGCAATTTTGTACCTAGACATATTATAATCAAATACATGTATATGATATCTGTGCATGCAGAAGTATGACTTTACATTGTCCATCATTTGCATTTATTCCATGAAATAAGAAGATAAGTTTTGAAACATGGAAAAGAACTGAAAGTAGGAAAGGGATGCCTTACAAAAGAAAGACCATTGTCAACATGAAGCATCACTCAGAAAAAAAGAAGTAAAATGAAAAGGCTCACACTAAACATGTTGGGGATTTACTTAAAGATAGCACAGTTTCAAAATACAAAATTACAGTTCCTTGTAAGAGCAATTAATACACACACTTTAGTACTAAATATGAATATATTAAGCTGTCATGGAAAAATTTTATAACTTATGTAAAAATAAAGGGTGACTTTTTTTGTGCTACTCTGAAATAAAATAATAAAACAATGCTAAAAATAACAGTTTGGAACCAAAATAGACACAGCATCTGTTCATAAAATGAACTATTATCAATATGTGCAAAATAGACTTTAATTTTCATGTGATACACATAAAAGAGATTTTTATATTGAGAAGTTAATGAATAAGACCTTTTAATTTTAATTGGCTTTTATCCTTTCATCACCATTAACATTAATGGATGTTAAGCAAAGTGTAGATGGTGAAGTCAAATATATTAACCACTTTAGTAGGAGACTTTAATTCCCTGCTCTTAGAAATGTGAAGATTAAGGAAGAAATTAGCAAGGTAGTAGGATTTGCATGGCATATTGCTACACTAAACATAAATATGCACATATAACTTCATGGCAATGAATATAAGGTGTATAACATTTACAAGCATCCATTAAACTTTCATAAATATTGAGAATGTTATTATGTTTCAAAAACATATGTAGTTATTCTACAAGAGAATATGTAAAACAAATTTTCTAGGCACAAGCAACAAAATAGAAAACTATATTAAAATAAATCCATTAATTTCATTTTCAGATAGACTTCTGGAATTTATTGGGGATTATTTTAATAATATGTTTATCTAAATGGAGTTAGATAATGCCACACATTGTAAAGTTAGACTCATATATAAAGACCTATTTGGCACACTTTACTTAGATACATAATCTCATGGGGTATGTGTTTAATATGAAAAAATGAGTTAAATAAACCCATGGACAAAAACAGGTGTTAACAAAGATGAAGGGGCTCACACACTAGAAAAATAAAGGTTTAAGTAAAGAGAATCAGGTATAGAAATGGTGACACAAACACAGAGGTTCAAAACAAGAAGGGTATCTAACTCCAGCTGAAGGATGAACTTAAAGAAACAGATGTTTAAAAAAAAATAGAATAATTGGTGTTTTATCTTACCTTCAGAAAAAGGCAGAATATCTTGGAAAACTGAAAAACAAAACAAAACAAAAACAAAGAATTGAAATCCCCATCTTTAGAAAGACTCCAAGGCCAAGATTTTACGATGGTTCCATCAAATCCTTAAATGCATCTGAATTTTCAAACATTCAAAGATGAGAATGCATATTATTTAGGATACCACAGTAATGAATTTCCCAACAATATCATTTGCTTAACACAGACAAGTTTGTATGTCAGCTAAGATCTGCTGAGGATACAGGGGAGACTTGGGAGACCTCCTCAAAGGTGCTATTGTACTATGTATCTCTCCATGTGCCCCAATAGTCAGCACTGCAGGAGAAGAGAGAACACCAGAGACTGAAGGGAGATGATAATTTTAGTTATTTAAGTCAGTAAAATGATGAAGTTTTTGAGTACTTTGAAAGATAGAATAAAATATCCTCCTTTGTGTGATAAGGTTTATCTTCTTTAGCACTTCAGGAAGCAAAGTGATCAAAGCCCAAAACATAGTGAAAAGATTAGAAGTGTTACAGTCACAACAAGAAATGGCCAAAGGGAGTGTTCTTTAATCCCCTTGCAAATAGCTTAAGGATAGACATACTCAGTGCAATACACTGAGAAACACAATGATTGCTAGATTTTGAAGAACTGTTGTGGTTACTGTATATACTGTTGAATAAGAAAGAACATTTTGCTTTTGGAAATAGCATGAAGACTTACTGGAAAATATGAGGTAACTGTGTTTTAGAGTAACTCAGAGATAAACAAGATACTAAGAACTCAAATGTAGAGTGTTTTTCCTATACCTTTAGCAATTAACACTATGGTGGAAGTTGTTACATAAACACAAACAATTACTTAAATAAATAAAATTGTATCAAATATCTTTTTAAAAATAGAGATGTATTCCCTGCTACTGAGTATGAAGCTGTTTTAATGTTTGTTTATTCTGAGGAATAGCAAACACTTATAAAATGAATCCTATGAAATAGATGCAATCTCAAATTTTCTTGGGATTTATAAAACCGAATGTGTCATTCAGTTCTCTGAAACTTTATCTGGAAGAATAAATACAGGATAAGTTTCAGAAGAAATGGAATGAAAAAGAACTTTTAATTGTGGATACTAAAGACAAAGCTACTAAAACGCTGCTATGGGCCTAGTATAGAAGTAATCTGGGAAATAGGGATGGAGACGAATAATATAATAATAAATAATATATTGTAAACCAGGGGTCAAAGGGTAGATTGCCAATGGCCTCTGACAATCTATTTGTTACTGTAGCGGGGTTATTGCCAAAATTTCTTTCCTTTATTATATTTAAAAATATAGATACTAAACATCAAACACCAACACCAGAGGTTGTTGTATTATATTATGAGGAATAAGTATACCACTTTTTTTGGTAAGAAAAATTTTCTTACAGAACACATGAAACTCAAAGTAACATACAGAAAAGGCTTTATAAAATGTGTCCATATAATACACAAAACAGTTTGTAATGCAAAATGCACACATATCATAAATGAAAAAGAATAAAAATCAAAAGATAGTTGAAAAATAAACAAACAAAAAAAGCTTGGAAAGGTTATAAACAGGCTACTCAGGCAATAAAAATACAAAAAGTTCAAATTAATTATTTAAAAAGTTCCAACGTTTTGAGTAATGAGTTGCATTTTAAAACTCCATCTAATGGGCAAAGTGCTATACGTAGAATTAGCTATGGTATACAACAAATAACACAATTCTCTATTAATGTTAATTAGATCTACTTAAAAATTATGTGTGTGTATGTGTGTGTGTTTGTGTCTGTTGTACACAGATACATGCAGGTCTTGGTGCATGTAGAGTACAGAGGACAACCTTTGGTATTGGCTGTCAGTTTCCACCTTACTCTATAAGCCCTTGGAGATTGCTCTTACCACTTTTTTTCTTGCTACACATACTTTGAGATTACAAGTATGTACTACCACATATGGCTTTATGTGAGGTTGAGGAATCCCATCTTTCCTTTTCACTTTGCTTGCAGGCATCAGGCCCTTTATCATAGAGATAGTTCTGATGGACAGATTATTGGTACCAAAATTTCAAGTACACAATATTCCAACTGAATGATTTCACTTTTAATAAATATTAATAATTATTTATTTACCTACTTATCTCTACTTCATTTATAATTATATAAAAATAAAAAAAGTGTGTCAAATGTAGATGAATAGACAATTTCCTCTAAATTCTGGTTTTAACAATCTCATTATTATAATAATCTGAAAAGTGGTCATTTCCTTGAGAGTAGAAGTCATTAAACTCAAAGGATAAATAAAATCTCCTTGAGAATAGAAATCCTTAATCATAAAGTATAAACATAATAGTACATTTAATAGGATTATATTATATAAATTTATCTATACTATATTACATATAATAAAATACAAATATATTTAAGTATATCACACAATATATAAATATGAAATACATATTTTACACATATATAATATATACCAAATATATTATTATATATTCTAATATTTTACACAACATATTATACATATTATATACAATATATAGTTTACATATATGTACTATATAATACACACTGCATAATCATATATAATATACCATAAAATTATAATATATTATGTACATTATAATAATAGTTTATAATATATACTGTACACACTATGGAAGTATATCTAATATATACTATATAATTATATATCATGTACAACATACAATATATTATATATAATGTATATTTATAACATAAAATAATATATTACATATACTATATATTATACTTTCTTATATATTGTATAAACTATATAGTATAATAAATATAATATATAATGTATATTGTATAATGTAAAATGTATGAAGTAATATGCATAATGTATAATCATATATTATATATAATTATATATACACTGTATGTAATAAAATTCAACATTAAACATTACATAATATTAAATATTATATAATATATTACTGTAGTATATGCAATATATATCATGTAAACTAATTATATATTATCTAATGTATAACACACTTGTTATATATAACCATGGTATATATAATTATATATATATATAATTTATGTAATTATATACATAAATACATTGTATATAATTATATATGATATATTATATAATATATATTATTTATATTAGACGATATATAATATTAATGTGTTATATGTACTAATTATATGTAATTTACTATTTAATTATACTAAATATATGTAAGGATATATAGTTATACTAATTATATGTAATTAATATAATATATAAAATTATACATAATATTACACATAATAAATTATACATATCACATGCATTATATATTATATTTAAATATATATTCAGGGCAAATGTAATAACTTAATAGAATAGGTGGCTTTGTACATATGCAAAAAAATGAGTTCACACCTTGTTTCAGAGGTCCTCAAACATGTGGACATTATGGATTATTTTAGATGACTATTGGTAGTGAGCAAGGAAGGGAAAAGGATAGCTGTTGACCCTGGGGTTCAAATGTTTGAATAAAAAGCATACAATTTGACTCTGACATTCTGTTGTCAAAAAGAACCATTCTCAAAACTGTTTCCTAGAGAGAAAACTGATGTAAAGAGTGCAAGCCTATTTGGAGTGTCCTTTTAGGTTTATAGCATTATTAAAACTTCAGTTTGAGGTAAAGAGATTGGGAAACTCCTGCTTCTACACTTTGGTCACTCTCAGTGGTACTTGGCATTCTACAAGAGAGCAGGTTGCTCTGCATCTGCTGTGTACTGCTGCTTCTAGGCACTTCATTCTGTAATACAAGAGAAGAAACGAGAAGAAAGTAAGTCAGGATGCTGCAGGGATAGTAAAATACCATCTTAGAAATATGTTTTCATAGAATTTTAAAATAAAACAAGTAAGATATACTGTATGGATGCCAAATTATATAATTACCTAAAGAAATTATGACAAACCTTATTAAAAACCACACTTTGTTGGATTATTTTCAAGAATAATTAATATTTGTAAATTTCATTTTTTCAGGAAAAAAGTTACAAATCTCTGGGTAAACTTCAATTCTGTTGACTACATTAAGACATGAATCTGACTTATTCTTAAACTCTAAGAGTTCAGAAAAGTAAACAGTAGCTACTCAATGTTTTTAGTAACTAATTTATTTCTCTGAAATATTTCTTAATTGCTTAAAAGCATGCTTCAAAAGAGTATTGGGCTGATGTTAATTCCTTAGAACTTGCAACTAAGACTTTTGTAGCTCCCTAAGTTATGCTGGGTAACAAGAATGTCATCACATACTCCCCATTGTGACTTCTTGTTTGTTCAGAGCTGCTGACACTAAGGTCCCATGTCTTTGGCTCTTCTACCTTCCATTAGACATGGAAAGCATCTCCATGGGATCGTATGCAGATGCTAACTTCTATGGGAACCACAATGCACCCAGATTGCCACGATTTCCTGGAGCATGCAAGCAGAGCTGGGCAGTTGTTTCTTTCTCCTTTATCTGTTTGTTTATTTTTCTGGAGAATCTCATTATATAGCTCATAATGGTCTTAAATCATCATGAAACTTGCCACATTTTTTTATTGGATATTTTATTTATATTTTAGATGCCATCCCCTTTCCCCTCTCCCATCCCCCCCCCTAGAAAACCCCTATCCCATACCCCCTTTTCCTTTTTGCTTTTATACACTTTTTAAAGATGCTAATCAAAGGCTTTATAAGTTTGGTAATGCTCAATCAGAAGAATCAAGAAGAAGAATCAATACCCAACCTAGATATATCAACTATATTTGACTGGTGGAGACATATGAACATCTGCCTCGATATCCCCCCCTTTCTCTCTCTTTCTCTCTCTCATCAGCTAGCTTCTCCTCTCCTTCTCCTCCTCTCTTTCCTCCTTCTCTTCCTCTCAGTACTCCTCCCACCTTAGCTCCTCCTCCATATCACCCTTCCTGTTAAAATAAAACTTTTCTCTCAAAATATAACGAGAGCATAATTATTCCTAATTGTACCAGTGAGGCTAGAAAACTTATAGTTTCATAGCCAATCCTGGCTATTTACCTTGAGAGAAAAGATTTGAGTAAATGGTTTTCAGATGACATTCATTCTAAAGCCAAGGAAAAAGCCAGGTTCAGAACTAAGTGTTTTACTTAGGAGAGATGACAGAGGTTCTGGTTAGTCAACAAAATGATGGACTGGGTATTAGGACTATCTTGTACCTCACTGGTACAAATTGGCATAATTATGCCACATTTCTCCAAAACTCTCCTGAATGCTGAAATGAAAGGCATGTACCAACAGTGGGATCTCATCTATGTTTTGAATTGAGCATTACTGGTGAAATTCTGCAGACCTGTTTTTCCTCTTACTAATGTCCTCCTGTGTCTCTAACAAACTTGGTGCACAACAACTCAAGTGTACCTTCTTATAATTCTGTAAGTTAGCAATATATTACAGGTCCTAGTAGAACTCAATCAATGTGATATGGGGCCATATTCTTTACTCAAGGACATAGGGGAGAACTCCATTCTTTTGTGTGTTATTTCCTCCTGCTCTCAAAGCAAGCAATGCTGTACCCTCCAGCATCTTCCACATTCATATATCCTTCTGACTGCTGCCAGAGAAGATTTCTTGCTTTTCAGAGCCGGAGTGATTATGCTCTCTCTGATAGAGAGCAATCCTCACTCCTACTTACGTCTCCAAGATCCCCTTCACCACAGTCACTTATTTTAAAAATGAGATCATGGATGACTTTGAGTGCACATTTTCCCAACTGCTTCATTGTCAACAGCACATGGAGTTTTTAAGTACAAACAACTCCTTTCACTGTGATTTCAAGTCCCTCTTGACCATTGCGTTTCTTTGTAGAATTCAGGCATTAATCTATAAGACATTCAATGTACAGCCAAGGGTCCAACCTGTGAAACAAATCTCTTTTCTCTTAGTTCTCCTTACATACACTTCTGGTCATCTTTCATTTCTTGTTTGAACTTAGATTCATTTCTTCCACCACTATTTTCTAACTTGTCTGTTTCTGCTGTCTTGTCTATAGTGTGTTTTTAGGTTTTCAGACATATTACTCCATTGGAAGGTACTAGAGAATTTCAGGGATAGATAGATAATTTTTTAATTTTGTGTATATGTGCATCTGTCTATCTGTTTCTGTCTGTCTATCTCTCTCATCTTTCTGTCTGTCTCTCCGATTCTCTCTCTCTCTCTCTCTCTCTCTCTCTCTCTCTCTCTCTCTCTCTCTCTCTCTCTCTCGTGTGTGTGTCTGTGTTGGCAGTGGTAGTGGCAGGGGTGTAGCCAAGTGGCTTAATACTCTACCATTGGGCTACACCTACACCTCAGGTTTCTCTTGAGTTCATAGCTACTGGCCTGAACTCTGTGCCCTTCAAGGAAGCTAGTCTTACCTGGATGGTTTGTATCTTTATAGACCCAGATCCTGTCAGACTAGCCCTGTTAGTTCTATCTTCTTTTGAATATCTCAGCCTCTCATTTTTGATAGCATAAATCTGTTCTATGTTCATATAGTTTCTACTGTTTTTAAACATCCTTCTTCTAGTCTGTCTTGGCAGCTCCCCTTCTTAATTTAACAGTGTAGTTGCTTTTGTAGCTAAAGTGTCCTAGACTTAATCACATAGTAAGAGTTTCATGTTTCTTCACTGAGCTTTGATATGTCAACAGAGTATGCCTTTCATGATGTACATCCAGTTCAATTGTTTCTTTTATCAATAGCAGAAATCAGGCAGCCTAAACCCCAGAGTCAAATATGAATATAATTCTGGGATAATTTATGGTGTGAACAAACTTCATAATTTACTGCAAAGTCACTTGTGCTTCATAAATGTAATAGAGTATCTATTTTATGTTGACTGAATATTTGTGTTGAGTCTCTGAAATCCTTATGTTTCAAACAGAATAAACCAGTTTAATTTTACTTCCATACAGCTGGGCCATGGAACAAGTCAAAACAAAACAATATTATCCACTGGCATTGACATTTCCCCTCAAGAGAAGCTGGTGAGTGGTGGAAGAGTAATCTAAGGACTGCTTGTCTTAAAACCTGTCTTCTATTGATCTACAGCAGAAAGTAGAGGATAATGTGTCCCTACCTTCTCCTCTACCCCTTTTTCAATTCAAACTAAACTCTTGTTTTCTTGTTTCAGGTTAAATTATAGAAGAGAAAATGGGCATGAGCTGCGGGAACTTTGATTCAAACACATTATTATTCCTTTTTTTTTTTTTTTTAAGCACTATAGCTTTTTTACAAAAGGAATTAACTGCTAAAGAGGGCCTTCCCCAGTCTTTGTCTGTGTCCTCTTCCTTCCCAATATATACCTCCAAGGGAGGTCAGTGGTGTATGACAGAAGAGGTGTCTGGAAGAATGAAATATGGTACCTTTTTTTCCCCAAAGTCCTCCAAATCCTTCTAGGTGCTATTGAGAATCTTCTGGTAGAAGAGTAGATCCTATCTTCAAGATCCTCCATATCTACGTCCTGGGGATCTTTTATCTTCTTTTGTTTGGGCTGTGGCTGACTAGCCCTGGTTGACTCTCTGAGTCAGCCCTTCCTCTATCACAGCCCAGACTACCTGGCACTTCTGCTGAGATCCCTGCTTATTACCCTGCAGCACTTGAACAACTTCCTTTTTCAGCTCTGACCTGGGACAATTGATATTTCCTTCTGGAGGTCCTCTTACTATATTTGGAGGCTCACTCTTCAAATACATTATTTTAAGGCATTAGTCCAGTTACACTTTTAATCTTTCCTTCTCTATTGTTATTACTTCCTTTCAGAATGGGGATATTTAGTCTGTGGCATTTTTTTTGGAGGCATGTAATGTTAGTTAGGGTTTTTTTGTTTGTTTGTTTGTTTTGTTTGTTTTTATTTGTGGTGGCTCACAATTCAGAGATGATCCAAGTCTCAGAATGCACTCTACCCTTAAACTTTTGAACAGAGTTAGAACTGATAAAAATTATGGGGACTTTCAAATTCTAATCAAATGCAGTTTGCTTTAGGAGATTGGTTGTAAGCCTGTGAGGATAAGGAGTAGCTAGTTACAGCTTTTCAGAGATGTCTGGGTCCCATGTTGTCTAAGAGGAATTTGTAGTGGTTAACATTTTCAACTGATATGGTCTAGAGTCATGTAGAAGGCTGGGCACATCTGTAATGGAGTTTTGAGATGGGACAGGTGAACCTGGAAGATCAACCCTAAATATAGGTGGTATCATTCCATGGGCTGGAGTTTTGGGTTGAATTGGAAGGAGAACATGAGCTGAGCACTGCCATCTGTCTCTCTGTTTCCTGACTAAGACTGCAAAATGAATAGTTACCTCAAGCTCCAACCATTAGCCCTTCCTGGCCATGATGTGAGCTCATGTGCTGGTTAATCCTTTGTCCACCTGACATAGACTAGGGTCATATGAGAGATAAACTCTCAATTTAGGAAATGTCACCATCATATATCTCCAGGCAAGTTGGTGGTGGCATTCCTTGGTTAACAATTTATGAAATTACCTATGATTATAATTACAAATTACCCTCAAACTAAGCTAAAATGTACCCTAAAATGCTTTTGTTAGCTTTGTTGTGATAGCTATAACTACAAGAAATGTAGTTAATACAACTATGAATTTGATCTGTCAATTGTGTTGTACACTATGTGTTCAAATAGGGGCTGAGTGACTCGGTTTTATCCTGGGTTTTACTAAGGAAAGTACTGAAAAATCACTCATGTTTAGTAAATAGAAGGAAAAGGAAGAAAAACCAACAAGGGCTAGGAGAAGTTATAGAAATATCCAGTGACCCAGAAAGGTACAGCAGCACTGGGCAAGCCTCTCTTTTACATAATATCTGAACTGTTTGTCTTAGTTTGCATTTTATTGCTTCAATAAAAATCATGACCCAAAGGAACTCGAGGAAGGAAGAGTTTATTTCAACTTCAGTTTACAGTCCATCATGAGGGCATGAACTCAAGAAGAACCTTGAGGCATGAACTGAAGCAGAGGCCATGGTCAAGTGATGCTTGTTGGCATACTCCCCAGGGATTGCTCAGTGTGCATTCTTATACAACTCAGCGACCCACAGTGGTCTGGAACCTCTTCCATAAGCCATTAATCAGGAAATGCCCAACACACTTGCCTATACATCAATCTGATGGTGGCATTTTCCAAATTTCAGTTTCCTCTTCTCAGATGACCCTAGTCTGCATCAAGTTGAGAGGAAAATAACCAGTGCATTATCTCACTTATATACATCAGTATCTCACATTCTTTGTTGGTTCCATTATCAGGTGTCAGCTAATTAGAGCTAACCAGTCATTATTCCCTCACAGAAAGGGTTGTTGCTATTTATTTTGATGGTCTATTTTATATAGAACACTTGGATTTTAAAGCCCAGACCCTCCTTGGATGACTTAGACTTAACCTTTGGAATGTTATGAAAAGACTATTTTGCAGTCACCCCATACCCATATCCACTTGGAACACCTCTGTAAAGTGTGTTTAAAATGGCTGTTCTTTTTTTTTTCTTTTTTCTTTTTTTTTTAATTTTATTTACATTTAAGATGCCATCCTCTTTCCACATTTCTCCTCCCTAGAACACCCCTGTCCCATGCCCCACCTTTCCTTTTTGCTTTTATACGATTTTTTAAAAATGTTAATCAAAGGATTTATAAGTTTGGTAATGCTCATTCAGAAGCGTAACCCAATACCCAACCTAGATATAAAAACTATCTTTGACTGGTGGAGACTTGTGAACATCTGCCTCCATGCCCCCTCTCTCTTTCTCTCTCTCATCACCTAGCTTCTCCTCTTCTTCATCTTCTCTCCTTGCTCCATCTCTTCCTCTCAGTACTCCTTCCCACTTAGCTCCTCCTACATATCAGTCTTCCTGTTGAAGTAAAACTTTTCTCTCAAAATACAATTAGAGCATACTTATTCCTAATTGTACCAGTGAGGTACAAGATAGTCCTAATACCCAGTCCATCATTTTGTTGACTAACCAGAACCTCTGTTATCTCTTCTAACTAAAACACTTACTTTTGATCCTGGCTTTTTTGGCTTTAGAATGATTGTCAGCTGAAAACCATCTACTCAGATCTTTCTCTCAAAGTAAATAGCCAGGATTGGCTGTGAGACTATAGGTCTTCAGCCCCATCAGAAATCCAGAATGACTGAGTTAACTGAAATTATGGGAAGCACTAAACATAACTTCTAAAACTTAGCCAATTTATAGAGACCGCTGAACACCTGAAAAGCCCCTATACTACCGAATGTTGGAGCATCAAATCTTCAGCCTTCTGGCACAGAATTATCTGACAGACCTTAGTGATGCAGGATTATTAAGGGCTGATTACTCTGTCTAGGCAGATATAATCAGTCGACTATTCTGCATGTGTGTCCTTTTCTGGACAGTAATTTGTCTGTAGATGGAAAGAGGCAATTCTTGCCTAGTGGCTGTCACCACACAACTGGAGTAACTCCAAGGATGCTCAATTTCTTTTTAGAATCCACAACAGGAAGCTGTCAGGAGCAGACAGGTCTCTAATCAAAATGAACATTAATATATAAATATTTGTAGCATCAGTTCTATGGACTTCTGATGTTTTGAAAACCAACTATCCATGTAAGGTAACCTGGACTGTTGTCTGTTCACTCCTCTCAGCTATTTCTAAATAAAATATGGAAAACACCCTAACAATAAACTCAAAAATATATATTTGCTATAGTCCCTTAACTAATAGGTTAACCATCCCAAATCAGTTAAAAAAGTTTAAAAAGGGCTGGGTCTAAGCCTTGTATTCCTAAATGTGTTATACAGGCAAAATGCCCATGGGAGTATCAATATTCATCTCATTTTTATATTAATAAGAGGCTCATACCAATGACAAGGTTAAATTTGAAATCAAAGTAAATTTGTACCATTTAAAAAATTATAACTTCATCTTGATAATAATTATACAGATTTCTACCAATAGGTTATGGCTATGCAATAAGTCCTAGCTAATCCCCCCTGTTCCAACAAAACCACTACTTTTCCCTAGAAAGACAGACCGTTATTAACCACATTAGTCCCCAAGCTCAGTGAATAGGGGCACTGATTCTTCTTTAACTTCTTCAAGCTGATTAAGGGCGTTGAGATTTTAGAAGAGGGGTGGGGGGAAGAGTAAGTTGATAAGCCTCTGATGCTGTGTCTTCACTGAATCCAGATGGAATTCCAGGACATCAGAGGTTTGGGCAGGTCTGCTCAGTATGCTTGATGAGTAGATACACCAAGGCTGTGTATTCTGCAATATACAATTCTCAGAACAAGTTTTAGTATCAAGAAAAAAAATTCCCCACCACAGGGGGCTGACATTATTTTTAAAGATGTTGGTTCTGACAACTTTTTTTTTTCCGATTGTTAAAATTGGTTGTAGTATTTACATTTCAGATTTTATCCCCTTACCCTACTTCCTCCCACCACCCAGAAACCTCCTATCCCATCCCCCTCCTCATGCTTCTATGAGGCAGTGACCGCACCTACCCCCCTCACTATCACCTTCCCGCCCTCACATCACTCCCCCCCCACTGTGTGTTCATTTTTTTTATGGGACCAAGAAACTCCTCTCCCACCTATGTCCGACAAGGCCATCCTCCCCTACATATACCTCTGGAGTCTTGGGTCCCTCCCTATGTGTTCCCAGGCTGGTGGTTTAGACCCTGATGGTCTCTGGTTGTTTGGTATTGTTGCTTTCCACCTGGAGTCACTAACCCTTTCTGCTCCTTCAGTCCTCTCACTAAGTTCTCCATTGGGAAACCCCTGATCATATCAGTGGTTAACTGTGAGCATTGTCCTCTGAGTGTGTTAGTCTTTGGCAGACCTCTAAGGAGACAGCTATATCATGTTCCTCACATTATGCACTTCCAGCCATCCACAACAATGTTTAGCTTAGGTGGCTGTACCTGGGATGAATACCCAGGTGGAATGGTCTCCTGATGGCCCCTCCTTCAGTTTCTGTTCCATGTTTTGTTTCCCTATTTGCTCCCTTGAGCATTTTTGTTTCTCGTTCTAAGTAGAACTGAGGCATCCCCTCTTGGTCTTCCTTCTTCATGAGCTTCATGTGGTCTGCGGGTTGAGTCTTCACTAATCCAAGCTTTTGGGCTAACATCCGTGGAGATATGTTTGTGTAGCTACCTTCTTTTACTGTTTTTGGAAGATTACTTTCTTGCTTTTTCTAGGTTATAGTTTCCCTCCTTGTGTTGGAGTTTTCCACCAATTATTCTTTGACGTGCTGGATTTGTGTTGAGATACTGTGTAAATTTGGATTTGTCATGGAATATTTTGGTTTCTCCATCAATAATGATTGACAGTTTTGCTGGGTATAGTAGTCTGGCTGGCATTTTGTGTTCTCTTAGGGTCTGTATGATATCAGTCCAGGATCTTCTGGCTTTTATGGTCTCTGGTAAGAAGTCTGGTGTAATTCTTATAGGTCCGCCTTTATATGTTACTTTGCCTTTTTCCCTTACTGCTTTTAGTATTTTTTTCTTTGTTTTGTACATTTGATGTTTTGACTATTATATGGTGGGAAGTATTTCTTTTCTGGTCTAAACTATTTGGAGTTTTGTAGGCTTCTTGTATATTTATGGACATCTCTTTCTTTAGGTTAGGGAAGTTTTCCTCTATAATTTTGTTGAGGATATTTACTGGTCCTTTAAGTTGGGTGTTTTCCCCCTCATCTATACCTATTATCCTTAGGTTTGGCCTTCTCATTGTGTCTTGGATTTCTTGTATATTTTGGGTTAGTAGCTTTTTGTATTTTGCATTTTCTTTGACAGTTATGTCAATGTTTTCCATGGTATCTTCTGCACATGAGATTCTCTCTTCCATCTCTTGTATTCTGTTGGTGATACTTGTGTCTATGACTCCTGATCTTTTTTTTTTTAGGTTTTCTACCTCCAGGGTATTGTCCCTTTGTGATTTCTTTATTGTTTCTACTTCCATTTTTAGATCCTGCATGGTTTTGTTTAATTCCTTCTCCCGTTTGGTTGCATTTTTTTTGCAATTCCTTAAGGGATTTTTGTGTTTCCTCTTTAAGGGTTTCTATCTGTCTACCAGTGCTCTCCTTAAGTTCTTTGAGAGCGTTATTTATGTCTTTCTATCTTAAAGCCCTCTATCATCATCATGAGAAGTGATTTTAATTCTGAATCCTGCTTTTCTGGTGTGATGGGGTGTTCAGGGCTTGCTCTGATGGGGGAGCTGGGTTCTGATGATGCCATGTAACTTTGGTTTCTGTTGCTTATGTTCTTGTTCTTGCCTTTTGCCATCTGGTTAACTCTAGTGCTGCCTGTACTTGCTGTCTCTGACTGAAGCCTGTCTTTCCAATTATCTAGCTTGTGTCTGTATCTCCTAGGGGTCCAGAAGTCTCTGTGATCTTTTCCAGCTGCACTGATTATAATGGTACCTCTAGGATGTCTCAGGATATGGTGCCTCCAAGGTAGCAGTCCAGCTAGGTGTCTGCTGTTCTGGGTGCAGTGTCTCCTCTAGAATATCTCAGGATATGTTGTCTGATGCTCTGAATTCAGTTGTTCCTCTGTGGCTCTGGGTTGAGTGGAACTTCCAGTATGTCTCAGGTGGAATCCGGGGTCCACACAACAGCAGACCTGGCAGAGGTCTGGTCCAGGCCTTAGATCTGAGAACTAGTTTCTAAGACACTGTCTAAGTTAGAGCGCCTGGGATCCCTGCTTCCTCTGGGTTCTTGGAGGTTGGGAACAGAACTGCCACCCTAGATCTGCTCAGTGCTCTGGCCCAGACTGGAAGGAACCAGTGTTCCAGGCCGGGAGTGACTTCCTGGGTCCTTGTGGGTCCCAGTTACTCCCTGTTTAGGGCGGGCCCTGCTGTCTGCTTACCTAAGATACTGCCTGAGTTAGAGCGCTTGGGATCTCCGCTTCTTCTGGGTTCTTGGAGGTTGGGGGCAGAACTGCCACCCAAGATCTTTGCTCTGGCCCAGACCGGAAGTCTAAAATGGCTGTTCTTATTTTAAAGTTTGAAGCCAACTCACCACTCTGGGTCTCCATGCATTTGGTACACTGTCTCTAATGTGTATAGATCAAATGTTGTACTTTTGAAATTGATGTCTTTAGGGGCATTTTCTTTCCAAAAGAGTGGAATAATTAGTTCCCAAGAAATGACAGAACTATACATTATCAATGCAATTAAGATTTCTAATAAGATCATAACAGATAGTGTACTAATTTTGCAAGGCCCTGACTTTAATGTCTTTAAACATGGTCTAATTTAGCCCAGCCTACCATCTGACTTTGTAGTAAACACATAAATTACATAGGGATTATTCTCCTTTCTAATATTACCAGGAGAGAGTTTTTTATGACATTATCCTACAATTCATGGCAACATGAAATAATGTTGATCCTCTACAGGGAAAAACAAACCTGATCAGCATTTTCTCTTCCCTATCCTCTCCTCTTCCTCCTTTCTTTCTTTGTTTCTTTCTTTCTCTTTTTTTACAAGATGTCACTTTGCAATAATTAAAATATTAAACACAATTGAACAATATCTATTTTGTGCTCGAACACTTCTATTTGTAGCCATGTTACTAAAATGACTATAAATGTTTTATATACATCTGCATAATACCATTGTAGATAACAATCAGTAACTGTAAAAAATCATTAATATATATGAATAAATACAGGTTGGCATATATTCTAATTAGGGTTTTATTGGTATGTAGTGACCATGACTAAAGCAACTCTTATAAATTAAAATATTTAATTGGGGCTGGCTTACAGTTTAGAGGTTTTGTCCATTATTGTAATGGCAGAAAGCATGGCAGCAAGCAGGCAGACATGGTGCTGGAGAGGTAGATGAGAGTTCTACACCTGGATCAGCAGGCAGCAGTAAGAGTGAGTGACAGTGGGCCTGTCTTAAGCATTTGAAACTTCATAGACCCATACCCCACAGTGATACACTTCCCCCAACAAGGCCATACCTCCTTCAACAAGGCCAGATCTCCTAGTCATGCCACTTCCTGCATTTTCTATTTCTTTTTTCATATTTTATTTACATTTCAGATGCCATCCCCATTCCCCATTTCCCTTCCCTAGAAAACCCCTATCCCATGCCCCATTTTCCTTTTTGCTTTTATACAATTTTTAAAATTGTTAATCAAAGGCTTTATAAGTTTGGTAATGCTCAATCAGAAGTGTAACCCAATATCCAACCTAGATATATAAACTAGTATCAAGAAACAAATTTTTTTTTCCTAGAGGGCTGACATTTTTTTAAAGATGTGGTTCTAACAACTTTTCTTTTTCCCCCCTTTTTAAAATTGGTTGTAATATTTACATTTCAAATTTTATCCCCTTATCCTGTGAGGAGTGTGTATGGCGGCCAATCCAAGATGGCACCCAGGCCGGCTGCCATGTCTCAGCACTAGCACCTGACTTCCTTATACACCCCACAAAGAGCCACGTCGCAGAACTACTTCGAAGTCTCGCTGCTACACATTATCAGGCCACCTGATATGTACCAATGAAACTACCCCACGTGGCAGGCACTGTATGGGGAAGGCTGGGGGATAAAAGGAAAAATGGACTGGAATTGGGGGCTTCCTGAGAGGGGTGTTTTAAAAGGTTCCTGAATTAACTGGGTTGAGAAGAATCCCATGTTAAGTCGCTCCTTTCTGTGGGTCGGATAGCAAAGCGACATTATCCCATTCCCCCCACCACCCAGGAACCCCTTATCCCATCCCCTCTCCTTGTGCTTCTATGAGGGTGTGATTTTCCAGTTTCTATGATGCTGTTTCCATTAACATAAACTGCCTCCTAAATTTCTAAATCCTTCCCTTTGTGTTATTAAATCTCCTATTTTTCTTTCTTTTTTTCTTTTTTCTCTTTTCTCCTTTTTCCCCTTTTTTCATCTCTCTCTTTTTTTAATTGGGTATTATATTTACCTTTCAGATTTTATCCCCTTACCCCACTTCCTCCCACCACCCAGAAAACTCCTATCCCATCCCCCCTCCTCATGCATCTATGAGGCAGTGCCCGCAACTACCCCCCCTCTACCCCCTCCCAACCCTCACATTACCCCTCCCACTCTGTGTTCTTTTTTATGGGACCAAGAAACTCCTCTCCCACTTATGCCTGACAAGGCCATCCTCCCCTACATATACTGCTAGAGACATGGGTCCCTCCCTATGTGCTCCCAGGCTGGTGGTTTAGACCCTGGGGGGCTCTGGTTGTTTGGTATTGTTGCTTTCCTCCTGGGGTCACAAACCCTTTCTGCTCTTTCAGTCTTCTCTCTATGTTCTCCACTGGGAAACTGTTGGGAGCCGACTTTAGTAGAAAGCAGCTAGATCAACTTTGCAGCCATCTGGAACCATATACCCTGATGAAAGACTTGGTTTTCAACAGCCTATAGCAGCTGAAGCACACTCTGATAAATATACTGTTTATCCCACATAGCTTGTTTTGCTGCTTAGTGACCTCAGCTGTATGGTGCACGTGGCATGAGTTCATGGGCTCCTGGCAGGGTTTATAAACTGTGCCCGGGAAGGGATCTTGACTACCAACTGCTAAGCATCTTGAGTAAACTGCTGTGAGAAGGAACCAGTTGTTCCGTGTCTTAATTCCTGCTGGTCAGGGTTGGCGAGGCACATTTGGTGGCCTGGTACTGGGACGTTAAAGTCCCGGGGTTCCAGAACTCTCAGCGGACAGGGCGGTCGACCAGTAAGTGCCCGGTGAATGGGGACAAGATTCTAAAAAGGTTCTCGGAAGGAGACAAGAGTGAAACCGTGGTAAAGCAGCTTTAAAGGTCTGAGGTTTGCAGCAAGCAGGAAAAGAAGGAAAGTGAGAGCTCTAGTAAGCGGGATTCAGTGAAGGACACCACGGGAATTGGAAGCAGCTATCCTCACTCCTGCACTGGAGAACCAGTCAATTGACGGAGCTGGCTGAATTCGGAAGTGAAACAAAGGTGATTGCATAGTAATAAAAATAGGGCAAGAAATAAGTGTCAAGAGAGCCAAACAGATAAATAGATAAAGGTTATAGTAACGAAAATTGGGCAAGAAATAAGTGAGTAAAAACAGATGAAAAAGGCTTTAAAGACTCGAGGAATAAATAGAAGGCTGCTCTAGGCAGAGAGATAAGCAGAATGATAATGTTAATTGATATAACTTTTAAAATGGGTGTGATTCTGAGTTGTATAGTTATATTTTTTTGGATAAAAACTCAATGTAAAGGTTTTTTCTGGTTACTGGCTTAAGGAAAGGCTGATTTGGGAAAAAAGGGTTTTCTATGAGTTTTCTGAAGAGATCATTAAGGTAGTAGTTATGTCTTCCAGAATTATATGGATCAGACATGACAGAGGTAGGCCCCCAGAAGACTAGATTTCAGAGAAACAAAATAATTATCTTGATACTAAAATTTGTTTTTTAGGTTTGTATATTCCAGAATACACAGCTTTGGTGAATGAATCTTCTTATCACCTGCATGTTCGCTGATGCCCTGGACTTCTAGCTGGATGCAGTTAAGACAGACTTCAGATGCTTATCAATTTACCCTTCCCCTCATCCCTCTTCTAATATCTCAATGCCCATGTTCAGCTTGAAGAAGTTAATGAAGAGTCGGCACCCCAATTCCCTGGACTTGGGGACTGAGGTGTTAATATTAGGCTCTCTTTATCTGTATAATTGTTACTAAGCTGATGCAAAATTCAAGGATTTCATTGGTATAATTTCTTCTATTGAAAATTTGTGGGTATAAGGTTTAGACCTTTTACTTCGCCAACAGGGGAAGTTGTGTGTTGCCTTAAAGAGTGTTGCTTTTATATCAACAGTTTAGATATTAAGTCTCTTGTCTCTTGGGTTCATGCTGTTCAACAAATTGATGGCTTTGATATAGCAACAGATAACAAATGAAACCCATATAGGTCTACTATTACAGGCTCGAAGTAGGGGACTCTGAAACCTCTGTCATCAAGACTGACAAGGATTAACCCCTAACTTACGTGTTAAGCCGGATAGCCAATGATGGGTAAGAGGACATACTGAGACCCTTGCCCCTAAAATAAGGGAGGCCTCACCATCTTAAGTGAGGCTGGGGTCCTTTGTTCCAATCTAGGACATGCACGGTTTCCGTAAGTTTTGCCAGCCTTCCCTTTTGAAAAAATTTTAAAAAGGGGGACCTGTTGGGAGCCGACTTTAGTAGAAAGCAGCTAGATCAACTTTGCAGCCATCTGGAACCATATACCCTGATGAAAGACTTAGTTTTCAAAAGCCTATAACAGCTGAAGCACACTCTGATAAATATATTGTTTATCCCACATAGCTTGTTTTGCTGTTTAGTGACCTCAGCTGTATGGTGCACGTGGCATGAGTTCATGGGCCCCTGGCAGGGTTTATAAGCTGCGCCCGGGACTACCAGCTGCTAAGCATCCTGAGTAAACTGCTGAGAGAAGGAACCGGTTGTTCCGTGTCTTAATTCTTGCTGGTCAGGGTTGGCACGACACAGGAAACCATTGATCATATCAGTGGTTAGCTGTGAGCATCGTGCTCTGAATGTGTTAGTCTTTGGCAGATCTCTAAGTAGACAGCTATATCATGTTCTTGACAGCATGCACTTCCAGTCATCCATATCAGTGTCTAGCTTAGGTGACTGTACATGGGATGAATACCCAGGTGGAATGGTCTCCTGATGGCCCCTCCTTCAGTTTCTGTCCCATGTTTTGTTTCTATATTTGCTCCCTTGAGTATTTAAGGTACTCGTTCTAAGTAGAACTGAGGCATCCCTTCTTGGTCTTCCTTCTTTATGAGCTTCATGTGGTCTGCGGGTTGAGTCTTTGCTATTCCAAGCTTTTGGGCTAACATCCACTTAACAGTGAGTAAATACCATGTGTGTTCTTTTGTGATTGGGTTAACTCACTCAGGATGATAATTTCTAGATCCATCCATTTACCTAAAAGTTTCTCGAAATCATTATTTTTTAATCACTGAGTAATACTCCATTGTGTAGATGTACCACATTTGTATCCATTCCTCTGTTGAGGGACATCTTGGTTCTTTCCAGCTTCTGGCTATTATAAATAAGGCTGCTATGAACATAGTGAATCATATGTCCTTATTATATGTTGGAGCATCTTCTGGGTATATGCCCAGGAGTGGTATAGCTGTATCCTCAGGTAATGCTATGTCCAGTTTTCTGAGGAACTGCAAGACTGATTTCCAGAGTAGTTGTACCAACTTGCAATCCCACCAACAATGGAAGAGTGTTCCTCTTTCTCCACATCCTCTCCAGCATCTACCATCACCTGAGTTTTTGATCTTAGCCATACTGACTGGTGTAAGGTGGTATCTCAGGGTTGTTTTGATTTGCATTTCCCTGATGATTAAGGATGTGGAGCATTTCTTAAGATGCTTCTCAGCCATTCGAGATTCCTCTGTTGAGAATTCTTTGTTTAGCACTGTGTACCCCATTTTTAAATAGGATTATATGGTTGTCTGGAGTATAATTTCTTGAGTTCTTTGTATATCTTGGATATTAGTCCTCTATCGGATGAAGGATTGGTTAAGATCTTTTCCCAATCTGTTGTTTGTTGTTTTGTCTTATTGACAATATCCTTTGCCTTACAGAAGCTTTGAAATTTTATGAGGTCCCATTTGTCAATTCTTGATCTTAGAGCATAAGCCATTGGTGTTCTGTTCAGGAACTTTTCCCCCGTGCCTAGGTATTCGAGGGTCTTTCCCACCTTCTCTTCTATTAGTTTCTGTGTATCTGGTCTTAAGTGAAAGTCTTTTATCCACTTGGATTTGAGCTTTGTACAAGGAGATATGAATGGATTGATTTGCATCCTTTTACATGTTGACCTCCAGTTGAACCAGAACCATTTGCTGAAAATGCTGTCCTTTTTCCACTGGATGGTTTTAGCTCCTTTGTCAAAGATCAAGTGACCATAGGTATGTGGGCTCATTTCTGGATCAATTCTATTCCATTGATCTTCCTGCCTGTCTCTGTACCAATACCATGCAGTTTTTATTGCTATTGCCCTGTAGTATAGGTTGAGGTCAGGGATGGTGATTCTCCCAGAAGTTCTTTTGTTGTTGAGAATAGTTCTCACTATCCTAGGTTTTTTTTGTTGTTCCAAATAAATTTGCAAATTGCTCTTTCTATCTCTATGAAGAATTGATTTGGAATTTTGATGGGGATTGCATTGAATCTATAGATTTCTTTTGGCAAGATGGCCATTTTTACTAAATTAAGCCTGCCAATCCAGCAGCATGGGAGATCTTTCCAACTTCTGAGATCTTCTATTTCTTTCTTCAGAGACTTGAAGTTCTTGTCATACAGATCTTTCACTTGCTTGGTTAGATTCACTCCAAGATATTTTATATTATTTGTAACTATTGTGAAGGGTGTCATTTCCCTAATTTCTTTCTCAGCCTGTTTATCTTTTGAGTATAGGAAGGCTACTGATTTGTTTGAGTTTATTTTATATCCAGCCACCTTACTGAAGTTGTTTATCAGTTTTAGGAGTTCTCTGGTTGAGGTTTTAGGTTCACTTAAGTATACTATCATATCATCTGCAAATAGTGAAATTTTGACTTCTTCCTTTCCTATTTGTATCCCTTTGACTTCCTTTTGTTGTCTAATCGCTCTAGCTAGGACTTCCAGTACTATATTGAATAGGTAGGGTGAGAGTGGGCAGCCTTGTCTAGTCCCTGATCTTAGTGGAATTGCTTCAAGTTTCTCTCCATTTAGTTTTATGTTGGCTACTGGCTTGCTGTATATTGCTTTTACTATGTTTAGGTATGGACCTTGAATTCCTAATCTTTCCAAGACTTTTAACGTGAAGGGATGTTGAATTTTGTCAAGTGCTTTCTCAGCATCTAGTGAGATGATCATGGTGTTTTTTCCTTTTGTTTATTTATGTAGTGGATTACATTGATGGATTTCCAAATATTGAACCATCCCTGCATTCCTGGGATAAAGCCTACTTGATCATGATGAATGGTTGCTTTGATGTGTTCTTGAATTCCATTTGCGAGAATTTTATTGAGTATTTTTGCATCAATATTCATAAGAGATTGGTTTGTAGTTCTCTTTCTTTGTTGGGTCTTGTGAGGCTTAGGTATGAGCATAATTGTAGCTTCATAGAACAAATTGGGTATTGTTCCTTCTGTTTCTATTCTGTGGAATAGTTTGAAGAGAATTGGTATTAGGTCTTCCTTGAAGGTCTGATAGAATTTTGTGCTAAAACCATCTGGCCCCGGACTTTTTTTGGTGTGGAGATTTTTAAGGACTGCTTCTATTTTTTAGGGGTTATGCGACTGTTTAGATGGTTTATCTGCTCCTCGTTTAACTTTGGTACCAGGTATCTATCTAAAAAATTGTCCATTTAATCCAGATTTTCCAATTTTGTTGAGTATAGGCCTTTGTAGTAGGATCTGACGATTTTTTTTTTAATTTCCTCTGTTTCTGTTATGTCTCCCTTTTCAGTTCTGATTTTATTAATTTGAGTACTGTCTCTGCGCCCTTTGGTTAGTCTGGCTAAGGGTTTGTCTATCTTGTTGATTTTCTCAAAGAACCAGCTTCTGGTTTTGTTGATATTTTGTATAGATCGTTTTTGTTTCAACTTGGTTGATTTCAGCCCTGAGTTTATTTCCTGCCATCTACTTCACTTGGGTATATTAGCTTCTTTTTGTTCTAACGCTTTCAGGTGTGCTGTCAAGTTATTAATGTATGCTCTTTCCATTTTCTTTTTGTGGGCACTTAGAGCTATGATATTTCCTCTCAGTATTGCTTTCAGGGAGTCCCACAAATTTTGGTATGATGTGTCCTCATTTTCATTTAATTCTAAAATGTCTTCAATTTCTTTCTCTATTTCTTCCTTGACTAAGTTATCATTGAGTAGAGCATTGTTCAGTTTCCACGTGTATGTGGGCTTTCCATGTCAAAGACGAGTCTTAGTCAATGGGGGTCTGATAGGGTACAAGGGATTATTTCAATCTTTTTGTATCTGTTGAAGCCTGTTTTGTGACCAATTATATGGTCTATTTTGGAGAAGGTACCATGAGGTGTTGAGAAAAAGGTATATTCTTTTGCTTTAGGATGAAGTGTTCTATAGACATCAGTTAAGTCCAATTGGTTCATAACTTCTGTTTCATTGTGTCTTGGTTTAGTTTGTTTCCACGATCTGTCCATAGCTGAGAGTGGGGTGTTGAAATCTCCCACTATTATTGTGTGAGGTGCAATGATGTATGCTTTAAGCCTTAGTAAAGTTTCTTTTATGTATGTGGGTGCCCTTGCATTTGGAGCATAGATGTTCAGAATTGCAAGTTCCTTTTGGTATATTTTTCCTTTGATGAATATGAAGTGTCCTTCTTTATCTTTTTTTGTTTGTTTGTTTGTTTTTTGTTTTTGTTTTTTTATTAGATATTTTATTTACACTTCAGATGCCATCCCCTTTCCCCATTCCCCCCCCCCTTAGAAAACCCCTAGCCCATGCCCCCTTTTCCTTTTTGCATTTATAAATTTTTTTTAAAATAATATTACTCGTAAGCGTTATAAGTTTGGAATTATTCAATCAGAGGTGTAACCCACTGACCAACCTAGATATAACAACTATCTTTGACTGGTGGAGATACATGAATATCTGCCTCCCTGTCTCCCCCCTCTTTCATCACCTAGCTTCTCCTCTCCTCCTTCTCCTCTTCTTACTCCTTTTCTTCCTCTCAGTATTCCTCCTACCTTAGCTCCTCCTACACATCACCCTTCCTGTTAAAATGAAACTTTTCTCTCAAAATACAATTAGAGCATAATTATGCCAATTTGTACCAGTGAGGTACAAGATAGTCCTAATACCCCATCCATACTTTTGTTGACTAACCAGCACCTCTGTCATTTATCCTAAATAAAACATTTAGTTCTGAACCTGGCTTTAGGATGAATGTCAACTGATGACCATCCACTCAAATCTTTTCTCTTATGGTAAATAGCTGTAAGTTTTCAACCCCATCAGAAATCCAGAATGACTGAATTAACTATAATTGTGGGAAGCACAAAGCATAGCTTCTAAAACTTAGCCAATTTATAGAGACCTCTGAACACCTGAAAAGCCCCTATACTACGGAACGTTGGAGCATCAAATCTTCAGCCTTCTGGCCCAGAATCATCTGACAGACCTTGGTGATGCAGGATTATTAAGGACTGATTACTCTGTCTAGGCAGATATAATCAGTCGACTATTCTGCATGTGTGTCCTTTTCTGGACAGTAATTTGTCTGTAGATGGAGACAGGCAATTCTTGCCTAGTGGCTGTTACCACACAACTGGAGTAACTCCAAGGATGCTCAATTTCTTCTTAGAATCCACGACAGGAAGCTGTCAGGAGCAGACAGGTCTCTAATCAATATGAACATTAATATATAAATATTTGTAGCATCAGTTCTATGGACTTCTGATGTTTTGAAAACCAACTATCCATGTAAGGTAACCTGGACTGTTGTCTGTTCACTCCTCTCAGCTATTTCTAAATAAAATATGGAAAACACCCTAACAATAAACTCAAAAATATATATTTGCTATAGTCCCTTAACTCATAGGTTAACCGTCCCAAATCAGTTAAAAAGGTTAAAAAAGGGTTGGGTCTAGGCATTGTATTCCTAAATGTGTTATACAGGCACAATGCCCATGAGTGTATCAATATTCATCTCATTTTTATATTAATAAGAGGCTCGTACCAATGAAAACCTTAAATTTGAGATCAAAGTAAATTTTGTACCATTTAACAAATTATAACTTCATCTTGATAATAATTATACAGATTTCTACCAATAGGTTATGGCTATGCAATAAGTCCTAGCTAATCCCCCCTATTCCAACAAAACCACTACTTGTCCCTAGAAAGACAGACCATTATTAACCACATTAGTCCCCAAGCTCAGGGAATAGGGGCGCTGACTCTTCTTTAACTTCTTCATGCTGATTAAGGGCATTGGGATTTTAGAAGAGGGGTGGGGGGAAGAGTAAGTTGATAAGCCTCTAATGCTGTGTCTTCACTGAATCCAGATGGAATTCCAGGACATCAGAGGTTTGGGCAGGTCTGCTCAGTATGCTTGATGAGTAGATACACCAAGGCTGTGTATTCTGTAATATACAATTCTCAGAACAAGTTTTAGTATCAAGAAAAAAAAAAATTTCCCACCCCCAGGGGGCTGACATTTTTTTTTAAAGATGTTGGTTCTGAAGACTTTTTTCCCCCGCTTGTTAAAATTGGTTGTAGTATTTACATTTCAGATTTTATCCTCTTAGCCTACTTCCTCCCACCACCCAGAAACCTCCTATCCCATCCCCCTCCTCATGCTTCTATGAGGCAGTGACCGCACCCACCCGCCTCACTATCCTCTCCCCACCCTCACATCACCCCCCCCCACTGTGTGTTCATTTGTTTTTTTTTTTTTTATGGGACCAAGAAACTCCTCTCCCACCTATGTCCGACAAGGCCATCCTCCCCTACATATACCTCTGGAGTCTTGGGTCCCTCCCTATGTGTTCCCAGGCTGGTGGTTTAGACCCTGATGGTCTCTGGTTGTTTGGTATTGTTGCTTTCCACCTGGGGTCAATAACCCTTTCTGCTCCTTCAGTCCTCTCACTAAGTTCTCCATTGGGAAACCCCTGATCATATCAGTGGTTAACTGTGAGCATTGTCCTCTGAGTGTGTTAGTCTTTGGCTGACCTCTAAGGAGACAGCTATATCATGTTCCTCACATTATGCACTTCCAGCCATCCACAACAGTGTTTAGATTAGGTGATTGTACATGGGGTGAATACCCAGGTGGAATGGTCTCCTGATGGCCCCTCCTTCAGTTTCTGTTCCATGTTTTGTTTCCCTATTTGCTCCCTTGAGCATTTTTGTTTCTCGTTCTAAGTAGAACTGAGGCATCCCCTCTTGGTCTTCCTTCTTCATGAGCTTCATGTGGTCTGTGGGTTGAGTCTTCACTAATCCAAGCTTTTGGGCTAACATCCGTGGAGATATGTTTGTGTAACTATCTTCTTTTGGGGTTTTTGGAAGATTACTTTCTTGCTTTTTCTAGGTTATAGTTTCCCTCCTTGTGTTGGAGTTTTCCACCAATTATTCTTTGAAGTGCTGGATTTGTGTTGAGATACTGTGTAAATTTGGATTTGTCATGGAATATTTTGGTTTCTCCATCAATAATGATTGACAGTTTTGCTGGGTATAGTAGTCTGGGCTGGCATTTGTGTTCTCTTAGGGTCTGTATGATATCAGTCCAGGATCTTCTGGCTTTTATGGTCTCTGGTGAGAAGTCTGGTGTAATTCTTATAGGTCTGCCTTTATATGTTACTTTGCCTTTTTCCCTTACTGCTTTTAGTATTTTTTCTTTGTTTTGTACATTTGATGTTTTGACTATTATATGGTGGGAAGTATTTCTTTTCTGGTTTAAACTATTTGGAGTTCTGTAAGCTTCTTGTATATTTATGGACATCTCTTTAGGTTAGGGAAGTTTTCCTCTATAATTTTGTTGAGGATATTTACTGGTCCTTTTAGTTGGGAGTCTTCCCCCTCATCTATACCTATTATCCTTAGGTTTGGCCTTCTCATTGTGTCTTGGATTTCTTGTATATTTTGGGTTAGTAGCTTTTTGTATTTTGCATTTTCTTTGACAGTTATGTCAATGTTTTCCATGGTATCTTCTGCACATGAGATTCTTTCTTCCATCTCTTGTATTCTGTTGGTGATACTTGTGCCTATGACTCCTGATCTTTTTTTTTTTTTAGGTTTTCTACCTCCAGGGTATTGTCCCTTTGTGATTTCTTTATTGTTTCTACTTCCATTTTTAGATCCTGCATGGTTCTGTTTAATTCCTTCTCCCGTTTGGTTGCATTTTCTTGCAATGCCTTAAGGGATTTTTGTGTTTCCTCTTTAAGGGTTTCTATCTGTCTACCAGTGCTCTCCTTAAGTTCTTTGAGAGCGTTATTTATGCCTTTCTTAAAGCCTTCTATCATCATCATGAGAAGTGATTTTAATTCTGATTCCTGCTTTTCTGGTGTAATGGGGTGTTCAGGGCTTGCTCTGATGGGGGAGCTGGGTTCTGATGATGCCATGTAACTTTGGTTTCTGTTGCTTATGTTCTTGCTCTTGCCTTTTGCCATCTGGTTAACTCTAGTGCTGCCTGTACTTGCTGTCTCTGACTGAAGCCTGTCTTTCTAGTTATCTAGCTTGTGTCTGTATCTCCTAGGGGTCCAGAAGTCTCTGTGATCTTTTCCAGCTGTACTGATTATAGTGGTACCTCTAGGATGCCTCAGGATATGGTGCCTCCAAGGTAGTAGTCCAGCTAGGTGTCTGCTGTTCTGGGTGCAGTGTTTCCTCTAGAATATCTCAGGATATGTTGTCTGAAGCTCTGAGTTCATTTGTTCCTCTGTGGCTCTGGATTGAGTGGAACTTCCAGTATGTCTCAGGTGGAATCCGGGGTCCACACAACAGCAGACCTGGCAGAGGTCTGATCCAGGCCTCAGATCTGGGAACTAGTTTCTAAGACACTGTCCAAGTTAGATTGCCTGGGATCCCTGCTTCCTCTGGGTTCTTGGAGGTTGGGGACAGAGCTGCCACCTAAGATCTGCTCAGTGCTCTGGCCCAGACTGGAAGGAACCAGTGTTCCAGGCCTGGAGTGACTTCCTGGGTCCTTTTGGTTCCCAGTTACTCCCTGTTTAGGGCGGGCCCTGCTGTCTGCTTACCTAAGATACTGCCTGAGTTCGAGTGCCTGGGATCCCTGCTTCCTCTGGGTTCTTGGAGGTTGGGGACAGAGCTGCCACCTAAGATCTGCTCAGTGCTCTGGCCCAGACTGGAAGGCTCTTTATCTTTTTTTGATTACTTTGGTTGAAAAACAATTTTATTTGATATTAGAATCGCTACGCCAGCTTGTTTCTTGGGGCCATTTGCTTGGAAGATTGTTTTCCAACCTTTTACTCTGAGGTAGTATCTGTCTTTTTCACAAAGGTATGTTTCCTGTATGCAGCAAAATGTTGGGTCCTTTTTATGTATCCAATCTGATAGTCTATGTCTTTTTATTGGAGAATTGAGTCCATTGATATTAAGAGATATTAAGGAGAAATGAATGTTGTTTCCAGTTATTTTTGTTATTGTCAGTGGAGATACGTTTGTATAGCTACCTTCTTTTAGGGTTGTTGAAAGATTACTTTCTTGCTTTTTCTAGGTTGTCGTTTCCCTCCTTGTGTTGGAGTTTTCTACCAATTATCCTTTGAAGGGGTGGATTTTTGGTAAGATATTGTGTAAATTTGGATTTGTCATGGAATATTTTGGTGTCTCCACCAATATTGAGAGTTTTGCTGGGTATAGTAGTCTGGGCTGGCATTTGTGTTCTCTTAGGGCCTGTATGATATCAGTCCAGGATCTTCTGGCTTTTATAGTCTCTGGTGAGAAATCTGGTGTAATTCTTATAGGTCTGCCTTTATATGTTACTTTACCTTTTTCCCTTCTGCTTTTAGTATCTTCTCTTTGTTTTGTATATTTGATGTTTTGATTATTATGTGACGGGAGGTGTTTCTTTTTTGGTTTAGTCTATTTGGGGTTCTGTAGGCTTCTTGTATATTTAAGGACATCTCTTTCTTTAGGTTAGGGAAGTTTTCCTCTATAATTTTGTTGAAGATATTTACTGGCCCTTTAAGTTGGGAGTCTTCACCTTCATCTATACCTATTATCCTTAGGTTTGGTCTTCTCATTGTGTCCTGGATTTCCTGGATGTTTTGTGTTAGGAGCTTTTTGCATTTCACATTTTCTTTTACCATTGTATCTATGTTTTTCATGGTATCTTCTGTGTATGAAATTCTCTGTTCTATCTCTTGTATTCTGTTGGTGATGTTTGTGTCTATGACTCCTGATCTTTTTCCTAGGTTTTCTATCTCCAGGGTAGTCTCCCTTTGAGATTTCTTTATTGTTTCTACTTTAATTTTTAGATCCTGGATAGTTTTGTGTAATTCCTTCCCCTGTTTGGGTGTGTTTTCTTGCATTTCTTTAAGGGTTTCTACCTGTTTACCTGCGTTCTCCTCAAATTCTTTGAGAGTGTTGTTTATGTCCTTTTTAAAGTCCTCTATCATCATCATGAGAAGTGATTTTAATTCTGAATCCTGCTTTTCTGGTGTGATATGGTGTTCAGGCCTTGCTATGGTGGGGGAACTGGGTTCTGGTGATGCCAAGTCACTTTGGTTTTTGTTGTTTACATTCTTACCCTTGCCTTTTGCCATTTGGTTAGCTGTAGTGCTACTCGCACTCACTGGTTCTGACTGGAGTCTGCCTTTCCAGTTATCTTGGTTGTGTCAGAACTCCTCAGGGTCTGGATCACTCTATGATTCTGAGCTCCAGCTGCTCTGGGTACAGTGGCTCCTCTAGGATATTTCAGGATATAGTGTCTCTAAGGTAGTAGACCAGCTAGGTGTTTGCTGCTCTGAATATAGTTGCTCCTCTGTGATACTTCAGGATATGGTGTCCCCTGCTCTGCAGCTCTATTGGCCTTGTCCTCTCTAGGATGCCTGCAGCTCTCTGGTCGTTGACCTCTCTTGGGTACCTCTGCAGCTCTGCAGTCCGTGACCTCCCTAGGGTGCCTCCGGACTCAGTTTCCAGGTGGGAGCAGATAGGCTGGAGACTGCTCCAGCCACAGGTATCTGGGCCAGGGGCAGAAGGGGAGTGGCTTTCCACAGGAGCAGGTCTGGGTGCCAGGTGGGCTCTGGGGGCTCCCTACTGCTAGTTGTGCTTCTAAGGCCTAGGGCGGTGTGTGGGTTCTCCTACCTGTTGCTCTGTGGTTTGTGACCTCCCTAGGGTGCCTCTGGACTCAGTTTCCAGAGGGGAGCATATAGGCTGGGAGACTGCTCTAGACACCAGTACCCGGGCCAGGGGAAGAAGGGCTGCATTTTCTATTTCACTCAAGCCCCAAGTGACTGAGAAATATGCTTGAATCATTTTTTTTTTTTGACCATCTCTGTGGTAGAGCGATAATTACTGGTTTGGGCTCCACATGCACTGCTTTACTCATTGTGATGCTTCTGATATCATATTTTACCCTTGCAATGACAGAACAGGAAGTAGAGAATTTATAAGCTACAGACTTGACTTAGTAGAATGGCTCTGTCTCCCTGAACACTGTCCTCTGATGGAACATTGACCCAGGTGTGTAGGGTTGTCAGATAAAATAGGATTATGTCTTCAATTTGAATGCCAGATGTAGAATGAATAGAGGTACAGGCTTATGGTGATTTTTAAAACTCTATAGACATCGTGACAGATATCTGTCAGGATGTACTTATAGTACAGAGCCATGCCAATATGAGATCTGCTATTTGACTGGCTATTCTTTATTTTGTTTGCTAAGACCAGTAACACATATAGGAAGACCAGGTCTTATCTTACAGTCTATTTTCTTTTTTAAACAGTAGAACATTATATTTTTGTGAAAGGAGAATAACTCAGACTGATAGAGGCTTCCTGGCTTTTGCTCTAGTCTTTGTGAACCCCTATGAGGCCTGGTTAGTTGACTTCATGAGATGTGTTCTTGTGATGTACTTGACTCCTCTGTCTCCTACACTTTTCCCTATTCCCTGAGCTATACCTACTGTTTGGCAATGGGTCTTTGCCTCCTCTCCTTTCTGTTGCTGGATGAAGCCTCTCTGATGACAGTCAGGCTAGACTGAGTTTACTGAGTATAGCAGAGTATCATTAGGAATCATTTTCACTGGGTTTTGTTGTTTGTTTATTGTTTTTGTGGAGGTTTTTTTTTTTGTTTTTTTTTTGTTTTTTTTTTGCCACCTGTATTTGGTTCTGTGCTAGGTCTCTGAGCTTTTCAGCCTCTCGTTCCTACACCTCCAGGCAGTGTAAGGTATAGGGTCTCTCTCAGTGATGTGGGTTTCAAAATGGACCAGTCATCCATTGGCCACTCTCACAAGTTCTGAGCCACCTTTACTCCAGCACATGCTACAGGCAGAACAGACAGATTGCAGATACAACGTTTTGTAACTGGATTAGTGTTCCAATCCCTCCACTGAAAACCTTGCCTGATTACAGAAAATGGCCAATTCAGGCTCTGTATCTCCTATTACTGCGAGTCTTCACTAGGTATTCACTCTGCTTTTTCTTTTTAAAACATCTTTTTTAACCCTTGGCAATGGGCAAAGACACACATTGTTGATGGAGTTGTTCTTAGTCAGAGACAAAACAGATGACAGCTCATTGTTCATTCTGGTGGCCAAAGCTGTCTAATTTGTAGGATTCATAAAAATCAAATCAAATCTAAGAAGTACATGAAGAAGACAAACAGACCACTCTGCTACCCATAGACCTGCTCTCCAGAACACAATTCAAATGGTAATAGATACCCACTTGTTGCCATGCCTATGCAGCATGGATGAGGGTTTGTGCATAGTCTTATTGTAACTTGTTATCCATGTTTGCTTGATATCTCTGGGAAGCCTTCTCTTTTCTGAAAGGAAATAGGAGTAGTGGATCTGTGAGAGAGTGGAAGTTGGGGTTAGGTACTTGGAGGACAGGAGGTAGGAGGGAAACTGGTTGGAATGTAATATGTGAGAACAATACATTAATTAATTACGAAAGAAAATAGAGTGGATTTAGGAGAAAGGAAAGGTGGGGGAAGGGACTGACAGGAGTGGAGAGAGAGAAAATTGTGGTAGAAATGGGATGTATGAGAGACAAAAAGAAGAAAAAATAGTTACCTAATATGATCTTCATACATTAAATTATTATGCTGTATCCCACAAGCATGAAATTATGTTAATAAAAGATTTAAAATTTAAAAAATAAGTTCTAATGTTTGACACAATTTACCACTTACTGGTTTTAGAATATGAAACAAAGGCATGGATCAAGAGCTATATCTCAGGGACATTTGGAAAGTTCAGAAAAATTCAGTCCTATGCACAGGGTCTCACAATAAGAAATGAGTCATGGTCCTTGTTGGCTAACATAGAAACTGGAATCAACATTTGGGGTCTTAACAAAGACAATAGGTTGACAAAAGTCAAACTAATCTCTGTAGTTTGCCATGAGTAGATCTCACCCAAGCCAACTCTTTCTTTTACATTCATCATCTCCTTCACTGGGTAAGAAAATTGTGGTCACAATGAGAAGGGCGAAGGGCCCAGCCTTGAGATGGGGAGTAGAGTAAGGCAGGCACAGAAGATAAGAGTTTTACTGACTAAAAAGAGGGAAGGACATTTTACATAAAACCATGTTCTCCTTATTTCTCCCTTTTGCTCAGTACCTTACACTTTGTTTTTCTTAAGTCTTCCACCAAGACTGTATGAATTAAAGACCATATAATGAAACTGAACTCTAAGACACAAAGCACAGTACTTAAGATACTTCAATAATGACCAGGGCAGCTTGAGTGGACTCAGCCAATGTATTCTGTGACCATTTTCTTTCTGTGTCTATTTAGTTATGATCCCCCTTTCCAATGGAAGCTCATGAGATGGACTTTTGGTAATTACCAAATAAATACAGACTAAAATGGAGGTCAGATAATCTGGTGTCTAGAGTGCCAGCCTCAGACTAGGAATTCACAGAGGTAATTTAAATTCTTGAAGACACTAGTACAATAGAAAGGATACTTTAGATGGTACCAAATAAGACCATGTAAAGCAAGCCTCTAAGGAATACCCAATCCCCCCGCCCCAACACCCCACGACACACATAAGCAAGCAACTGAGCAAAGAAAGAAAATATCAGGTAGATGAAGAGATATGGGAATATGAACATTCTTAGTAATAGTTAAGGTAAAAGACTCATCACAGTACCTCTGAACTATATCTTGTGGAAAAGACAATAAAACAGCAGCTTAAGTTATCATGTTCTACAGATTCATATCTTATATTAGAAGACAGTTACAGAGGAGGGTCCTTTCCTTGATTTCCATGCCTCTGATTTTGTGATGTGCGTTTCTGTTAACTGCTTTCCTGTGATGCATGTGTCAGCACTGCCTATGCCCTTTCTCTTTTTCCTGTTCTGAAGCTAAATTGAACACAGAGGAAAAAAGACAAAAAGAATTTCTGATTTAATCTTAACTTCACTGAACTGCTGAACTAGTGGGAGTAAGCTTGTGTTCTCTTATTTTGTATCATGATGTTTAAAACCCTGTTATTTAAATCACTTCTAGTCAGGTATTAGCAGCAGCCCAAAACACTACACTGCTAATAAAACTCTACATTCCTCTCTCTCTCTCTCTCTCTCTCTCTCTCTCTCTCTCTCTCTCTCAGCAGTCTTTTTCTGTGAAAAGCTTTCTTTAGTATTTTTTTCTCTCTTGTATTTGAATTTCCTTCTGTTGTATAATGAATCTTGGCTGGAGAAATAGCCGATTTTAAATTCATAGAAATATTAACTTTACAAAATGTAATGACCCAAAAAAACCACCTACTCACTTTCTTAACCCTATTTGAAGGCAGAATTTGGACAAATGGTCCATATTCTTGCAAATCATTGTGTCAACGTGAGTTCTGAGTATGAAGTTAGTGACATAGGAAAACACTGGCATTGACTTGTTCTTAAAGGAAGCAGAGTTCCTTATGTTTCATCTGCAGCAGTCTCGTAGACACCCTTTGTGTGCTGGTCCTGACAGAGCTCACTTTCCTCATTGGCACATCTTTGTAGCCTCACTTGGAGCGTTATTTTGAGATGTACAGTTCTGATATATGTATATATATATATATATATATATATATATATATGTATATATATGCTTAAATATAAATAGATATGTGTATATATTTTTTATTAAAAATGTGCGTATTGGGAGACTGCATGAATTTTTATGTATGTGTAGAAGCTGGACTCCACATCCAACATCAGATTATATTTTGAGTGTAGTCTATACTTTGAGTGTATATTGTACTTTGAGTGTATTCTGTCTTGTTTTATTAGATAGAGTAGACCATTTGTGCTGATTATTCTAGGCTGATCAACCAATGAGCCCAAAATGTCTGCCTGTCACTGTATCCTTAGTACAGGTGTCATCACAAACATGCACCATAATACTCCCTGTTTTTCTTTTTAACAAGAATTCTGGGCTTTTATCTCTCGCCTTTTTGTTTGTTAAATAACTCAGTTGGAAAAATACTTATCTCTCCACCTCAGAAGAATCCAATTTGGATTTCTTCCTCTATTTCATATTTGTATTCTCAATGCAAGGGAGCCAGACTTTGTGCTTTTTTTGGAAGAAAATTTGGGTAAAATAAAACTAAGTTTTATTTTTATCTTACATGCTCAGTTTCTCCTAACCTAGTGTTTAGATTAGATTATGCTAATTTCTTTGGAGGGAAACAAGAGACTACTTCATGAGACAGAGGAAAAAAGTATTTGTTCCCTTCATACTCAAAAGGTTTCTTGCAGATAGTTGGAAGTGAGGCCCCTCAGGAACATGGCCATCACATTTGCTCCTGCGCTGGTGCATGAAAGAAGGGAGACTTCAGAGAGGACAGCCAGAAACCCAAAACTTGTCAAAGGTTCTCACATAGACAGTGTGGTTCATGAAAGCATCAGACAGGGAGAAGGCTGGACCTGAGGGAACACAAAGAATAGACTTATGTTGAGCAAACAAAGGAGAAGATGATTGGAGGGACCACCTTGTGTCTCTGAGCTTTGTCACAAGCCTAGAGGTTGACAGTGTGTGTGTGCTTAAGACAAAAAGAAACTCTCAGGTATCCTTTCCTGTGATTCTCTTTACTTGGTTTATTTTATTTATTTATTTATTTATTTATTTATTTATTTTTGCTCGATTTGAGTTTAGCTTGAGCTACATCTCATTGGCCTGTAGCTGACTAAGTGGGCTAGGCTGGATATCAACGAGTCATAAAAATTTCCTGTATCTCCTTCCCCAGCAAGGGGACTGCAAGCATGTGCTGCCACATCTGACTTTGCTTGTGTGATTAGTGGGCAATTGATTTCAGGCCCTCATTAACTGAGCTGTAACACCAGCCCATTTCCCCCTTCTTTCCTCCCTCCCTCCCTCCCTCCCTCCCTCCCTCCCTCCCTCCCTCCTCTCTTCTTTGTTTTATCTTGCCTTTCTCTTCTCTTCTTTTCTCTCACCTTCTATTTTCTCTCCTTTGCTCCCCTTCTTTTCCCTCCCCCTTCTTCTTCCCCCTTTTTACATAAAGATCCATGTATCCCAGGCTAATCTTGAACACTCTATGCAGCTGAGAATGGACTTGAGCTGTTGATCCTCATCTAGATTTGGACTGCATGGTAGAATCACTGCTCAGCTTTTAAGCTTTTAGATAGTTGTTTGGTTCTAACAAGATAAAATAGAATAGTGGACCCAGAGAAGACCAGGCATTGGTAGTTTTTGAAACCTTTTGAGCTGATCCTAATATAACTTCCAGAAATTCAAGCTTAAAGATCAGCAATCTGTGGGTGGAAGTATAGGATTAGTCCATTTCTAGCTGCGTACAAATGAAACTCATGATTAATAAACTTTAAGTAAAGTAGACATTTATTTCTCCTAGTTAAAATAATTCTGGACTGGATAATACCGAGGCAGTACAGCTCTGGACTCCACTTACATTTCCAGACTCACTCTGTGTCCTCGTCGTCCTGTAACTTTTATTTGAAAGGTTACCCTGATTTATGATTCATTCATGTACCCAGTATTTATTGGGACCTATGTTTTGAGATCTGTTCTCTCCTTTGGTTGCAATTTTAGTATAAAATTTACTTATTTATTAAAAACATACATACATACATACATACATACCATGTATTTTGCTTATATTAATTCCTCACCTCCCTACCCTTAACTTCAAGTCTTCCTTGTTTTAAATAAAACAGTTTGTGATGCTTATTCACTATTGGTTTGAGGCCATTTCACCAGAGTATCATCAACCTAACAGAAGCCACACTCTAAAACAAAACTGAGACTTCTTCCCTCATAAGTCATCAGATGCCAATAGCATCACAGTTCATGCAGGGTGATGTGGGGAGCCGACAGAAGCGGCTATCATCCTTGCAGCCATCTTGAGCCATATACCCTGACAAGAGACTTGATTACAACAGCCTACAACAGCTGAGCACACTCTGATAACATCTTGTTTTAGATACCCAGGATCTTCCCTTGGGTGTGTGAGACAAAGGTGTGATTTAGAGATAAGACCTAAGGGCATGACTTAAGGGTGTGACTTAGAGGTATGGCTTAGAAGTGAGACATATAAAAGGTGAGAGGCAGACAGAAGAAATTATTAAGTATTAGGCACTTGGCACTTGGAGGAAGAACTTGGAATTAGACATCAGACACTTGGACTAGAGAACTCAGAAGAAGAATTATTGGGCATTAGGTATTAGGCACTTAGCACTTGGAGAAAGAACTTGGAACTGGGAAAAAAGTAGCAATTAGAACTAGGATTAGGTGCTAGGAACTAGGGACTTGGAACTAGGAACTTGGAGAGAAGAAGAGAGACTGAAGAATAAACAGGATTGAATCACACTCTGTCTGGTCTCCATTCTTCGATTCCGTCCTCACTCTCTCTCTTGCTGAACTCCGACCCGCAGACTGGAGCAGCTTGAGGCAGTGTGGGCTCTAACAAGTTAGGCCCCAAGGCTTTTGGCAGTGTGGGTTCCAACATTGATAGAGTGGTCCCCAACATTTTGGCCCCGAAAAGTGGGGTAGTACGGTTCTCAACAGGGTGAGGGCATCATGAGCTCTCCCTTATTCAAGCAAGAATGTTGACCAACTTGACCTTGTTCCGCCAAGCACAGTTGTTGTAAGTTTCCAAGTGCAGTGGTCTTGTTATGTCTAGAAGACGTCGCCTTCCTCCAACTCACCTTAACCTCTGACAATCATTTTGTCCTCTTTACTTGGATAATCCCTGAGCCTAGGTGGAGGGGAATGAGTGGTATCGATGTTCAATTTGTAGCTGAACATTCAGTTGCTGCTTTTCTTCCACATTGACTCTGGTTGCATTCTAAATAAAGTGTAAACAGACTATCCTGAGATGGTAATATTTTAGCTAAAGAAGACTAGGAGAGATGAAGAAGAATATTGATTCTTCTTTAGAATAATTATATAGCTAGTATAATTAGTATCTGATACCTAAGGCAAGAGTTTTCCAGGCAAAGGACAAAAGCACAAATGTTTATAAGACAGTAACAGGTTTGCTATAGTACAGAGAAAGCAAAGCGAGCAATATGGCTGAAGTCCAATGAATGTGTAGTTAACAGAAGGATATGTGCCAAATGACCTATATAAAAGTATAGGCCCTGAAGGTTGCCATAAAAAATTTTCTATTTAGACTCTAAGTGTGCTAAGTGGGAGATGTTGAGTTAATTAATGTTTTAGTTTAAGGGATGTTTGGCTTTAGTGTAAGAAAATAAACCTGCTGATGAAACAAGGAAAGTGGAACCATTTAGCAAATTTGTCATTATTAAAGTGTGACACACTAGTAGTTAAACCAGGATGGTAGCTCTAAAGATGATATGTGTACTGATTCTAGATTCAATTTGTAGATGGTGATAACATTATTTGTTAACAAGAATGTGGTTTTTTAATTAAAGGCAGTTAGTAGGGATTCAGAGGTTTGGCTGTGACAAGGTGGAAGGATGAATTTGTCATTTACTAAGCTCCAGAATGCATGAGGAAAGACTTTGAATTGAAATTAGAGGTCAGTTTGCAAGTATCAATTTTTAAAAGAAAGTAAGTTGGAGGGAGGGATTTGCAGGAGTAAAAAAGGGAAACTGTGGTCATAATGTAATATATGAGAAAAGAATAAATAAAAAAGAAATGTCTTTGTAGCTAAACAGCAACAACATCAAAAAACCATTCTACGTAGTTTGCTACCATTTAGCTTCAATATAGATAGATTCACTGAAAAACGATAAAATTCCTTTAATTATATATTATTTACAGTAAGAATAATGTAAGATTTTACAGGAGAAGTTACTAAAGTAAGAGGAGAATTAATTTATTCTTGGCTTTTCTGGAAGAGTCTGCTCATTGGTATGGTTTCAGTAAAGCCCTCCAGCTCCCAAATCAAGTCCTGATTCCTCTAGGTTCCTTTTCTCTTTGTTTATCTGGCCTCTTGCTGCCTCAGCCTCTAGAGGCAAAGCTGTCTAGGAGCAAAGACTTTGAAGAGTATTTAAGTTAAGCTAGTATAATTACAAATTACAATGTTATCTGTTTTAAAATGTTAAATGTATTCTTCCAGATAACTATAAAGTCAGAAAGCAGAATGGGTTTCCAGAGTTAGGAGAATGGGTTTGGGGAATTAGTGTCTAGTGAGTACAAAGATTCACTTCCATTGGCTGAGAGAAGCTAAGAGGATGGATCTGATGGATGTTTGACCTGTAATGCAAATTTACTTCATGCAAATGAAATGTACACTCAACAATAATTAAATGGTAAATATTGTACTATGAATATTTTACAACAGTTTTGAAAATAATTGAAGTAGCTGTCATGAATCCAAGGTGAAATCCTTTATTATGTTTTTGTCTTTATTTTTGTGTGGGTAAGACGTGAATATAGCAGCTTTTCAAGGTTCTAAGACCTTATAAACGGGGTCAAGAAAGTCTATGTGTATAACCGAATGTATTTAACGACAAATTATAAATTCAGTCTAATTACAAAAATTCTATTAAATCAAGACTAGTTAACAGGAGGAAGGGGAAAACAAAGAGTTAACTTTCTTAATTGCTCACCTTCCTTTGAAATTTGAAAAGTTCCTGGGAATTTGACATACATTTTAGTAGTGACACTGAGTCATATGGGTATAAATACTTTTAAGGAATTCTGAAAAATCTAATTTTTTAGTCTAAAAAGAGATTATGTGCCAATCAAGATGAATATATATATATATATATATATATATATATATATATATATATTCATTTTCCTTGTCATTGTATAAAATCATAACCTAATCATGCCTATCTGGGGGTGGACTTCAAAAGTTGCTTTAGCCTAAGGAGGAGCTGATAGTAGGAGTTGATCTTCTTTAAAGCTAGGCATAGGGGCATTTAGGCAGGAATGTGCATTAGATAAAAGTATATTTTTAGCTCATCCATCCATTTCTCTTCACCTTCTTTCTGAGGCACATTTATCTTCCAAGTCATGAGACTCTTCAGGTATTTTCTTAAGTTGACTTCTGGAAATTTCATTCAGAAAATGATCTGATAAGTCCAGGTTCATTGGGCTTAAAGGACAACAAAGATTCATTCATTTAAACAGAGTAAACATTTTAAAGGAAATAAAAGCTGGAGGTGAAAGCTACAGCAATTTGTTAGGTGAGTGCCTGGCTTAGGGTGTCGATATTGTAAGGATATGATCTGTTGAGCAATCCCATCTTGCCACTCCCTTCTGAATGTTCCTAGTGGTATCTTTTCTTTCAGACTGTCAATCTGGCAAAATCTATTAAATTCCATGTGAGACCAGGTGAAAAGGAGCAGTTTGCAATTGGACTGAATAAAGGTTAATAGTCTAAAAGAGGCAGAAATCACGATCAGAGAGCTGTGGGACTCGGACGTCTCACAATCCAATCTGTGCATGCCTCCTCGTTGACTTAACCTTATGCATCCAGTAGAATTGGCCCAGGACAAGTTTTTGCTTGTGACAGAAGCACAGCTTCTTCTCTGCTCTTCGAATAGCCAAATAGAATTGACTGATGATTTGCCGCATGCCACCAAGAGAAATCCTCGTTAGCGCATCTGATAGACTACAGAATAGCAATGCTGCTTAACATGAATTTTATTGCATCTCAGCACCTGCTCCAGCCAACAGTCATTACTGTCTGGAGGAGGCTGTGCTCAGATTATTATTATTCCTGTTTCTTTGCATTTGTATTCTGCTGACTACTGTGCCAGGTAAAATTGATAAATGAAGGAGCTGATTGTGAGCGGCACAATCCTGTGGCTGCAAATCTTCCGCGAGCCTGGGATATTAGCTGAGCTAGTGGGGGGAAGGATTGTTTACTCAGTTTAAGTCACTGTCTATTAAACTAGCTTGCTTCTTGCTTACTTTGTCTCATTCATCCCTTTTTGCCCCTCATGTACCTGTTTCCCTTTTAACTTTTGTAATGATATGCACTGAATAAAAAAATGTACAAAATGAAAAAAATAAGAAATATGAAAATATGACTATCTTAGGGCTTTATTGCAGTGGAGAAACACCGTGACCACAGCAGCTCTTACAAAGAAAAATATTTAATTGGGGCTGGCTTATAGTTCAGAGGTTTAGTTTATTTTCACCATGATAGGAAGCACGGTGGCATTCAGGTAGACATGGTGCTGGAGAGGTAGCTTTCACTTCCTCCAATAAGGCCACACCTACTCTAACAAGGCCATACCTTCTAATACCACTCCATAATCTTTCAAATAGAAGTCTATGGGGGGAGGGGCATTCTAATTCAAACCACTACAAAACCCATCAAATGCAAAATCCAAGTGGGTCTCATTCCCTGAGAAGCAGGCTAATACTAGAATTAGTTTTTCCCCTACATGTTCATTCTTCTTCCACAGTACTAACGATCAAACCCAGGTCCTTCCGTTTTCTATGCTGCATTCTCACACTAAGCTGTATCCTTAGTTCTACAAGTGCACTGACAAAACTGATATTCACTCAACTAAATCAGTCATTAAGTTACTGAAACACCCCCTTACCAAATGTTATCTGTATCTATCTCCTGAGCTTAGACCTCTGAGTACATCCTGATTGAGACTGCTTTGTTGCTTTCATCAGTTCTCTACAGCTGTGAAGATAGCCTCAATATTCAGAAAGCAGAGGTTTAGACCTTGACTTAATAGAGGGGCAGCAGGTGTCTAAACTGGTGGTTTGTAGCCTATGTTCCAACAGTCACTACCTCCTAGAGTGCGTTCCAAAGAGTTAAAGAAGGGTGGAAACATAACACAAACATAACAAAAGTGATTGCTTCTGTGTATTCTCCCTGTTGAGTTTTGTTATGTGCGAACCAAGTTCTTAGTTGGAATCCTGGAAAAGAAGGGCTTACATGGACACTCTTTGGTGTGTCGATGCTGGGTTTTATGTACGGGAATAGCAACTTAGTATCATATGTAAGGGAATAGCAACTTAGTAGATGAGAGAAATACAGCATGCAATGTCCTGGGTCAGGACTCTCTCAGGCCTAAGTGATGATTCAACACAGTTTGTGCAGTTGACTGTGACCTTTATTGCCTTTTGCTTGTTAAAATACAGAATGGATCACTACTGCCTATTATTATGGGTAGGTGTGTTTCTCCTGTAGCAGCTCCCAAAAAGAGTTTGCATTTTACCTTTTGCCTATTTCTTCCCTTCACAATCCAGAATCATAACAAATGTTTTATCTCTTTAGCAGGTTTCCTGTATTTTCATTCCCTAACAATGGTCTTCACAGACAGAATCCATACCCTCTGCACATTACTGTATCTATTTCTTTGGACCCACCATTTGGGAACTGTGTGTGATTGGCTCTGCACACATTAAAATAGCACCTAGAGAGCCAATTTAAGATGCAGAATGAGTGAATGTGGGCATTAGAGACACACTGGTGAGTTCACACCTCGTAAATCCCATTGTTAAATCTGTGGTGCCAGCAATAGAATGAACAGCTCTGCACTTTACCCTCATTACAGCAAAGGTAAATTGTAAGGGCTTTAATACAGCTCCAAGGGGCATAGAGACAAGGCATTGGGAGAGGCTTTCTTAAATCCCAGAGTCATCCCCTTGGCACTATAGGAAACAAATACACCTTCCAGAAAGGCCATTGTCTTCTATTGTTAATTAAAAGTGTTCTGTTATTTATAAAAGTAAATCTGCATTTACTTTTGCAACTCTCTCTCAGCTGCATTGTATAATCAAATCAAAATGGAGTATGGCCCTAGAAAAAATTTAGCAAACAGTTCATCAAGAAGATATAGAAAATAATTGAAAATTGCCAGAAATTATGTTTGGGAAAATGATGATAATCTCTAGACAAAAGATAAAAGAACATCTATTTTCTTCAATATTTTATGCTCTTAGCTAGATGTGGCAGCACATGCCTATAATTCTAACCTACTGGAGGTGGAGACATGAGGACTGAAAGTCTGAGGACAGCCAAGATTACATAGTAGAACCCTACCTCAAATTTTAAAGAATTCTGCTTGTAAATAACAGACCTGCTAGCTCCACATGATCATCTGTTAGATCAATATTTCTCAATTTTATTGGTGCTTTGGAATCTCTTGGAAGAGGTTGTAAGAACAATACAACTGTGTGGATCCTACTCAGGGATATTCTGATTTATCTGGTCTGGGGTATGGTCTGAGTATCATGGTTATTACAAATCCCCCTAGCGAATTTTAGTATGCAGTGTAGATTCAGAGAATTTTGGCCAGAACCACTTTGAGCCACTTAGTTTAGAAGAAGATGCATCAGAGACATAAATGCTTTCAAGGCCCATCTTAGCTATATACATCCAATAGGCATAGTCTTCAAACTACATAGGATCCACAAGTCTTTCAAACCTTTTGGACCTGGACTTATTTGAATAAAGAGCCTGAATGCTTGGTTGAATACATTTGGAAATATGCTTGATAACTTAATTGAGCACTATAGTGCCTAAGATTTAGAGATGTCTAGCCTGGGTACATTTTATATTTTTATTATACCTTTAAGAAAACAAACCTCTGTTCTGGTTGGTCAACAAAATGATGGACTGGGTATTAGGACTATCTTGTACTTCACTGGTGCAATTAGGAATAATTATGCTCTAATTGTATTTTGAGAGAAAAGTTTTATTTTAACAGGAAGGGTGATATGTAGGAGGAGCTAAGGGGGAAGGAGTACCGAGAGGAAGAGATGGAGTAAGGAGAGAAGATGAAGGAGAGGAGAAGCTAGGTGATGAGAGAGAGAAAGAGAGAGAAAGGGGGGGGCATGGGGGCAGATGTTCACATGTCTCCACCAGTCAAAGATAGTTTATATATCTCGGTTGAGTATTGGGTTACACTTCTGATTGAGTATTACCAAACTTATAAAGCCTTTGACTAACATTTTAAAAAATGTATAAAAGCAAAAAGGAAAAGGGGGCATGGGATAGGGGTTTTCTAGGGAGGGGAAATAGGGAAAGGGGATGGCATCTGAAATGTAAATAAAATATAAAAAAAGACAACCCCTCCAAAAGAAAACAAACCTCTGGCTTTCACAGGGTTAATGGTTTTTAGTGAGAAATATCTTCCTGTCCATCCTAAGCCAAAGACACTGTATTTGTGTATTATAATGTAGTATTTGTTCCCTTTTGGGAAAATGATGATAGTCTCTAGATGGAAGATAATAGCAGCTGAATGCTGATGAAAATTTGCCTGATTTGATTACAGTTCATTAAGAACAGCAGCATTTCTGAGAATCAAACTTGCTTTATATCAGATACAAGGGGGGCATCATGTTGATGCTTTCAACAGCCTACATGATGAGTGAAGTTTATAAGAACTTAGATCAAGAAATGGCTTTGATATAATTATTCAGCATTGGTTGGCTACCTGTCAACATAAAGGACAGATTAACTTCATTAGTAACTTAAAGCTCCATTGGTGGGACCATTTACATATTTTCATTAAAAGGCAACTGGGAAATGTTCCCCCCCCCTTTTCAACCTATCCCTGAAAAATCTGAATAGAAAAAATATGAATCTTTAAAATATTTATTCTCCAATAAGACACAAAGTTTCAAAGCAAAGCATGTGTGGGTGGCCTTCATCTGTCAGGAGCCTCCCTCTATGATAGCAGTTTTGAGAAAAATGTGTTAAAATAAAACTATGTTCCACTCTACCTGGAACCATACTCTTTTGGTTGATGAACAACATTCCACAATGATAGCAATGTGTTTTAGAACTATCAATAGCTCAGTGTTTGAGGATAGAAATGCTGTAATATAGGACGTTCCTGGTTTATTGATAATTTATGAAACAAACACTCTTTGTTTTATAAGTCTCAGTAAAATATATTATAGGCATTTTTACAGGACTGATGTTATTGTCCCCAAAATGAATCCCTAAGGACACTGAGTAGACTTCATTGTTATTTGACTTTCTTTTAGTAAGCTATATATTCCACTTCTTCAATCCATATGTCATAAAGAAGCATAGAATCTTGCGGATCATTCCAAATTTTCTATGTTCTAGGATGGCAGCATCTAAATCTTTCATACTATAGACAACCAACAATGGTTTCTCTGAAGGGAAAGATAGGAAAGGGAAGAGGAGGAGAGGGGAGGGAAGAAGAGGGGAGGGAGGAAGAAACTAGGGTTTGACAAAGAGGAATGGTGTGGTTATTTGCTAGGAAATTTTATCTATCTGCTACCTTCACATTTTTTTCCAATGTGATCTAGCCTTCTTTAATCTTTTCCCATACCAAATCTAAAGTAGAACAAGCATTATTGCTCTGTATCCCATTAATTCTAAATGTCACTTGACACCTTCTTTTCCCCATTTCTATAGTCTGATATAAGAACTTTGACTTGTACACCTTCTTTACAGCAAAGAATGTTAAAAGTTAAGCTTGGAACCTTATGAGTTACCATTGAAAGAATGCCGCATGACAAATACTAAACAAATGACAGCCATGTGTGATGGCTAGTCTTTGTCATCAACTTGTCTGATTAGAGTCCCTGTGGAAACCTATTTCTGGGTGAGACTACTAGGGAAGTTACAGAAAGGTTTAATGGAAGATGAGATGGAAGACAAGTTCTAAGTGTGAGCAATACTATTGAATGGCTGAATCTGTCTAGGACCAAGTAAAAAGGAGAAAGTCTTCTGAGCATCGGTGTTTGCTTTCTGACTACAGATACAATATGACCAGTCACCTCACTCTCTTACCATCAGGCTATTCCTACCACAATGGACCATACACTCAAACCAAGAGCCAAAATAAACCCTGATTTCCTTAAGTAGTTTTTTTTCCAATTTAGGTATTTTATCACAACCATGAGACCCACAAAATCATAGTGATCATATTTTATCTTTCTAATATATTTCTTAGCTGAGAAAATTGTCCTGCAAATGAAGGGATTTGACTCTCCCTCAAATTAAAACAATCTTTAAACACAGGATCAAATACAGGTTTTTCTGAAAAAAAAAATATCTAATGCTCTCTAACACATGCTCATCTCCTTACTTATGTGCTGTTTTTGGTAGAGACAATCAGACATTTACAGGCTCCTGAATCTATTTCTTCTTTTATCTACCCAGGACTGAAGTTTCTTCCCTTTATAGATTGCAGAACCTGGGATTGGATCTTGTGCTCTCTAAATCTGTGTTGAAATCCGATTGCTCTAAGTGATAATGTCAGAGGATAGGGGTCTCTGGATATAAAATTGAGTCATAAGTGTGGATTCCTATGAATGAGATTGTTACCTTTATAAAAATAACTCTAAGGGTGACTTGACTCTATACCCCTTCTACCATGAGAAATCATTGTTTATGGTTGATTATGGTTCATTCATTAGGAACAACAAAGAATATCTAATGCATATCAGACCTACTCACATCTTGGTCTTGGAATTCCAAACACTTTGGGTATTAAAAATATATTTCTCTTAATAATTATTATCCTACATTGCAATATTTCTTAAAGTAATATGTGATTAGCTTTTTGTTTTGTGGAATAAGAATCAGGATTGACATAAAACAGTGTCAAGACAGGCATCTGTTCCCACAGGATCCTGCCTCCAGTAAGTAACTTTTGTCTCTTATTTGGAGACCTTAAAAAAACCAACTGCTCCAGAAAACTTAGCTCCATGTGTCAGGTTCTGGATTCCTGAATGAGTCCTTGAAAGATATCCATGGAAGAGGCTTACCCAGCTTTGTTGGTCTCCAACATATGAAGAAGGCAAGATTAGTGTTTAGCAAGAATTTTACGGCTTCTTTTTATCTGTGGAATAGACTCTTCTATCTACAGAGGATTTGGCAAGTGTGGTGTGGACCTCAGTACAAAAGTGTTTTCATCTAATAAATCTCTTTATTCTTTCTCTTTCAACAAAGAAACAAGCTATAATTCCTTTTAATGATAGAGGACTCTGATGAATTTTCTCTGGGTGTCTAAATTGCTCTGTCTTTCCCCCCTCACTTAACATAGTTTTAGATAAACTTTGGCAAATTTCTCATGAGCTCCTTACCTCAGTTTCTTCACTATGAAAGAGAAATAATATTGCTTCCTTCTTATTATTCAGGCCTGTCAAAAAGATAAATGAGTTGATAATGATTAGATGAGGGATGTATATGCATAAAGCATTATGTTATTATGTTATTCTCATAAGAATAGTAAAAAAAATGTTTCTCTGTGGAGGATTTGGGCAATACTATAGATGGAAGGTTATGATTTGCTTGGTGATTTGTTTTCCTTTGTGGAAATGGAATAATTCCTTTAGGTTACACAGATAACCCACTTATCTCAAAACCTGAAGGCATCTTACCATGCCTTCATGAATATTTAAAATGCTTCAGGGCATGGATGTTATGACTGTTATATGAGATAAAATGATTTATTTAAAGGAAAGCACAGGTGACTTTTCATGCAGTTGATATCACAGAGCAAATGAGGAGTCAAGTCTAGCTTTGATATAGATAAAAATGTGGGCTTCTCCACCTAGGGGATTAATAACCCTTACAAACATAATGAATAATGGCGGATCTTACCAAGAAATCAAAGATTTAAAATATTTAATTCTAAGATAAGCCTGTGTTATTTAAAGCACTGTAGTATCTAGTCACAGTTAAGTTTTGCATTTGGTCAATTATTTTAAGAAACTCTTTGTGACCTTGTATAACTATATCTTAATTACATAAGATAGATTTATTTTAACATTAAAATGATCATGTGTCCTCAAATGTATTTAATCTGTCTGCTTAACCATATCAGTCAGTCATTAAGATAGAATAATAAAATTAATCATAGAAATACCAATTCTATTTCTACATGATCCATATGAGATAAAAATTTATATTCTCCAAGCTTCTCCTGTGTTATCCTGACCATTTTTAGAATGTTGGTCACTCTGTGTTCCACTTCTCCCTATACCTGGCTACCTTCATAAAACAATCCTTTCTTTTTCCTTCCTTTTAGTTTCTGTTTGATATATTCAGGCATCCAAACAGGAGCCAGGCTCCAAATGAGTCTGAAAAGTATCCTTTGTTAACCTTGATGCCTATAAACACAGTTTGAGATTAACCAACACAGTTTCATGAAGTTGACGTTTGCACCAATGGTGTTTGTACCTAATGAAGCCCTAGCATTCACAAAATACCAGTGCTATTCAGTGTCTCCTAAAAGTTATAATGGTATCATGGTTGCAGATAACAAGTATCTTGACCCATGCTTACAATGCTTAGTATTAAGGATATCAGTTTTAGCAACTCTGGTAAAATAGCTTGGATAGAGTTTCTTCTTTTTGATATTGTTTCCATTACAAACAATGAAGGTATGAGTCCTTCAGATAGGACCTGGGCAGAGCACAGATCAACCTGCTAACAACCATGATGTGCTCACAGTCCCTCCTTCTGGCTGTCCTCATGAGTTGTCATTTAAAAAATCATGATCCTCTTTTGTTTTGTGGAGGGAATTCATAGCCGTGTAAACAGTGTGGTCATATAATAGTAGCTAGACAAATGAAAAATCAAAACCTTAAAAATCTTGTCCAGACCTTCTGAAGAAAATAACTTGGCTAGAAATCAAAGGGATCTCCAAACTTTACTCTATATACATCTCTGAGGATATAATCGTTATTGCAGAATTATATCAAGGTCTAAATAAAGAAGGGTGGAAGTGTGTGCATGTGTGTGTGTGTGTGTGTGTGTGTGTGTATATGTGTGTTAGAGATGGAAAATATTAGAAAATATGTGAACGCCTGTGGGGGTTATTAGGTAAAATAGGCATGGCCAAAAGTTATTAGATGAACCACTGGAAACCTTCCCAGAGACTGGCAGAGACATCTAGAAGCCTATGAAGCATAACTAGCTTTGGCCAGCAAAGTGGATTCTGGTGCATTTTCTTGAATTGGGATCCTTGCAATGGTATAATTCTGTCTATAATCTCACCATTTTCTCCTTCCAACTTCTTTTCTATTCTTTCTTTCAAATCTCCATTGCTTGTTTTCCACACTAATGTGGTGTGTGTCTTTTACTTATGTTCATACAGTAGTCAAAGGATATTCTTATTATCAAGCTGTTAGTATTGCAATTGATAGTGATTTACTTCTCTGTGGCTTCCTTCTATCAGTTGTAAACTCCACGAGGACCTTTTAACTTATTTTTTTATTGTAGTAAAATATACATGAAAAAATTGAGCATTTTAACCATGTTAAGTTCTGAGTTTTTAATATCTTCATTTATCACCAGAACTTTATTATCTTCAGAAATGAAACTCTTACTGACTAAGCAATAAACTTCTTACCCTTCTTCCGACCTCTTAGAAACCACATCTTCAACTCTCAGGGATGAACCCAGTGTCTGCCATATCAGAGGTAAGCAACACAAATCTGTGTTTATTTAGTAAATGCATGGCTGTGCTTAGTAATTTGGGTCTTTTTTTTTTTCAGAGAAAAATGTGGGCTGATATTTTAAAATTTGGAATGATGATTTCATCTCTATATTAATCAAATGAATTTTAATATATCAAAATTTGTTCTAGTCACACTCTACCCTTACTTGATAAAAAGAATAGCATGATTTAAAAAGAAAATAAAAGTAGATGACAATCCTAACTCAACAGATGGATGGATATGTGAGAAACAGCATCCAGGCCATTAAAAGACACAAACACAAAGGAATTCAATTATTAGTCTCTCTTAAGAATAAGAATGAGAACATAGGAAATTGCTAGTGTCAGAAAAATACCAAATAAATGACAGTGTCAACCATGATAATTATGCAATTAGGGCAAAGGAGAAAGGATTAAACAATTGAGCTCTCTCTGTTGTCTCTGTGGCATTGTTTGGTTGCATGACCTGGTTGCAGGTGTTGTTCAGAAGTACCAATGACAAACAAGTAGCTTGAACCTGATCAGATTCTTTGGCTTTAATGAATACTTAAACTGTGGGACAGGATGTAGTGTCTTTGCTACTCTGAGGTTGATTTTCAACTATCAATTGGACAAATATGAAAATCTTGGAGGTTTGACTAGTTTTTAATTTGATAGTACCTGGCATCATATTCTAAATATTATTATTATTATTATTATTATTATTATTATTATTATTATTATTATTATTACAGAATATCTGAGTATTCTTGGGAATATCTCAGAATATCTTGGGGAAAGTTGCAGTGACAGCATGAATAACATCAGATAGACTCTTCCAGATAACAAATGGCAATCAGCAGTGGTAGCTGCTGAATTCCCTGTTCCTTGTTTCTGGGGTGAAGACATGCAGTTTGGAGTTAAAGCTGCTGTACCAAGGTGACTAGAACATAGGTTGATCTCTTAGGTCTGGCAGAGAAAACATAATGCAAATCAAGTCAGCTTCCAGTGATGAAAACCAGTTGTAAAACTGGCACGTGTTGCCAACAATGAGTCAGAAAATCTGAAAGGATTTAGAGAGTGCAGCAGAGGGAGAACATTTATGAGGTTACAGAAACATATAGTTTCAACTTTTGATTCCCACCTTTTATAGTGTGAAATCCACAGACCTTTTATAATGCAAAATGATGGCTTAAAATTTAGAAAGCCATGCAATCATATAATTTTAGAAATGATTTAGATGGTTTAAAAGCACTAAATAATAGTCCAGAAGAAGCAGGGTAGTGTTAAGAGATGCTGGGCTTTGACAGACAGACATGGTGGGTTGTAATTTCACTACTTAGTAGCTGTGAAATTTCAGCTTCATTCTTTAATTTCAGAGTGGAGAGCTGTGTTCCTTATCTACAAAATGAAACTGAATTAGATAATCAAAGAAACTAAAACTCTACCAAGCAGAGCAAATATTATATTGTTACTGTTGTATGGACTGCCTAAGAGTCTGGCTAGAGCACCAGGTGAGAGTTGAGCATATTGCATTTTTCTGAGCTTCCCTGCTAACCTTAACCGTGGTGTTATTGACTTTGATGAACAAACTTATGTTCACTACATACAGGCACACACAAAAGAATTGGGTTTTATTTTTCTCATATCTGAAATATATTGTATTTATTATGCAAATTCAGGCAATTTTCATTTGGCATATCCTTCCCAAAGATGATGAGAATTGATTTCTTTAACCCAATCAAACCCTCTATTTCCAGGAATTGAACTTAAAAACTTTTTAAATATTGGGTTATTGGGTCCTTCTAAGCACCCAAGGGTAAGGAGGTATTTGCCAGTTAATCTCCAGGAAAAAAAAGTTATGTGCATAACATTTTGTTCTTTTGTGCATGTAAATATGACTCCCAAATTCTTAAATCCAACTTTTACCTCAGTTAACTTTACAAAAATTTAGAGATTGAGTGTAGGACTCATATTGCATCTAGAAAACTTCAAGAATTTATATATGTAGCACCTTCTTAAAAATATAGTTTTACATTTCTTCAACATGCTACTCAAAGCCCTTATTTTTGTAGCTGTCTGTTTGAATTAAATGCTAGAGATAAAAAACAAGTCTGGAGATGAATATGTATACACTTTGTTTTTAGAAAGCCCAGACTTCTCTTTTGTCTTCACTATCAAAAGATGTTAAAATATATATTTAGCGTCCAGTTGGTGGGTTGATTTGCTTAGTTCTGATGGATAGCAGTTTCTTTTCCTCAGATGATCTTCTCCTAACTAGCATTGCTTCCCAGTTTCATGACATCCAAATGGTTAAATAATTCTTCCCTGGGTAACTAGAAATTCATGTATTGAAACACTTTGTTATATTAGCTACTTTTTTTGTTACTGTGATAAAATACAGGATGAAAAACCAACAAACTAAACTAAACTAAACTAAACTAAACAGATTAAGCATAGAAAGGCTAATGTGGGGTTACAGCTCAAGGGTACAGTCCCTCTTGGTGGGGAAGTCACAGAGACATGAGCTTGAGGCAGCTGCTCACACATCACTGCCTTACTAAGGAAACAGAATGTTGAATGTTGTGCTCAACTATTTTTCCCTCCCTCCCTCCCCCATCTCTCTCTCTCTTTCTCTTTCTCTCTCTCTCTCCTTCCCTCTCTCTCCCTCCCTCCGTCTCTCTCTCTCCCTCCCTCCGTCTCTCTCTCTCAGTGTGTGTGTGGGGGGGGGGGGAGAGAGAGGGAGGGGGAGAGGGGAGGGAGAGGGAGAGGGAGAGGGAGAGGGAGAGGGAGAGGGAGAGGGAGAGGGAGAGGGAGAGGGAGGGAGGGAGGGAGGGAGAGAGAGAGAGAGAGAGAGAGAGAGAGAGAGAGAGAGAGAGAGAGAGAGGATCATAGAGGCCTTAGGCATTGCATACCCCTGGAGTTACAATTAAAGGTGGTTCTGAGGTACTTGATGAGGGTACTGGGAATGGAACTTGAACCCTCTAGAAGATCAACAACTGCTGTTAACTGCTAATGCATCTCCAGCCCTTGACTTTCCTTTTTGGTTTGAAGTTCATAAGAGATATTAACTTACTCAGTGATTTGTGGTACTTTACTAATGGTTCAGTGCAAGAACAGGGTTGACAATTTGTATGATATACTCCATTGACTACATTTTGTCTAGTCCTGCCTGGTTATGTAGGGGACAGCGTGACATGATTTCTGCCCCTGGAACAGAGCCATAAGGGCATGAGCCTCCATGACTGTTGAAAGTTTATGGTTGTGAGGCTTACACACACACACACACACACACACACACACACACACACACACACACATCTATCTATCTATCTATCTATCTATCTATCTATCTATCTATCTATGTATATATGTATGTATGTATGTATCTATCTATCTATCTATCTATCTATCTATCTATCTATCTATCTATCTATATTTCATTCATGTTTCTACTTCAAGAAATATTCTTCCTACCAAAGTTATTGGTGACTGTCCTCTCTGCCAAGGTTAATGACTCCATGATAAGCAGAGGCAGCATGAGTCTAGGTGAGGGTGTGTCTATGTCCTTAGCAAACATCATAAACACTGTGACCTTCAGGACAGCTCTTAAGGCTATGGGAAAAAATTCTGAGAACAAGAGTTCAAGTATATATAATTTCTCAACTATGCAAAATATAAGGATGCAATATTAACGATATGAGGGACTTCATGGACCTAAAAGAACAAAGGCAGTTGCATTATGAGCCAGTTTGTTAGAAAGATACTAAGGAAAAATGTAAAGAGTTTTGGGGAGTGGTGATCAAAATCCCACCCAGCTAACTTTATTGTTTGTGCATATAAAAGCAGGCAGATTCCTGAGGTCAAGGTCAGCCTGGGACAGAGTGAATTTTTATCCAGGTATGGTCAAAATGCTGATCTCAGAGCTGGAATACACCTAGCTAACTTATTGTTTGTGCTTACAAAGACAGGCAGATCTCTGAATTCATTTGCCATGATAAAAAATAATGTGCTTGCTGTCCTTTTCTAAAAATCAAGGGCTAAGGTAAAAACAAAGTACTGATTCATGGGATAATCAAATGGAAATCTGGGTAAATGATTGAATTGTTATGCAAGTAAAAGACTTTGGTCTGGGAGAACTGAGCTATCTTGATAAGGTGTCTGGAGAGCTAGCAGGAACAGAACACAAGCTGTCACCTTGTACCCCATGAGTGACTTTAAATCATTCTTTTTTCTGTTCCCAAATATACCTTCCTCAGGACCCTCAACCAAACCAAGGCTGGTCCTTGGCAACATGTCCTTAAGCTAGGATTTTATTGTCCCTGTGTGATGTCTATTTGTCTACTCAAGACCTTGAAGGATGATCATGACTCCATCAGATTAAACAGCAAGTGGTTTGGCAGCAAAGTAAAAATTTATTTTCAGTAGTATTCTTAGGAGAGTAATAAGTTGATCCACATGAATCCTATAAGAGCTCTTCTTATAACAATTCCAGAGAAGCAAAGTGTAACTCAAAAGGCAAAACAAGTTGTGCCAGGTATCATGGTCCCCATTGACTTGTTGTTTTATTTTGGGCAGAAAGAAAGAAATGTTTCTTTTTTTTAAAAAAAAAATGAGATATGAAATCAAGTTATAATGTTGTACCATTCTGTGGCACACAGAATATCTGCTGGGTGTAATGTGATTGCAACAGACACATGGGAAACCACTGTTGCATAGTCTCTGGGTGCTAAGGGGGATCCCTTTAGGGTGTCAGATGTTAGGGAAGATGCATTCAAAATGAATCAGTGTCTCCAGTTGTTACTCTCTCAGTAATTCTGCTTCCTGCAGAGAGATAGAATCAATGTACTAAGGCTGTCTACATGGTTTATGGATCTTTCTATATCTTACCAAAACTTTATTAAGAAAATTTACATGAGCCGGCACTGACCTGAATACCTCCTTTCTGGAAACTAGCATTTATGGTGCCAGCGGGCATCATGCAAGCTCCCAAGTGAAGGAAGCAACAGCAGTCTTACCCATCTATGACACTTAGGAACCACAATATGCCACGCACACATAAAATAGAGATAAATTTGTCCTATTCCCTTTGAAAGAGTTATTTATTTATTTAGTGTAGTGGTACAAGTATTTTGCCAGCCTGTATGTCAGTGCAACTTGTGCATGAAGTGTCTGTATGAGAGAGCAGAAGGGAGCATCAGATCACTCTGGAACTGGAGTTACAGACTCTTGTGAGCCACTATGTGGTGCTGGAAACCATTCCTTCATCCTCTGCAAGAGCAGCAAGTGCCCTTAATTGCTGAGCTATATTTCTTGTCCCGCTTTATTCTTACTATATGCATATATTATTTTTGTTGACAATTTTATACATATATATACTATATTTTGATCATTCTCACTCCCATTGCCTTCTTACTCCCATGGAATTTCCTTTACCCAAAAAGTTCTCCATTTTTTTTGTATCTGCTTTGGATTACTTACTTACTTAGTTAATTAAGCATTTATTTATTGTTACCCATGAGTTTAATTAGGGTTGCTCAAGCTATTTTTTCCTTTGCATATCTTACAGAGGAAACCTTTGTTTAGAATATTATCACAAAAATTTGGTTAAACCATTTCTATAACTGTATACAGATAGAACAATATGATAGATAGTTTTCTACAAAGCTTTTCAATTCAGTGTAATGTTTTTGAGACTTTTATTTTTCAGTTTTAAAAGTTAAATTGATAAATTTTATAGCATGGCCCAAATTATATACAACATGATATTATAGAATATATGCTTATTTTTATTCTTGTCTCTGTCTATTATTTATCAATCTATCCATCCATCCATCCATCCATCCATCCATTCATCTATCTATCTATCTATCTATCTATCTATCTATCTATCTATCTATCATCTATCTATTTATTTATATTTTCCCACAGCTTATCCCCTTTTCTATTGAGAAACACCTGGGATGTTCATGGAGCTTTGCTATTATTAAAAATGTTACTGTGTTTTCTTGTACAAGTATTTGGCATACATGTGAATGCAAATTTCACATAACTATATAGAAGAAGGTGATCTATTATAGAATATGTGTTTTCCACACTATTTTCAAGAGTAGTTATGCAATATTTTTTATTTCTGCCACAATGGAATAAAATGTCCATGTTTTCATATCCTTCGTATTAGACCAGTATTACTATTTTTTTCATATGATGATTATTTTAGGTGGAAAGAAAACTGGGAACCAATGTATAATTTCTAAACGTTGCCACTGAGGTGAATCTTGTTATAGATTCTCTAAGACATACATTATCCAAATTACAGATTAGAAATAATACTAAGTTTGTACTTTTTTGGAGGCATAACAGTGCTTCAGTATAATGGGGCTTTCATCAATTCATTATTATTTCAAATGAGAGCACACACTTCTTTTACCACTTTTCTTCTGTTAAGAGGAGGGTCCTAGCATTGGTGTATTGATATCTCAGAATAATTCTTCATCGTGGAATATTTTTCAGCAAGACTGACATCTGTCCATTGGCCTCAGAAGTACATATATTAGCCTGAAAAACAGTTATTATTAACAGGTGGTGGGAAAAGTGAGCAAAGATGCATCTTATTTAGAGGCATCTGTAGATGCCTCTGTCAATGTCTATTCTGTAGAAAGTAGACAAGGGGACTATGATTACTTTATTATGTGATAATGAAGAAAACCAAGCTTGCACCATTGACAGGGACCACAGTAGACCTAATTACTATGAACATTCTTGCACAAAATATCTTTACATTCCTAACTCTGATTTTTAAGGATGTATCCAGTGTCACAAAGAACTCTTAGAAATCTCCAAAATTCTACCTAGACACATATGGAACTTGTTTACTCCGTGAGAGTATTGCTTACATTGTATTTGAACTCACCGTTAATGAATATTATGCTGCTATTTGGATTGCACAATACCTTACATCCCTTAAGGGCTGAGACATTTTCCTCCTTTGCAACATTCAGAAGGTTCTTCTGAATGGATTAAAAGGTCTTTTCAGAGCAACAAGCTAGTTTATATGTTATGTGGCCTGAAGAACTTTGATATTTTTTTTTTTTTTTCAAGACAGGCGTTCTTTGTGTAGCTCTGGAACTCACTCTGTATACCAGGCTGACCTTAAACTCACAGAGATTTGTCTGCCTCTGTCTCCCAAGTTCTGGGATTAAAGGTGTGCACCATCACTGCCCAGACAAGAACTTTGCTTTATTACTGGCACTGTGTCCGTCAATCATTACACACCCAAACACCAAGAGGAAAGGATTCACAGTGTGCTGCTGGAAGCATGGAGAATGACACAGGAGTGTTTGTCACAGGAGTAAAAAAATAGCCAGACATCAAATGGCACACATTGTGCTGTGCTTTCTAAATGAAACTCCAAGATTATTACACATAAGTAAAAGGACAGTCTTTGAATTGATGACACATTATAGTCTTATGGGTAATCAGATAGATGCAGAGCAGTTTTATTGTTTTTGTTAATTTCTTAAATTGCTGTACAAAGTAATTTTCATCATGTGTGTGCATGGAGAGAGAATGTTCATGTGTATTCACTTTCATGGGGAGGCCATATTTCAATTTTGAGTGTCATTCTTCAGGAGCCATCTACTTTTGTTTTGAGATAAGGTCTCTCACTAGGATCTGGGGATCTCAAAGTATGCTAGGCTAACTGATTAGCAAGTCCCTAGAATCTGTCTGTTTTTTACTTCTCAGGGATTATAAGTGTGTGCTAATATGGAAGCATTTTTATGTAAGTGCTGGGGAATCAAACTCAGGTCTTCATGTTCCCAAGACTATCATTTGATTAACTGAGCTATGTCTGCCTCTTTTCTATGATATATATATATATATATATATATATATATATATATATATATATATATATAAATATAATCAATCACTGTCCCTTCTTACACATTCACTGACTACCCTTCCCTAATCCCCTAATCCCCATCTCCCTTTCTTACTGTTCTTCTATTCCCTAATAACAACCTATGCTTTCATGTTGTAGTGTGTGTGTGTGTGTGTGTGTGTGTGTGTGTGTGTGTGTGTATGTGGATGTGCATGTTTAAATCTATATTATAAAGAAGTTTTAAAAAATAAAGCAGATTTCAATACAAAGAAGTTTAAATAATAAGTGTATGTTTTCTTGTAAATTGTTATATTTTCATTTCTACATAGTAATGTGTTGTCATTAAACAAGAAAGGAAACTAATATTATCATCTGCCTAAATATAATCCTGAAAAGAAAACTTGGTATTTAACATCACACACCTTATGTTTGAACAAACATTATAAAAACCAAATATCTGCCCATGATAAACTAATCAGTGTGGCGTCCACTACTGCTTTCTAAATTGAGCGATATTTGCATGGAGCACACATTAGCATATTAACACATAAAACACATTTGCAAATGACAGCAAAAGATTAGCTGCTCAGTTTAATCTGCTAAGTGGTTACAAAACAAATGTTACCATTAATGTTATAAGTAAAAAGTACAATCACCTGCATTAACCTACCTTATGTTTTTGCAAAGTGGAGATAATTGACATCCATTCAATGGATCATAAGGATTACAAAAGATTATACTAACACCATGTAAACTATAATTATCACCTCCCATTAATGATAACTTGAATTTATGTACATATATTTATTTCTCTGCTAATTACCTATAATTGAGGTAATAATCCATGGGATAAATTGAAATTTTCTTTTGTTTAATTCCCTAGGTTCCTTAATACATGTGTTTGTTTTATAGTACAAGCTCTTTGGCTGGTTTATCTTGCTGACTACAGAGAGAACAAATTTTCTGTTAAACATTACTCACGGTTTCTGGGGTGAGGCAAGCTGGAATCAGAGCTGAGAATCTCAGCACTTAGGGGGGTCCATTTGTTCAGTTACAAGAGTCAGATGGCCAGTGACTCTTGAGGAACATACACATGGATGTACTCACAAGTTCCAGCTAACTATGCTAGTGATAAGTTATCCCATCAGTTTCTACGTTTCCTGCGAAATGCCCTCGTTATAAAATGCGTTTGCCTTTCCTTGGATACTTATAACCAGTATCAGAAAGGTTTTCTATCTCCATATTCTGCCAATAATTATTTATCTTGAAAGTAGAATCTTAGATTTTAAGAACACATCTATCTCTCCACACATCAGGCAAAATAAAATGAATGAAGGTTCACAACAGGAAGGTGATAAATTAATGATGTGTGGAGTTGTCACTTCTCTGAAGACAATTTTTTGAACAATACATACAGGTAGTCTTGATTGTAAAAGAAAAACTATACATAGTTGTAGTATAGTACACTAACAATTAAAAAGGAATGAGAATAAAAATTTTAAATTGGTTTGGAGGAAAAATATAGGGAGAATAAAGGTCAGTTTGTGTTTTTTTTTTTTTCAAATAAACTGGTAAAAGGAATAATATTTTCATGTCTGGAAAATACAGTGTTACCAAGATATTAGTCTAGAGGGATTAACAGTAGGGAAGTAATTATGATATGGAGGGGTAGATGATCTTTGCAGATTACTATCATTTATTATACATTAAGGGCCAAGTGTGCTATTGCTAATTCTTCAAAAAATTTAATTTGGAGAGTTTTCATTGATGAGGAATCATGGTTGGAGAAGTTAATTTCCTCACAGAGAACCTCATAATCCTGCATATGAGGAAGATGAAACTTGGCCATCTTCAATTTGCTCAATATCTGTGGCCACTCATTGCACTACAAGACATGGTATGTTTTGATCAGACTTGCCTGAGTCTCAGTCAGGTTGTGCTTACTTAAGTATATATACTAGTAGGCTGAAACTTTTAAAGAATTTTTAAGGTTTACTGCTTTTTAGTGTATCTGAATTTTGCCTCCATGTTTGGATATGTACCACATGATTTTATGGTGTCCATGAAAGCCAGAAGAGGACATTAGATTGCCTGAAACTGAAGTTCCAAACAGTTGTGAGCCACTATATGGGTACTGGGAAACAAACTTGTTTTGTCATTAAAAAGCAGCTAATCCTCTTAACTACCAAGTCATCTCTCCAACTCTTCTAAAAGCTTCTTGCCTGAGGAATATTTAGTTTTGTATCTCCAACAGCATCCTGATGTAGTTCTGGAGGACTCATGTATACTCTTGGTAGGAGATCTAGTTTATTTGATTTTCTTAGACAGAGGAAGAATTCATTTTGAGAATCTACCTGTAATTGGAATTGGATATTTTCTCAAAGACTTCAAATCTTGGGTAATTGATAGTAATGGTACTTGGGAACTCATTGCTCACAGTGAGTACCAGGCAAGACTGTTCCTAATAATGTACTTCTCTCCCCCAGTCCTGCAAGAAGTCCTTGATTCCTGATCATTATCCAGGATGAGCTTTCAGGCTTATTTTTTATTCAATCATGCCCAAAGACTTTTAATATATTCCCTTTGTGCTTAGGCTAGTCAGGGCCAGTTCTATTGCTTGTAAGCAAAATCTCTGACTGCTATTGAGATGCAGGCCATCTAAAAGGAAAGCCTGCAAAATATGTCAATTAAATTTAAAAATGGTAAAATAATAGGGTAAATTATTTGTTTGTTTGTTTGTTTTTTTCATTTGCACCTGACTTTAATTGCGTTTGGTATTCAAAGAAGAAAAAGCATTGTTAGTGTAGAGTGAAAAATTATAAAGACCATTTTGTGAAATATATGCAGGCTTTTTCTTTGCCCTTAGACCTGAGCAGAAAGAGTGCAGGTTCCAGAATGTGGCACTGGATGTAAGATTTCAGGCCTTTACTGCCACTGCCCCAGGATACATTCAGGGTACATTACTCAAGCCTCAGGGTAGGGAAGTCCCAAAGCAAGAAGACACATTCCTGACCACAGAGAAAGATGCAAGTCATCTGGGTGGTTCCAAGAACTAGCTAACTTTTCACTGTTCTTGGTTACCCCGCCCCCCTTTGAGGTTTTCCCAGTGTTACAGCATGCTGATGTTCAAAATTTGTAAAACAACCAATCATGTGTAACTGTGCGAAAATGCAACCAATCATGTGTAACTGTGTGAAAATGTAACCAATCATGTGTAACTGCACAAAAATGCAGCCAATTATGTGTAACCGCCCGAAAATTCCTTCCTTTCTTCACCCTGTGCTATAAAAAAAAAGCCCCTCAGCTTGCTGGCCTTTTGTCAAAATTCTGTTCCTGCGTGGACGAGCAGTTTTGACCTTGGCTAGACAACTCTCCCCAATAAAACTCTGCTGATTGCATCCAGGTATGGTTTCTTGTGATTTTTGGGTGGTTGTGATTTCCTGAGAATTGAGGAAGGGTCTCCAGAGTTTGGGGATCTTGAGTTAGAAGCTCTAGTTCTTATCACAAGGGTGGGCAAGGTCAAATGACAGTCTTAAGGTCTTTGTGTGAACCATGCCTGGCTCACACACCGGGGCCTCCTCACTTCTGCTGTAGGATCACATGGACAATACAGAGCATTGGGTGGGGGTAGGACTCTTGTCTCCTTTGAACATTCTCGGGGAACCAAGATGGCACCTTTACTGCATGAGTGTGAACAGAAGGTCCCTTGCTTGCTGTGCTGGTCTTTGGCACCTCCAGTTTCTCACTGTATTTTGACTTGGGAATGGGCTTGTGCTGTTTGAGGAAGGCTCACTTTTTTTCCCCCCTGAGAACCAAAATGTCATCTATTTTTTTTTTCTAAAGTAATAGCCATCCACCTTTCTCATTTACAGTTTAAAATTGTCAGGTATGAAAAGACATTATAGTTTTGAAATGTGCTAGAATTCACTCTCTACATGTTGTCTTTTATAAATACTGAACAAGTTTGAGGTGGCAAGTTTATGGAGTACTGGCTGAGCTATGAGGATCACATAATGATTTATGGTGTAAGATGGTCAGTCACCTTATAATATGTCCAATTATATTTTTTCCACAGTTTAAATCTGCTATAAGCTAGTACTGGACTAAAAGAAAAGCTACCAGTCAAGGAATTAAGTTTTCAGAAATCCACAGCAGAGTTCATAAACAAAGTTTTTTCATAAAATATTCAATTATAGTGTTCTCAGGTTTTATTGTCATCAACAGATGACATCTATACTAAATGAAAGAAAGTGTCTTGAATTGTCACAGAAATTTAAGAAATAGAAAATTTATAAGCATCACTATTTATCTTCTATTATAGTTCTTGATAAAAATTTATCTTTTTTTCTTGCAAAATATAGAGCAATAACAACAACAAAACTAATCAGTGCAAGATCTGTAAGTCTCTTAGGTTTATATCAGTTTTAGTGAGTATTCTTCACATCACACATTTGCCACTGAAAATTATTTTGAGGCTATTCTAATAATTCTTTGGATGTATAATATCTTGGATAAACTTAAAAACCTAAACTCTTTGTGAGCAGCTCACACGAGTGAGGTAACAAGTGAAGGACCTCACCCTGCTCAAGGGACACTGTGATGTTTGGCCTTTGCTTTAGTAAGTTGTAAAAGTGATTAGGCTTGTTCTACCAAGTACAGAGCTACATAACAGTATAGTCAATTTTGCCAGGCTACATAAAGTTGTAAGGTAAATGACTCTATTCACTATGTTATGAGATTAAAGCAGAAAATGTTTGCTTGATACAGTTGCTGGTTCAGAAGAATAATTTCCTACCAACAAAATCAGGGATTTCTCTAAAACAGGTTTCAAGGCAACAATCTGGCATTTTCCCTCCTTCTATCATGCTCCCACACTCTGGCTCACAAGTAGCAGTTATGATAAATACCAGGTTGAGCATATTATATGGAGAAAAGACTTGAAAAGTTTCTTCATGAGATCATACTCCTCAGAGAAAAACTAAATCTAAACAGATTGCAATGACTAGATTGGGAATGAATGGTTGCCAGTCTGGTAAAAAATCCAATGAAGAGCTTGAAAATTCAGTCAGAGACAGTATCTGTTTCTTTCGAAAGTCTTCTTGATACAATGTAGTTACACTGTTCCTCTGTTCATGTTCATTCAGTTTGTTCCATTATTAAAATGTATGTGGGTAATATTTAAAAGGCTGTGCCTGGTCTGGCTTGATCCTGGACAGCCACCAGGTTCCCACAGGTTCTCACCTGACACCGGCACTCCAGTTATCTAGAAACACAGGCCTTGTAACCCATAAGATATCAGCGTTGGAGATGGCTCTGTCAATCCACCACGCTGCATCCATAAAGCTCGGCTGAACCACAATACCTGCTATCCCCGAGGCACCAGATAGAAATGAGTCTCTTAAAGCTTAATAATTAATCAATGGATTTAAATATCTGGAAATGCTCAAATAACAAGGTGCCCACAGAATTAGAGTTGTTAGCCCAATTGCCTAATCTTGATATTTATAACTACCTTAGACTGTTACAGACACTCAAGCATCTGCTGGCATCTTTTCTCCTCTCTTTCTCCTCCCCTTCCTCTTTTCTTCTCCTCTTCGCTCCTTCCACCTTAGCTCTTCCCCAATTCCTGAGCTTTATTGCAAATGTAGGCGGGATATCCTGCTATTAAAATGGAGGAAAGGGGCTACGCAATATGTTATATTTAATTTGAAAGCTGTGCCACGGTGGGTGCAAACAAATGTATAACTGGTTCAAAAAGCCATCTCTAGATCCTGTAAGGTGCTCTAAGTTCTTGACTTGCACTGACAGTATAGACTAAGACATTGTTTCTCATGTGCCCATCTCATTAAAAATCAAACCACATCAGGTCTCTGTCCTACATGTACCAGAATATGTTTTTGGTCAGGTATAAAATGGAATAATTTCAAAGTTGATATACCTATAAGTGAAAAGTCTTGCAGGGAAGAGTTTCATCCAGCAAACTGATGTAGAGGTCCAGGTTTTCAAATACTGCCTCTCCAGACAATTTCTATAGTGGTCCATGTAACTAAAACACAGGTAAATATGGCCCTTCTGGAACTGTGCTCATTGAACAGCAGAATTGCCTGAAAGAGTGGTGTTGGTCAACCAACCAAACAAAAAAAAAAAAAACCCTCCAAAAACCCTCAATTTTTCTCCTCTCAAAAGATTATTGTGCTTTATTATTATTATTATTATTATTATTATTATTATTATTATTATTATTGAAGCCACCTCTTTCATGCTCTCTGATTACATCCACAAGCCCAAGTGACCACCCAGTCGATTGCTGGTTTCTGTCAGGTAAATTTTTTAACGAAAGATACTGTTCTAAAGCAAAATTGACATGCAAATTATAATTTAAAGTTCTCCAGTTGATTATTAATCACATTAAGGAAAGTACTTAATTCAGAGATTATAGACATTAGCCATAGTAATCTATTTCTCCAAGATACAAAATTTACCAAGAAGGAAATTTTCTAAATAGAAAAAATGTATCACTTATTTATTTTTAAGCTTCAAATACTCTGAAGGATTTTTTTCTAAAACTGAATTTGATATTTAGTATTTTAATTTCATTTTCTTCTATTTTTCTTTAATCATGCTTTAAAAAAATCAATTTAATAGTACAACTGCCCCTTTGGTGGCACAAATATTTGTTTCACAAATAAGTTTATTTTTTTTAACTAAATAAAAATCCAGATCTTTTAAACCAAAGTCATGTCATTGAATATGATCGTTTCACATTGTTCTAATCCAAAAGAGGTATTGGGTAAGGATTTGGGGTTGAGGTTAATTAATTGCAATCAGGAACCAAAAGAATGTTCAACAAAACCCCATGAGACCATTCCTTTCATGCCCTTTCCACAGATGACTTTTGGTTCCTGGTTTTCATGCTTTGCAGACTGATTGCAATACATCGTGTCATTTGAGAACTGTGTACAGCTGTCAAAGGAGCTCTTGAGACTCTTCCCTCAAGAAAAGAATGTGAGTTCCCTTCCTGAGTAAAACCTTTGGGTGGGTATAAAATCTTGTCCCCTGGGTCAAGAGTGGAGGATGAGGTGAGTTCTGTTATTGCTGCTTTAAGAATAACATTTTCTTGATCTAATCATCATGAAATTGTGGTGCATATTTTTTTAGCTTCATAGGTAGAGTGTACCTGCTTAAGAAAATTCCTCCATTCAGCTGCAGAAAACTTGCTGGAAGCTGTTTTCATGCCAACTCTACAAGATCTTCAAAAACTAGGGGCTTCTTAACCAGCCTTTACTTTTCCAGGAACAGTTATCCTCTGGATCCCTTTTACGATGGCAGTTAGTTCAACATGAAAGCATAAGAGATAACATAAATATAAGTGCGCACCCTTCTAGAATAAGAATGTCTGGGTTAACAATTGCTGTTGACTCACTAAGTACGCTTAGTTGACCTGTGTTAGGTTTATTTCTATGTTCAGTGATGTGACCAGTAAACTGAAGAATCACTGTCCATAAAACTGATCATCCGTTAATGAAATGCTAACTGAACACATACATTTAACACTAGGCACAAAATGTAAAAAAAAAAAAAAAAAGATGAAAGCTCAGTTCCCATGGACCTCACTGGATAACAATTAACAATATTATCCACTGTGTATAGACCATTAAGTACTGTTCTAAAGCAATACATACATATATAATATTTATATGTAAAATGTATGCATATATATCATATTCATGGTATCTATAGATATAATCAACACTGGAAATTACTTTATGTAATTGATGTGATCAATACTCCCAAACTTCTGACACTGGATTGAAAGAACAAAAATGAGTTACTTAGGAACATTCTTCTTATAAAGAAAGTGACAGATAATATACATAGGTGATTGATGTATAGGTAATAGATGATAGATAGATGATAGATGATGCATAGCAATATATAATTATACTGGTTTACTGTTAACATTTATATTGTCCTTTAAATATATTATAATATTTAAAGTGTACAAAATATTTGATGTGAAAAATAAAAGTCTTTATTATAAGTTTGTTTCATACTCTGTTGGATATAATACCAAATAAATACTATCATATTTGTAAAATATACTCCTCAAAGTTCAAAGTGTGACATTATTTATTTGATGGACTTCCCTTTGCAAGGAATTTGTGAAATAAGGCTCATAATGTAATAAGCCAAGTTTCTGGTTGCAATCAATATTCATTTAGGTGATATCAGGTGATTTCTTTTATATATATAATTCTAGTAGGAAACAAATAACTTGTCAAAGAACAATATAAAGAATGCCTTAGAAACTTGATAATTTTTTCCCTCCACCTTCTCATATGGATAATTCTGTATACTGCCTTCCTTTCTTTACAGAACAGAAAAGAGAGTTCTCTGTTTTCACTTGATTGGATTGACTGCCTACCACCTGCAAACTTTAAATGCATGTCGTTATTTAGTGAGCAACACTCTTCATGGCATGTGTTCATTTTTATGTATGAAGAGTTAATCACAACTTGGAACATGAAATTGAACCATTCTTTGTATCCTTTTTATACATTTTATACTACAATTACTTGAAAACCTTAGCTACAATATTTATTTCCATTCTTTCAGTTTGATTTAGCTCAACTGAAAAAAAACTAAATCTCATTTTACACAAACTAGTATTTTGCTGCTGTAATTACCAAGAAAATCCTTTGGTAACATGATTAGACAGTAAGTTTCCCTCCAGTCTCCCAAATATCTCTACCTTTTACATAAGTGTTTACCAGACAACCACAATGCAAACTAAAATATGCTCTTTCAAAGTGAGAGAATATTTAATAGGTACGATAGAACCCTAAATAGAATTATGTATAATTGTGAACTATACTTTAGATGTTGCCTAGTCAGGGAAAGATTACAATCTACTGTGAAATACAGGATATGCATAATAAAGTACACACAAAGCAATCAATTTAAAAATTTCTATTATTCTATTTTTAGTCTAAGCATGGAAAAATTATTTGGTGACATACAATATGGTAACAATATGAAGGAATTGATAAGATTGAATCCTGTGAGCAAATTTACATAGAAAATAGACAGTGGTAAAATAGAGAAAATAAGGACTATTGTAATTCCCATTTTCTTTTTATTAGGTACATTACTAGGTGGAAAAGTGATCACCATGAAGCTCCTTTAAAATAACATTCTAAAGTTAATTTGAAGGATGGATTTATTTCCATATTATTAAACCTCATGCTAGATGCTCCTGTACCTTGAGACACAAGAATTTCTTAAGACATTAAACAGGCATTCCATGCCTTCTTGTAGGTGGACATATACACAACACAGAATTTATGTGCAATGTGCACATATAGCAACAGGTACTAGGAGTGGGTTTTTTTCCCACAATTTTCTCCACCAAAAACACCTTTGAAGAACATTGATCCTATGAAGGCCAAAACCATTCTATAGCTTGGTTATTGATGAACAATTTACCAGAAGAGAGGTGCACCATACACTGAAGTTTGTAAGCCCAGTTTGAACCACATCTATTTTACGGAGACACATCTGTTTTATCAATTGTTCTATGCACTTATGTATAATGTTATTTCACTTATTTTCTTTACTTAATTAGTTGCTATTAAAGTTCGTGAGTTTTAATATTTTAACAGCACATTATTTTTCTCATGAAAAATCTTGGCAACAATGTGCATGCTCTTCTGCCTGGGTGTGCTTATGTCAGAGAATAATTTTTAAGTTCTCTGCCGAACCAGTACCTATTGTATTATATATCCCATTTGTTTTATTCAGTCCCACCCTTGTATGAGTTGGATCTGTGAACTCCTTCTGAATTCACAGATGACCCTGAAAGAGAATAACGTTATCAGGCAGAGATCAGTACCTGAGGTAGCACATGAGAAGCCTTCTGCAGACAAAACATTTCTGCACTATAATAAGCCAGAAAGATTTGGAGTCTTATTGGTGTAGAAGTAGGCAACACAAGAAATAAAAGATGTCAATATTCATGAGATAGTTTTTATGTTCTATAACTGTCATGCAACATGATAAATGTCATGGAAACAAACTAAAATTATGCTGTGAATACTTAGCTACATCCACACCTAAGAGACAAGATGGCTTCTATTACACAACCGTGTTTACTGTGAAACCAGTTATCTTTGATTTTTTAGAAAATACTACTAAACAATGTCAACACAAACTAACATGCTGACAGGTTAAATCAAATACTTATTTCTCTGTAGCATCACAAAATCAATGATTGAAAATAAATTTTAAGACCAGCTGTGAAAACATTTAAAACAAAAATTCTATCCTTAAAGTTTTAAACTCATTTCATCATCATAAACTCTCAGATTTTTTTAACCTCTACTATTTTTAGTGCCCGCCCCCATTAAGGTATATATCAAGAAATACAACAGAAACAAATCAAAAAGGTTTGCAGGAGAAAGTAATTGTAGTGGAACTTTAAAGCAGAAATCCCTCAAGGACTCAGTAATTATCTAGATGGAGGCAGCGTTTAGCTGCAGGGCGACCTATAGTGCTCAAACTGATGAGGACACACCGGAACAAAGCTGTCTTAAATCCACATAGCAACACCCATGACTGTTTAGTGCCCAACTCAGAATTTCAGTTCCATTGAACTACCACAAGAACAGGGTAACTAGTCTAATACACTGTAGCCAAGCAGAAGTTGGAGTTGTAAACAGTCCCGTGACTCAAATACTACATAGAATAATATAGACTCATCGTCTTGTTTTCCTGAACAAAAAATTTGGAATTTTAAATTTTACAGTATCTATACCAATTAGAGTAATTTCACACACTGAAATGGTTTTTGCCAGTCGGCGGGCTGTACTTCTGGTTGTTGTTGACACTTCTGAGCTCAGAGATTAGAATATTTTTACATTTAAGTCAGTTTGCAAGAGAAGATGATCACAATTATAATATGTTCCTTGCAATATATAAATGTAACGAATTGAAGTAGGAGAACCTTAAGTATTAAAACATCTAAAATTTGCCTATACTTGAAACTTGCTCCTCTTTTATTACTCATTTATTCACCAATTTAACAGACTTGATTGAGCAGATTACTAGGTACTGGATATATACCTATGAGTACCTATTACTTCCCTATGTGTTTCTGATCCCAGAAAACAACAGGATTGAAGCAAAATGCACTATTAAATGCATTGGAAGTATCTAATTTGAAATCTCCTAAAATCATGCTGTATAGATTAAGCAGATAAAGTATAATTGACTTGAATATTAATCAGAATTCTGTTATTTATTTCCTTGAGCTATCCCCCAGAAAAACAGCATCTTAAACTTACTACACTTTGTGCTTCTTAGATAAAACAAAATTTTAGACAGTGTTTTGAATGTATGAAGACTAATTTCATTTTTTTATCCTCCAAAAATCTGAACATATTTTCTCTTGTTATTCCTAATAGGCAGTATTACCTTGGATAAAGGGGTGTGCAGGGATATTAAGATGAGAAATATTGTCAAGCCCTGAAACATGATTCCAAAGTACACGATTCTTATTACTATAGTCAACAGTTTATAAACAGCAGCCCACACTGTGTTTTTTATTCCAAAAATCATCAACCTTTTAGTAATAAGGTGGCAACTCCCAAGTTATATTTAAAACTATGCTTTATGACTGCCTAGAAAATTTATGTAATAAGGCTGCTGAGAGGCTCAGCAGGATAAGGCTGTCAAGCTTTAGAACTTAAGATTCATCCCTGTGGGTTGACTGGAATTGTGAAAGGAGAGAACCTACACCTAAAAGTTTGCCTTTGATGGTCACATGTGTGCTATGGTAAACACTACCCCTCCCCCACACAAAATGAATATATATATATATATATATATATATATATGTGTGTGTATATATATTTATATATGTATGTATGTGTATAGGTATGTATGTATATATGTATGTATATATGTATATATGATGTATATATGTATATATGTATATACATGCATGTATATACATATATACAAATATACCATATATACATATATATACATATATATACATAAATATACATACATGTATACATATATATACATATATATCATATATGCATATATATTTAAAAGTAAGTTCTTATACTCAACTAGAATTCAGTATTGTCCAAGATCTATTGGCTTCCTTAGAAATTTGAATATACTTTAGGAACATTCATACATGATAATCATAATTACTAATGTATTTTAGACATAAAATCAAAAGAAAGGAGGGTTTTTTTTTTAATATACATGGTTTAAAAAAAGGTTAATTGAGTGGTAATTAGGCAAGAAATCTCAGCCCTGTGAACTATCATCTCAACAAACTCAATTCGGTGTAAATAATAAAATGTGGTAAACTTAACCAGTCATATGCCACCAAGCAACTTAGTGCAATATTTACTAGTCAGAAACAAAATACTGACTTATCAGGACTTTTCAGCTGAGCAAATTCCACCTATTTGGACCATATATGGATGACTTACTGCCTCAAACATTTTAGGCAGGCTTCCTGTCATTCCCTACTAGGTGGGGTCCAACTTTTGGAGATCTGAAACAACCCACAAATGCATATCAATTTCTACCAATCAACTCTTTAAAATTTTTATATTTAGTCATTAATTTTCTAATGATACATTTAAGAAATCATTATATATTTATTGTTCATCACCCATTGGTAGTCTTAGTGCTTTAAAGTGTACTTATATACCTCTAGAAAATGGGTCCTCTTGAATGAAATTTAAAAGAGACTGTATTGGTAGCAATATGATATTATATTTATGAGTTTACATAAAAAGGTATCACTGGGTAATCTATGTTAAAGGAAATATAATGTTCAAAGTATACTAATCAATTCAAAAGTTGAGGGTTTATTTTGTGTTCTGGTTAAGATTTTATTTCCAGAATGTTATAAAATAAACATAAAAACAAAATGAATGGTCTCTCATGTTTATTGTACTCATACAATTTTTCTTTACAAGAAGCTTTACAGAGCTGTGGTCATAATATGAGCAGAGATAAAAAAAATTTAGACCAGCCAACTAAAAAGAAGAGAGAAGTTAGTCAAACATATAGTGAAGGACAGGCAGGGCTCTGAGTCATGTGGCCTAGATTCAAGTTACAATCTGAGTGTTTTCTAACTGCAGGACTTTAAGTGAGATCAGCCTTCTCCATAAATTGTCTCATTTCCCCCACCTCATTCCATGGTACCATACTGGTCTATTGTAAGATGGCATGGATTAAATACTAGTACAAATAATACTACTGCTTCCTTCATAGATTCTATGGCTGCTTGATAACCAAGAGAGAGTTAGATGCTGTAGATATCAGGTAAGGCAGAAGTGATTGCATGGATGAGGTTTTCTGCTGTATGGAGTCTACTGGAAATTTGAGATTCATAAATAGCACATATATTAAAATAGTGAACTAAGAGGCTGCAGTTTTTATTCTGCCAGATGTCTCCAGACCTGGTGATATTGATGCTGTGTTCGGAGGTTAAGTGAATAATTTCATTCTGCAAGGACAGCCATATAAAAGTTACTAAGTTGTCTGAATACAACTAAACAGATAGCTTTAAAAAGATACTGTTGGCTATGGGAACTTTGTTTTCTCCTTGTAAAGATAAAGGCATTGTACAGAACAACAAAGGCAGAGTTTGAGTATTCAGTGTTGTTAGGAAGTCTATGTTTTTCTGAAGTCTATATGGTTTGTGAGTGTTGAGAATTAAGATTCAAATAAGGCCCACAGTGAGCAAAATGTAATCAGATGATATTAATTAATTTACTTCAGTTTAATGTGAGGTTTTCTAAGTGCCCCCAAAAAGATATTCACCAAACTGCAGCAATTAGATAAAGAGTGGAAGGTTTTTTTTTTTTTTTTTTTTTTTATTTCTTTTCTCAGATGGTCTAGTACGTCAAAGTTGTGAATGTGCCTCTAGAAATTTGTCCTTGTCCTTGACCTGAGAGGGGCAGTAGTACACTGGTTCTGATCACTGTGGTAAGGAATATAGCATTACTTCAGGCTATAACAAAAAGAAAATATTTCTTGTTCATAGCGCTCAAGGACATGGTAAAATTCTTATTACTAATATTAGGTATACATGTGAGTGAAAATTAGATTATCATATCTCCCAGAAAGTTAGGTAAATTTAGGGTGTTGTCAAATTGATGGCAGGTTTCTTCCATTAGTTTAACTTCTACTTTGAAACGATTATGTAAAAAGTAACCCTGAGTATATTTTGTTATGGTATTTTATTAACTGCCTCCTCTCTCAATCTCTTGGTATGAGTCTCAATCTTGTGTTTTTCTATGCTTAATAGTGTGCAAGTGAAATAGTGTATGCCATTTTAAAGGAGAATATTTCATAGGCTGCACATGGATCATATAGTCTCTGTTCCCTCTGTCAAGTGGGTGCCACAGCCTCTATGAAGTTTGTTCTTAAAATGTGGGATTAAAAAACAGCAAAGTCAAATTTTCCAAGCAAAGAAATAGAAATGAGCATGTATGTCGACTTTTGTAGAAACAGATTGAAAATTTTAAGAATTATAATACCATAATGAAATAGGTTAATAAACATTTTCTTTCTCAAAAATGGGACTTTTCCATGGGGACACTTGGATATGTAGTCTTGGTAGAACCATTTTCTAGTGGATAATGTTTTGGGCAATGTGAATTTATTAATAAAATTTGTCCAAATATCACAGCATTCTATTAAGAAGAGTCATTTAATAGAATCAGAAATGATTATTTTCTGTACAATCAAAGGGTTAATTAATGATATGATTATCCATTGTTGGCATAGAATAGCATTAGAATTATAAAAACATTTTCATTTCTTTCTGAGAAAAATAAATCCTTCATTTTAAAGTTAAAATATTTTAAGGACAATGAGATTAATTTTGTAATTGTTCATATTGATATTAGGCATGAATTGGCATGCAGTTTCTCTTCTGTCTCCCACGACTGTTCTATCACTCTTTGAAGAGACAAATTGATATTCTGCATGACCTTTGAACACAATGAGAAAGCATTTTCAGTAGGTTTAATGACAGCTGTTAATGGAATGGCTCAGCAAAAGTAAATCTAAACTCTATGAATAAGAATTCTACAATTATGTTCTTCTGATCTATAATTCTGACCTACGCTTCCCATATAACATCCTTCTTGAGTCTGGAGTATGATTCCAGAAAGAGCATTCTAAACAGTAATGGATTACCTCTGAGTAAGGAAAAAAAAAAAGAATATGGCATGTAGGAAAATGAATTAGACAAGATCACGGTGGTGTGACATCTATGAGGGTGAAACTATTAGGGATACGGAGCCTGAACAGGCCATCTTCCACAACCAGCCTAGGCTCTCAGTGATGTGATTTGAACACCAATTCAGCCACAAAAATTATAACTTACAACCTGTACTTCCTGCAAGATGCACTGGGGCAATGGTGGCTCAGAGTTTGTGGGCGTGGCCAACTAATGACTAGTCTAACTTGAGGCCCACACCACAAGAGGGAGCCAATGCCCGTATTGCCTAGATGGCCTGGCCCCAGAAGCTGGATGGTTCAAAGACCTAGGTTATGACAAGAAAGAGAGAGACACAAGGAGGGAGGAATGGAAGAAGGGAGGGAAGAAGAGACAATGGGGGAAAGAGAGAGAGAGAGAGAGAGAGAGAGAGAGAGAGAGAGAGAGAGAGAGAGAGAGAGAGAAAGAGAGAGAGAGTTAGTTTGTTTCAGAGATTCAGAGAGAGAGATCCTTCAGCAGCTGATCAGAAAATAATCAAAGATTTGCAGTCAAACATCCAGTAGAAGATAAGGAGGAAGGATTATAGGAGGCAGGGGAGTCAAGACCAGCACAAGAAAACTCGCAGAATCAACTAACCTGGCTTCTATGATAAACGCTCACAGAGACTGATGTGGCAACCATGGAGCCTGCATGGATCTATGCTGCATATATGCTGTGTTTGATTAGTTTGGTGTTTTTGTTAAATTCTTAACAATGGGAGTGGAGGTGTCTCTTTTGTCTACTCTTAGGACCATTTTCCTTCTACTGGGTTGCCTCACACAGCCTTGACATGAGGGTTTATGCCTAGTCTTATAGCACGGTTTATGGTATGTTTGGTTGACATCACTGGAATGCTTACTCTCTTCTGAAGGGAAATGGAGGAACAGTAGATCTGGGGGACAGGGGAGTTGGGAAGACTGGGAGGAGGGGAGAGACGGGACCTGCAGTCAGGTTGTATTGTTTGAAAGAGAAGTAAGTCTATATAAAAAAAGAAAAAAAAATTGATAAAATAGGTTTAGGACTGGAAAAAGAAGTGTGTAAGAAGTTGAAGGTCACTATAGTCCTAGTCCAGTCCATCACTTTAGAAGAAAGTCAAGCAAGCAAACAAATAAATAATGAATTGTTTTATATATGGATTCAATCTTAAAACTTGACCTCCTACACTTTTAGTTTTTTTTTTTTTTTTAAAGGAAGCTGACAAAGTGAACTATTCACTGAGAAAAGAAAAATAAAGTAATTAATTATTTGGTTTACCAATGGCATTGCTTATGATACCAAGACTGTAAGTTTGTATTTGCTAGGAAAGTTGTGCAATGCTGCTTGTAATAAGGATGTGTTATCAAATTGCGATAATTTAACGATGCAGTGAGTTAAAATGGCATCATGTGCTCAGTTTTACTAAATTTCAGTCTCCTTAGGGGATATTAGAGAAAAACTGGACATCAGCAGCCCTTGTTGCCAGAAAAATAGGGATTCTTGTTGACTGTTCTTTCTCTAGACTCCAACAGAATCACTAGCATATGTCTGTTACCCAATAAATGCTTGATGAATTAATGTATGTAAAATCCTTTTAGGATGTACAGTGGAATACAGAAATACACCATCAAAAGCTTACAAATGTGAATTTTAATTACAATAAAAAAATTAAAGTAGATATCTGTCAACAGGTCTTCAGTAGTCGATAGACCACAATAGACTTGCCGATATATTTTCTTCTGGTATACACAATTAAGATGCCAAAGAGAAGATTGATCTTTCTCTGTCTGAAAGTTGGGATAAGCCAGGGCTAGCACTCACTTATGATGCCCTGGTTCTTGGTTACTTCATTTTTTTACAGCCTGCACACTAGTGAGATCATGAAAAATTTGTTTCTTTATGTCTGATTTATTTAACTTAACAATCTGTCCTCAAGGTTCATCTATATTGTCATAAATGATTGATATTTATTTATTTATTATTTATGTATTTATTTTTGAGACAGAGTCTTATGATGTAGCTCTGACTGTCATAGAACTTGCTCTGTAGATCAGGATGGTATTAAATTCACAGAGATCCACCTGCCTCTGCCTCAAGAGTGCTGAGATTAAAGGTGTGCACCACCAAGCCTGGCTTTTCTTCTTACTCATAAGTTGTCATAATATTACACTGTGTTTATACATGTATAAATGACATTTTTAAATGTTCATTGTTGGGCTGTTTGTTCCACAGGTGTGTGAGTTTTTATAGCTGTGACTTACTATTTTGATTACTGTAGTTTTATAGTCATACATTATGATTTTTCTATTTTTTTTCTTGAGACTTGTTTGGAGGACCTAGCAAGAAAATTCTGTTCTAATCTTCTGTTGCAGAAGGTTTTCAACTTAGGGTGCAGCTCTGGGCAGAATGTACATGGATCAGTGATAGAGAAAGGAGGCAGCTGCCGTACATACCAGTCAGATCATCTTGGCAATCAGTGGGGTGACAGATGTCCCAGACATGCTGCCTCACAGCCTCAATTTTATTCTTCTTTTTCTCCACAATTTACTTTGTGTTTTTAAAATAAATTTTAAGATTTTTCTGTTTTCATAAAAATGTATCATCAGTAGTTTGACCAAATATATTTGTGGTGAAAGATGTTTTACAAACTATTTCTTTTAGTATATGGATATTTTTTACCATTTTAATTGTTTTATTTCTTTGATCACTCTTTTATAATTTTCAGTCTATAGATTGTTCACCTCCATGAGTTTATTCATGAGTATGTAACTGATTTTGTAACTATCATAATCAAGAGTGTTTTCTTGTGTCTCTCTTGGATCATTCACTATTATTGTATAGAAACAGTGCTGGGTGATTTCTATAAATAGATATTATATTTTGTTACTATTTACTCAGCTTGAACTTGGTGACATTTTGGAGGTATATGTATGTATACATACATGCATAAATACAAACGTATATATAGAGATATGCCCATAAGATATACATGTGGTTGTATATATACATATATGCCCTTGTGTGTTTATAACCATGCCACTTACAAGCACAGAAAACTTAATTCTTCTTTTTTTTTTAATGTGAAAATCTTTATTGGATATTTTATTTACATTTCAGATGCCATCCCCTTTCCCCATTTCCCCTCCCTAGAAAATCCCTATCCCATCCCCACTTCTTTTTGCTTTTATACTATTTTTTATTGTTAATCAAAGGCTTTATAAGTTTGGTAATGCTCAATATCAATCAGAAGTGTAACCCAATACCCAACCTAGATATATCAGCTATTTTTAACTGGCTGGGACATCCACCTCCATGTCTCACCCCCTCTTGTCACCTAGCTGCTCCTCTTCTTCTCCTCCTCTCCTTACTCCTTATCTTCCTCTCTTTACTCCTCCTACCTTAGCTCCTCCTACATATCACCCTTCGTATTAAACTAAAACTTTTCTCTTAGAATACAATTAGAGCATAAATATACCAATTTGAGTCAGTAAGATACAAGATAGACCTAATACCCAGTCCATCATTTTGTTGACTAAACAGAACCTCTGTCGTCCCTCCTAACTAAAAGACTTAATTCTGAACCTGGCTTTTTTTTTTTTTTTTTTTTTTTTTTTCTTGGCTTTAGAATGAATGTCAGCTGAAAACTATCCTCTCAAACCTTTTCTCTCAAAGTAAATAGCTGGGATTGGCTATGAGACTATAAGTCTTCAACCTCGTCAGAAATGACTGAGTTAACTGAAATTATGGGAAGCACAAAGCATAGTTTCTAAAACTTAGCCAAATTATAGAGACCACTGAGCACCTGGACAGTCCCTATATTACAAAACGTTGAAGCATTCCATCTTCAGCCTTCTGGCCCAGGATCATCTGACAGACCTAGTGATGCAGAATTATTAAGGGCTGATTACTCTGTTTAGGTAGATATAATCAGTTGACTATTCTGCAAGTGTGTCCTTTTCTGGACAGTAATTTGTCTGTAGATGAAAAAAGGCAATTCTTGCCTGGTGGCTGTCTCACCACAACTAGAGTAACTCCGAAGATGCTCAATTTCCTCTTAGAATCCAAGACAGGAAGCTGTCAGGAGCAAACAGGTCTCTAATCAAAATGAACATTAATACAAAATGTTTGTAACGTCAATTCTGTGGACTTCTGATGTTTTGAAAACCAACTATCCATGTAAGGCAATCTGGACTATTGTTTGTTAACTCCTCTCAGCTAAATAAAATATAGAAAATACCCTAATAATAAACTCAGAGCCATGAATTTGCTATAGGCCCTTAGCTCACAGGCTAACATTCTCAGATCAGTTAAAAAAGTTAAAGAAGGACTGGGTCTAAGCCTTGTATTTATAAATGTGTTATATAGGCACAATGCCTATGAGAGTATCAATATTCATCTCACTTTTATATCAATAAGAAGCTGATACCAATGAAAACCTTAAATTTGAAATCAAAGTAAATTTTGTATCATTTAAGAAATTATAAATTTATCTTAATAACAATTATACATATTTCTACCAATAGGTTATGGCTATGCAATAAATCCTAGCTAATCCTCCCCGTTCCAACAAAATCACTACTTTTCCCTAGAAAGACAGCCCAATATTAACCACCTCAGTCCCCAAGCCCATGGAATAGGGGCGCCAACACTTCATTAACTTCTTCAAGCTGATTATGGGCATTGAGATATTAGAAGAGGGGCAGGGAGAAGAGTAAATTGATAAGCCTCTGACGTCTGTGTCTTCACTGCATCCAGCTGCAATTTCAGGACATCAGAGTTTCGAGCAGGTCTGCTCAGCTCACTTGATGAGTAGATACACTGAAGCTGTGTATTCTGCAATATACAATTCTCAAAACAAATTTTAGTATCAAGATAATTTTTGTTTGAATTCTGGAATCTAGTCTGCTGGCAGCCTGCCTCTGTCATGTCTAATCCATATAATTCTGGGAGTTTCTATGAGGGTGTACTCCCACCATCCTCCCATTTTCACCTCCCTGCTCTCGAATTCCCCAACACTAGAAAATCCAAACTTTCAGGCACCAAGGCCCTCCATTTCCACTGATGTCTAAGCGCTTACCTCATCCCTTCTTCTCCAATTACTATGAGGGTGTGCTCCCACCATCCTCTCATTCCCACCTTTCTGCTCTTGAAATTCCCCAACACTAGGGAGTCCAAACATTCAGGTACCTAGGCTGTCCACTTCCACTGATGCCTGGCACGGCCACCCTCAACTACCTATACAGGTGGAGCCATGAGTCCCTCCCTTTGTGTTCTCAGGCTGGAGATTTTAGAATGGCTACTCCAGTTTGTTTCTTAGGGCCATTTGCTTGAAAAATTGTAGAAAACTTAACTCTTTTCTGATTTTTGATTCTTATTACTTATTCCTCTTTACTGACTCATCTTGCAGGTTTTACTCTGAAACACTTGGGACTTTTTGCAGGAACAATCTCTTTTCATTGGATAATTAAAAAATAATTTCAGTATGTTTTCCTTGAAGCTAGCTTTTTCTTTCTGTGCCCGTTAACATTTTCTTTTGTTTTTATTTCCTTTCTTTGATTCTATCAATTTTATTGTCTGATCAGGAGGATCAGAGCTGAGTCTCATTATCATCCTTCATGATTTTATAGACATAAGACAGAAAATCTCTTACAAGAGGAAGAAATTAGCCCAGGTTTTAACTTCAAGCTGTGTTTCTAGATGTCTGTTTCTTTTCTCTTATCATTCATTCTTTCAAACTTTGTTCCTCTAATATATGTCCCAAGTTTCAAATGACACTTGACCATCTCTCAAATATACTTTATCAGTTAGGATGCTTTCAAGAAACATGATTTTGGGGAATCAGAGTTATTGCTGCATATAAAAACATCCAGGGAGAGTAATTCTAGTGCTGGCTGATTCAGTGATGTGATGATTCATCATATATTATGTCTTCTTTCCTATTTACTTTCTTCCATCTTTATCATGATATTTTTGTTTTCTTCATAGTCTCAGGCTGACTGACCCTTCTCTGTGTATTGCATTTACAAACAAAAGGATCAGAAGATAGCTCAAAGAAGTTTTTCCACTGGAAGTCTTAAGACTTAGCTTTCTGAATTACACTGCCTAGGATTGCATTTCAGATCATTGCTGATCCCTTGGCTTGAGGGAGAGAAAGCAGACATACCTCACTCAGTGGTTAGAGAGAAGCCCTGGCTCCTTAGAGCAACTGATCAAAGAATGTTCAACAAAATTAAATCAATATGAAGTTGATTTAATAGATGGCGAGTGTGAATTTGTCTCTTCTATGGAGACAACTTATCCTTTGTACTTTTTGCATTCTTGATCTGTTCCTTCTCTTGCAGGTAGGTGAGTTACAACTTAACCACTAAATTTTTTCCAAAGGCATGCTGCATGAAAAGCTTTATCCAGTGCACTATAGAATTAGATGCTTCTTTTATCATGAAAGCTACTCTTTTATATTTTTATGAAATCATTTATTGAACTCTACTGCAGTATACATTTTGAAATTCAATTCAGGCAAATAAATCCAAATTGTGTTTGTCTTGAATTATACTGAGATCCATGTAGTACTTTATTTTTTTAGGAGCTTAGAAAATCAAGAGAGATTATCTTAGTTAGGGTTTCTACTGTTGTGAGGAAATAATACCATGATCAAAAAGCAAATCGGGGAGGACAGAGTTTTTTATTTAGTTTACACTTCCATATTGCTGTTCATTATTGAAGGATTCAGGACAAGAACTCAAACAGGGCAGGATCCTCAAGGCAGGAGCTGTTGCAGAAGCCATGGAAGGGTGCTGCTTACTGGCTTACTTCCTTTGGCTTGCTTAGCCTGCCTTCTTATAGAACTCAGAACTTCCTCCCCAGGTATGGCACCACCCACAATGAGTGAGGCTCTCTACCTTTATTCATTTTGTTGATGTGTTATTTCATTAACTGAGGATCCTTCCTCTTTGATTACTCTAGCTTATGTCAATCAAGTTGACACAAAACCAACCAGCAAAGAGATAACCCTTTTTCTATATAGGGTTTCACTATGTAGCTCTGTCTGTCCTGGCAGATACTGTGTAGAGCAGTCTGGCTCTCAAACTCACAGAGATCCACCTGCTTCTGCCTCTTGAATGCTGGGATTGGAAGCAAGCACAGTTGTGCTTAATCGGGACCAGTTATTCTTGGCTGGAGAAAACTTTTTATGTGAGGCCAAATATTAGGTGTAGCTCCAGAAACCTGGTGGAAGAAGAGGCAGAAGGATTATAGCCAAAGGGGTGAAAGAGAACAAACACTGCAAGAAAGCCCACAAAATTGCCTAAGTAGGCTCATAGTGGCTCATAGAGACTGAAGAGAAATCAGGGAGCTTGTATGGGTCTGAGCTAGATCCTCTGAACATGTATTATGGTTGTGTAGCTTGGTTTTCTTGTAGGACTCGTACCAGTGGGAGTAGAGGGTGTCTCTGACTCCTTTGCTTATTTTTGGGATCCTTTTCCTCCTGCTGGAGTCGCCTCATCCAGCACTGATATGAGGATATGTGCTTAGTCTTATAACTTGTTATGCTGTTTTTGGTTGATATCCTGCCAGCTCTTCTTTTTTCTGAAGGGAAACAGGAGAGTGGATTTGGGTTGAGGGGAGGTCAGGAGGATGGGCTGGGAGGAATAGACAGAGAGGAAACTGTGGTCAGGATGTAATATGATTGAATAATAATCTAAAAAATTCAGAAAGTACAAGGAGAAAAGCAAAAAAAAAAAAAAAAAATCAAGAGAAGTGATTAACTGACAGGGCTTTTCTCTCAGGTCCTCTGGGGTGATTTCTTTCTGTAGTGTAACTGACACCTGGTTTTAATCTGAAGGACTAGATGAGCCAGTGAGAAAGGCATTGCAAGACAGGGAGTAGAATGTGTAGCTACAAAGGTGCAGGCTTGTATGCATAATTAGGGAGCACAAGTAGACTTGCTGTCCTTTAAGATACATTGAGAAGAATGATAGCAGGAGAGGAAACTGAAGCAGTAAGCAAGAGATTAAGCAGGACCAGTATTTTGTGTCATTAGACATAGTCCAAAAGCTTTTTATTAGAAGCCAGTTAGTTCATTTTGCGTGGCTGCAAGGAAATACATCCCTCAACCAACACAGGCACCATGAGCTCTCACTGGATTTATGATGGTAAAGTCTTTTATTGGCAAATTAGAGAACCTCAGCAGACTAAATTGATATAAAATGACCAACTTTCTCTTTTACTTTAAAAATAATAGGAAATCTGAAATGGATCCTTCTCCTGTGAGTATTTTTCATCCTTTTACTGTCACCTTGGGGATGCTAATGCTTTTGGACCACTGCCTGCTGCCTTGGCCTCACCACCTAAGTGGGTATTTGGTGGTTGCAGAGCACCCTCATAAAGGCAGACTGCTGATTACATTTCCATTAAAGAGCAGAGCCAGATCAGTCTGCTAACTTCCCTGCCAATAACTGTTAGGTTTTTAATGTGCCCATTCCAGTGTGAAGAACTACCCTTCTTTAGGGAGAATGAAGAGATAGCATAAGAAATTTAAGATTGTCATACACAAAATAGGATTCTTCAAACATAGCCTTTATTGTGAGTTACACTGTTGTCTACTTTTTTCCCTGATTCTGTTTGTTCACTGCAGATATCAAAATAAACTGAACACATGTTCAGAGTACAATTGTAGTTATGCATGCATCAAACATCTGTAAAATGCCCATTATGCTCCAGGCATGTTGGTAATATCACAACTTTTACAATGAATGTGGCACAACTATTGTCCTAAAACCTTGACAGTCTAAGCCTGTCCACCTTGAACACATTTTGAGAATAAGTTTTAAAAGTTCTTTAAAGGGAAGAAACTTTCTTATAGTGTTACATAGAGCAACAAACACAAATGGCCACAAAACTTTCTATGATTCATTTTATCTCTGTTAATTTAAATACTAATTATCTCTAAAACCACCATTGCTAAAATTTCATTTTTTTTCTTTTAAGAACTTAACATTGTTATAAAATAGTATGTCCCACCCAATATTTATTTGCTCATGTCACAACTGCCAATGTGCTGAGGTATATTTAGAGATGGAATTTAAGAAGGATACTGGGTTCAGAGGATGTCATGAAGGCAAGGTATATTGAATACAGTGCCTATCAAAGTGAGGTCAAGTGAGTACATAGCAAAAAGGTAGACATCTGCAAAGGTAGGAAGAGAAACATCAAGAGAAGCCGCAGGTATGCAGGCTGTCAAAATAGCTTTATGTTATTTAAGCACATAATCTATGAAATGGAAGCATGCACTGACATATATTCATCTGATGATAGGCACCTTGTTTGGGACATTTTAAAATTTGTTTCATGCCCACCAAGATACTGAAAGGTGGTGACTGTCTTTATTTTATTGGTTCATAAATTGAGGTTAAGGCACTGAAGTTCTTTCCTTCAGATCCTACACATAAAAAGTGCCAACTCGGAATTGAAGCCCATTTCTATGTGATCTCTACTAATGAAGATTCCTTTCATGACCTGGGCTTATTAATCTCTGTTCCAATAATGACAAAACATTCTACTCTGATGTTAATATCCTAACTTATTGCATCCCTCTTTTTTCAATCTTACAATTTAGTAACAATCATGCAAAATATTTTACCTTGGTCCTCTTCTAAAGTGTTCCATCGCTTGGCAGTAATGTATCATGCATATAATGATGTCAGGAGTTCTAAGGGTATGATCTTCCTCAATTATTAGTTAATTTTATAGTGATAAGGAGATACAAGATAGCAGTTGTCTGATAACGTATGCTAGCATACTCATCATTTGATGACTGGGCTGCCTCAGCCATGTACAGGCTTTGGAAGGAACACATGCAGTGTGGTCATATTTATTTGGTCTGTCATTCAGGAATCCATGCCACTTTTTCTTTTGCTGCGTTTTGTTTTTTTTGTTTGTTTGTTTGTTTTTTTTTGTTTTTTTTTTTTTTTGAGACAGGGTTTCTCTGTGTAGCCCTGGCTGTCCTGGAACTCACTCTGTAGACCAGGCTGGCCTCGAACTCAGAAATCCGCCTGCCTGTGCTTCCCAAATGCTGGGATTAAAGGCGTGCGCCACCACCTCCAGGCTTTTGCTGCATTTTCTTACTATTTTTTTCTTGTGATTTCTAGAAACTCAGCTTTTCACATATGGTAAATGCATATATTTCATAGTATATTTTTTCTGGGATATTTTGAACTTGTGAATTTTCTTGAGTGGATGAATTAATGCTCATGTATTCCTAAATCAGTATCTACCCATTTATTTATTTTTAACCCACACAGTCCAACTAGCACTGTTGATATATGAGAGTAGGGTGTAAGCTACCAGGAACCACACTCAACAGTGTCTTTCGCTCTCACAGCAGACATCAACTACAAATAGCTCCTTAGGACTGGAATCCTGTGGTCCTCTCCCAAATTTATGCTAGACATTTTCTTCTATTTTTTTTTTTTGTTGTTGTTGTTGATTGAAAACATTTTTTTCTTTTTTTTCTTTTTTCTTTTCTTTTTTTTTTTTTTTGGTTTTTTTGAGACAGGGTTTCTCTGTATAGCCTTGGCTGTCCTGGAACTCACTCGGTAGACCAGGCTGGCCTCGAACTCAGAAATCTGCCTGCCTCTGCCTCCCAAGTGCTGGGATTAAAGGCGTGCGCCACCACCGCCCGGCAAACATTTTTTTCATACAAAAATATTCTTCTATGAGTATAGAAGAATGTCATTAATAGTCATTTTATTACTACATTTCTTTAGTAGAACATTAGGATTTGCTTTTCACCTTTCTCCCTGACCTTTCTAGTCTCAGGTTCTTAGCTATCTGAGTAGTGTTAGGAATGTGTTCCATATAATGGAATCTGATCAGATATTGCTTGGTTACTCACGTAAATTTTGTGCCATTATTGTATTAGTGCATCTTGTAGACAGATTCTCATTGTAGAGCAACGGTGGGTTATGGCTTGGTTGATGCTTACCTTTGTCCTTGGATAGTGTGTAAAGTAACTTCCAGTATCAGGAACAATAATCTGTAGGGGTGAAGGCTCTAGGTAGGCATCAGCCCAACTTCTCTATGTGCACAGAATTGTGTGGATGCTGACTTCAACAATAGGGCACTACCATCAGTTTGGGGAGATCCACCAATAAGTAGCTGTGACAATAGCCTAGGTTGTGTGAGGGATCCCATTTGACCTCTTTGGCCAATACCTACATTTTATATAACCATACCAGCACCAGAAGCTTCATTTTCTGACAAGAAGGAGATGTCTCATTGGGGCTCCATCTTTCCATAATTCTGCAATTTCATTTAGATCCCCTTCATCCTTGCATGTATTTCAGGAAGCCTCTACTCTATTGGGTTTCCTTATATCCCCTCAAATGGCCCTTAGTGTCAGTTGTTCTTCCTAGTAATCTACTTGTTTCCTCTGTCTTCCCCCATCTTCATTTAATCTTTCCATTCCTATTCCGCTTTGTCCATTCATAATTATTTATTCTATTTCTCATTCTAAATGTGATCCATCCCTCCCCCAATTTCCTGACTTTATTCCTAACCCCTGCGGTTATACAAACTGTAGCTTTTTTTTTTTTTTTTAAAGGTAACAGGGAACACACACATAAGTGAACATATACTATGTCTTTCTCAGTCTGGTTTACTTCAGTCAGGATGACTTTGGTTTTTCTAGCTCTATCCATTTACCCAAGTATTTCATAATTTCATTTTTCTAATGGCTGAGTAATATTTCATTGTATAAATGTATGACATTTTTTCTATCCATTTATCTACTGACAAACATGTATGGTGTTTCCAAATTCTGGCTATTATAAATAGAACAGCAATAAGCGTGGTTGAAGAAGTTTCACTGTGGTAGGATGAAGTATCCTCTGGGTATATGCCTAAAAGTGATATAGCTGGATCTTGGAGGTAGATCAACTATATCATCTTTCTGAGGAACTGTCCCCCTCATTTTCATAGTGGCTATACAAGTTTGCATTTGCACCAGAAATAGATAAGTGTTTGCCTTACTCAGCATCCTCAGGACATGTTGGAGCTTTTAATTGGCATTTATTGGATTTTATTCAGATTTTGAGTAGGTAACCACACATGCTGTGATTTCATGTGTGCAACAGACATACCATGTTTGGAAAACATTTCTTAACACTCCTTCTCATATTATGGATTTTACAGTTTTTCTACCTCCTCTTCTAGGATGTTCCCTTAACCTTGTAGAAATGTTGATACCGATATCCTATCTGTTGCTGAACACTCACAGTTGATTATTCTCAGTACTTTGAACAGTAGTTAATCTCTTTACTAACCAGTAGCCATTTTAGTAAGAAGCTTCTATCACCAAGGCTGAAGGCAGCAAATATCAATGCATATAAACATAAGAATTTAGAATTCAGTTTAGCAATATGACCATTTAACAGATCAATATCAATAGTCCAGGAACTATAAATTCCTTAGTCATAATTTTTAACCATGTTTATAGTACAAGGCCATTTCCTGTGGAACACACTTCAAATCCAGGGGAAAAGCAGCTGGTCACCCCATAAACAGTCTTACCACTGTTACACCAGTGAGCATATCATTCCTGACAGTGGATATTCTTGCATGATGAGCACAACACTGGGAAAGATCATTGATGTCACTTCTTCACCCAGAAACCTGCATAGCACCTATGTGTAGCAGGGAACCTTTCAGGATTCATTTAAGATTCATCTCTCTGAGCCTGGCAAACAGTATGTAGTATCTTCAGCACGAGTCTATTATCATCTAGTTCCAGGTGGCAACCAAGAGCAACAGCAATAGCCTGTGGGTTTTTTTTTTTTTTTTTAAGTGCTTCTGAGGTTTCTTTGACCAATAGCTCTTAGAGAGATAACCTGTGTCTGGGTCTGAGAGATTTTCATTTAATAATCCATGTCTTCTAGGAGCAGTATTGTTCACTACGGTGGAGTAATTCTGTTCACACTCCTTTTGTAAAATTGTATTTTTATTAGCTTACAAACTAGTGGAATTTCCTAAGGCTTCTTAATACAGTCTTAGTTTTGGTCAACCCACTCCCTACCTATTTTTCATCCATTTCTATGCCTTCATACCCAATTAAACCTTTAGCTCTCAATATTATCAGATTCTTCCATATCATATCTATTTAATTATAAATTCCTGTTATAGTTGTTACTTGCATTTCAAGATCATAGCTGTCAAGTAACTTCTTCATGAATACTTAATTTTGTTTATGGTTTTATCTGGCCACTTCCCCACCACTCTACTATCTGATGAGCTCTTCTGCCCACAGTGTTCTCCTCTCCACTTTCATTTCAACTATTTTCTACACTCCTGTCCCTAATTCATCATAATAACTAACAGTCCACTTCGAGTCTCCTGATTTCCACATGTACTACATATTAAACAGGCAAAATTTTGAAGCTAGGACAATCATAAGAAAGATGTGGTGTTAGTCCTTTGAGGCTTTCATAAATTTATTTCAGTATATATTTGGTTTCACTCATCTGATTGAAAATTTTATCTTTCTTGGGTCAGTATATTTTTGAGGAACAACTAGAAATATTTCCATTGCTGTCTTCTTGTTTTGTTCTTGTTTGTACTTAGTACAAATGCTTTAGCCTCTTTGTTCCTTATTGATAAAAATTATATGCCCAGCACTTTAAACATTTTTATTGCTTTTGACAATTTACTAAAATTACTAGTGAAATTTTTATTGTGAATTTCATGCTCAACTCTAACCTCTCTTGTCCCACTAGCAGGGACACCACTGAGCAGCCATCTTTAAAACACTGTCTTTACTGGCCCTCCAGGTTGCATATCCACTTGCTTTGTTATCTCTCTAGCCACTGCCTCTTTTTTCTGTTTTGTGATGACATTCTTCTCCAGTTCCCCAAATGAGTAAGTATCTCTAGCATGGTGTTTTAGTCTTCCTTTTCTCAATACAATGCTCTGAATTTGGTAATTAAGCATTGACTTATATGTATAGGCAAGCTTGGCTTTATCTCTCCATCTTCGAAAAACACGGTGGACTAAGTAATTTATTTTCTTTCATGGTTTTTCAGGTGGGTTGCTTTAGATTAAGGTATCATAATGGTATAGTCATATAGCAGCAAGTGAAAGCAATCATTTGAGGCATGGCAGGAGCCAGGGGGTTTATTTCCAACATGACTCACTTAAATTGTTGCAAAATTGTTACTGATAATGTTGGAACATTTCAGTTAATCTCTTTGAGGAACCATCTGATAAGTTATTTCTAAGGGCTGGACATATAGCTCAGTCAGTAAAGTACATGCCTAGTGTTCACAAGGCCTTAGGTTCCACCCTTAGTACCCCATAAAACTGGGTATTATAGCAAACATTTCTAATCCAAACACTCAAGGAGGTGGAGATAGGAGATTCGGAAGGTCAGTGCCTATTACATGCAGTGTTCAAGACCTGCCTGGCCTACCTAAGACCCAAGTCAACAACAACAACAACAACAACAACAACAACAACACAAACCCAAAAAACAATGGGAAAAAACCTCAATATTTTATCAACTTAAACACTACAGAATACTTTACTTAAGGAAGAGTGGTAAAAAGAATGGATAATGGATGAAAATAAAGTGGTGAATTAAGTGTACATATCCAGTATTAACGCAAATGGGCTAAAGAATAGGTCACTCCTCATAACTCCAACAATTAATCCCACAGAGCCATTTTTTCATTTAATGTGAGAATGAGGGAGATACATATATAAGCCCTGGAAGGTTTGAATGACTGAGGCATCTTTGAGACTGTCTTAAAGTTACTCCTCTAGCTCTTAATTTATAGCCCTTTTACCGATGAATTGCATTCACCCTGTGGTAATAATACTGCACAAAAATCTTATTTCTCAGTGCTTTCCACAAAGTTTATAATTCAGGTTCTGACTAGCTGTTTTGGCAGAGATGTTTAGCTACCCCACATATATTGAAAGCCACCAGTAAGGTGATAACCAGTAGCCGAAGCCTTTGAGAGGCCATGAGGTGGTGCTAGTAGAATTTCCACAAATGGGATTAGCATCCTCCAAAAAGAGGTGCATGTGAAACTCCTCCCCTCATCTACCACACAAGGAAGCAGAAAGAAGCAAGCCATAATCTAGAGCCTGTAAAACAGTGATGAGTAAATTTCTATTGTTTGCCAATTTTCAGACTCGGAATCCATAGACTACATTCATAGAGTTCATCTCTTCAAGTAAAACGTGTGACACACTGTGTAGTTGGTGACACATTATTTTCAACACTTTGTGTGGACAGAGGTTGGACAGACATGGGATAACTGCCTTAATCCACCCACTTCTAAAGCTAGTGAGTGATAGGACACCAGAATAGTTTTCCTCATGCACTTAATGCCGGAAATGCATGTGGAAACAGGCCGCCAGCTCTTAAGACCAAACTTTACTGCTTGGAGTCTCTTCATTCTCACTCTCTACCATGTGATTTTCTGATTTCACCACCACAGCCATCCTTCCTGCTCCGTTATACAGGTCCTTTCCTTGTAATTGAACAGTTTTTCAGCCTTTTATAGCCCACAACAATTTCAATATCCATGGCCATCTTTTACTTTTCTATTATCTTTTCTACTTTTAATTCAAGCTAGCGGTATTTCTCCAAATACAATTCATTTAAAAGCTATGTGGGTTTCTTATATCATTTATTAAGGGATTGTAGAATTGCGAAAGGTCTTATTGATTAATGAATCTTCTTAGAATATCTACTTCATCATGTACTCCCTATATGGCTGCTAGGAGAGACCAGGTATTTTTACAAATCCCTTTATCTAGTGGAAAGCAATGATCTACAATGACTACCATCAATATTAGTGAGCTGTTTTTATGATTGGTACTTTATATAAATTTAAGGTATTGATTAAGAATTTTATATGAACTGTTTTCACTTTGGACAATGTTGACCTGATAATGTCTTGGAATTTTTTCTAGAAACACCTTTTTCTAGAAATAGTTTTCTTATTACTAGCATTATTTGCTTTCTGGAAATGAGGCAAATAGTCTCATTTTGAAGACAGGAAGCCCAGAATAGTTGATTTATTTTATTATCACTATTTTAGTTTCTGTTTTTCATCTCATTTCCTCTATAGGTTGTGCAAAGCCAGAAAGCCACACCCAATACACTCTACCAGCAAATATTTGTAGCTAAGTGGTCCCACTTCTTACGTAGCCTCTGCAGTTCCCACTTCATTGCAGGTGACAATGTTGTGAAACTTCACACTACTGCATAATGATAATCTCCCTTTCTTTGGCTCCTGGTACCATTTTTTTTAAAGTTTCTTTTAAGTTCTTTTTGTTTTTTAAAGAGCCATTTGGTTTGGCTAACATCTTTATCCATATCCTTTGAATTTCACTAATGCTTCCTTTGAGATCCTTTAAACTGCCTGTTCTGTTCCTTAGATTTAAAAGTTTAGGACTTATTAAAGCAGTATTCTATCCTGAATTAATCACCTCAAGTTTTAATTGCTTGAAATGAAAAAATAATCAACATTTTATGCTTTGGTATCTGATAGTACACAAATGTGACCCAGTGGTTTCTTTGTTTGTTTGGCAAGGTTATCAGATACAGACTATGAGTGCAATTCTAGGAAAGCTTAGATGGAGCTAAGTGCCATAGTATCAATCAAATCAGCATATCAGATAGCTAGCAGGTTGATGCAAGCTATTTTCCAGAAGCCTCCATTTCTCTCCGCCCAAGCCTCTCTACAGTGCTATGTGTTTTCCTGGTATGGGAATCGACTTCTCCCCACACAACCATTTTGAGAATCTGAGATAGAAGGTATAATCCCTATGTGTGTGTTCTTGCTGCAAAATTCCTATAATTCATTTTCAGTCACACCAGTAATACATAGTTATGTCTGATGCATTGTAGGAGTAGATACACAAGGGCAGCTTTGTTAGAGTTGAATTTTCATATATGTTGTCTCAGCACTTATACCATCTTAATATAAAGTGCCTCTCTATGTATATCTTGAACCTGAATATTTCATCTGTATCCAGACTTATGCATACAGTTTGTAAAGTTTCAATTTAACAGTTTTAGAATTGTGTGTGTTTGTGTGTGTACTTTACATTACTTTGATATATATGCAGCATAAATCATAGATGGTTTAGTTGGATGTATAAATGAGATATACTGTAAGCATTTTAGCTTATCTTTTTCAACACGCAAAGTGTTTTATCAGCTTATAATGTAAGTCAAGAACAGCTTTATATCCAAATGCCTCACCAACATCTCCTTCTTCATACTTAAAAAGTAACTCAACAAAATCATACAGAAAATTTCTTATTGTTTGTGTCTTTTATTGTACCTAAAATTTGAATATCATAATTTTACCTCTTCCATTATATGTTACTTGACCTTTTTCCCTTACTGCATTTAATATTCTTTCTTTGTTTTGTGTACTTGGTGTTTTGATTATTATATGATGGGAGGTGTTTCTTTTCTGGTCTAGTCTATTTGGTGTTCAATAGGCTTCTTGTATGTTTATGGGCATCTTGTTCTTTAGGTCAGTTTTCTTCTATAATTTTGTTGAAGATATTTATTGGCCCTTTAAGTTGGGAATCTTCACTCTCATCTATACGTATTATCCTTAGGTTTGGTCTTCTCATTGCGTCCTGGATTTCCTGGATATTTTTTGCATTTTGTGTTTTCTTTGACAGGTATGTCAATATTTTCTATGGTATCTTCTGCAACTGAAATTTTCTCTTCGAAAAGTTTTATTTTAACAGGAAGGGTGATATGTAGGAGGAGTAAGGAGAGGAGGAGTAAGGAGAGGAGGAGGAGAAGGAGAGGAGGAGCTAGGTGATGAGAGAGAAAGAGAGAGGGAGGCCAGACATGGAGGCAGATGTTCACATGTCTCCTCCAATCAAAGATAGTTGATATATCTAGGTTGGGTATTAGGTTACACTTCTGATTGATATTGAGCATTACCAGATTTATAAAGCCATTGGTTAACATTTAAAAAATTGTATAAAAACAAAAAGGAGAAGGGGGTATGGGATAGGGGTTTTCTAGGGAGGGAAAATGGGGAAAGGGGATGACATCTGATATGTAAATAAAATATCCAATTAAAAAAAAAAGGAAAAAGAAAAAAAAGAGATTCTCTCTTCTATCTCTTGTATTTTGTTGGTGATGCTTGCATCTATGACTCCTGATTTCTTTCCTAGGTTTCTATCTCCAGGGTAGTCTCCCTTTGTGATTTCTTGATTGTTTCTACTTCCATTTTTATGTCTTGGATGGTTTTATTCAATTCCTTCATCTGTTTGGTTGTGTTCTCTTGTAATTCTTTAAGGGATTTTTGTGTTTCCTCTTTAAGGGCTTCTACCTATTTACCTGTGTTCTCCTCAAATTCTTTGAGAGTGTTATTTATGTCCTTCTTAAAGTCCTCTATCATCATCATTAGAAGTGATCTTAAATTTGACTCTTGCTTTCCTAGTGATATGGGGAATTCAGGACTTTCTTGTGTGGGAAAACTAGATTCTAACGATATCAAGCACCCTGGGTTGCTAATGCTTATTTGAATCGCCTTAGTACTATCTGCCCTGTCTCTGACTGGAGCCTGTCTTTCCTATTATCTTGGTTTTATCAGAACTGTGTGGGGTGGGTGTTACTACTGGGGTAAGAGCTGGGGCCCCAAATCTGCTCAGTGCTCAGGCACAGACAGGAAAGAACCAGTGCTCCAGACCAGGAGTGATGTCCTGGGTCCAAGTGGGTCCCAGTTACTCTCTGTTTGGAGCAGGCATTGCTTTCTCCTTACCTAAGATACTGCCCGGGTTAGAGCTCCTGGGAGGCCTCCTTTCTCTGGGTTCTTAGAGATTGGGGGCAGAGCTGCTTCCCGGGATCTGCTCAGTGCTCGGGCCCAGACCAGAAGGAACCAGCGCTCCATAATTTTACCTCTTAAAGTCTGTAAATGACAATTACTCTATTCTAGTTTTTTAAGACTAGATGATTGAAGTTTTACTTCATTTGTCTGTTTTTTTTTCTCCAACTATATAAAAATTCTGAAGACATAGTTTTATTTAAAGTAAAACAAAATCTAGTACATTCCTTTTATCTAAACCATCGATCTGTAACTACAAACACCATGAGTTACCAAGCAATTTACAGAAATAGCTCATTAGCTTTTTTCTCTGTCCTTCTTAAATCCTCTTTTGAAACCCATTCATGTGCTGAACTAACCTGTAAGATTAGATGGAAAGCCAAATGTTTGTTCCTTTCTTTAGTACCTAAAAGAATGATATGACATGTGGTAAAAGACAAAAATCAAATTTGGGGTTACTGCAAAATCATGTAAAAATGTGTTTTTTCATAGCCTTTTATTCAATATCAGAACCATATTTTTTTGTAAAATTTTTACATGCTGGAGAAATTTGTTTCTTCTCAGCTGGAAATACCTTGGGATAGATCTCTTAGGAAATAGGTACGGTACTGTGAAATAGTCAAGCTACCTGGGTACATAGTATAAAAGCCATTCTAGTGTCAGCTGGAGACAAAGACAGGAAACTTGCACCATCTGATAGCTATGGGAATATCTACTAGGAATATTCCAGCCTAATCAAGCCTCCAGATTATTCACTCACACCTAAATCCTGTGCAACATAGCTGTCTAGTGCAAACAAGTCAATATTTATATGACTGCAGAAGAAATGTGATAATTATTCTAGACAATCAAGTTTGGAGGATGAATGTTTACACCTTAGTAGTTAGAGAGAATGAAATTTGGTAGTAGGAGTTGGGAGCTTATTTAAATTAATAACTAAAATGTTATGATGTCTACTACTATTTCTGGCTTGATAAATATGGTTTAATGATTTATTAGGTTTTATTTGAGAACTGAAAAAGAAATAGAAAATGGGAACAGGAAGGGAGGTAATATTCTTTTGATGCTTAGTGAATTAATTATATTTTTAGCACTTTTGGAGAAATTCTGTGAAGAAAGTATGGCATGAAATGAAGATCTTTTTTTTCTGTTTCACAGCAAATATATAGTGTATTTGCCTATTTTTGTTTCTATATGAAGAATATAAAGCTTTAATTCTGGCCTAAAAATGATGAATTCCTTGTATAAAATGAATGTCTGATTCACAAAACAAGAATTTCTTGAATTGAGTACTCCTCAGAGTTACTTCCAAGAAGCCAATCAAATAACAAAAAGGAATGCACTTTAGAGACAACATTAAGATCACATACTCATTATGTAATATAATAATGAAAATACCACAAAAAGTTGAGAAGCCAATTATAGTAAGCTACAGACATTTCATAGACTGTAAAACCTAAAGTCCTACATATGAAGAACAGTTTCCTTGGGGAGCTAGGGAATTGACTTTGAGTGCTGGTACATTAATCCTACTTTGAAACACTTATCATGAATAATTAAAAACACTGATTTGGGAAGGCAGACTGTGCTGAAGGAGATTCCAGGAAGAGAAACCGTGAAATAATGATCTCTGTGAGGTAGGATGAAGACATGACATTAGAGAAATCATTCTGATCTTACTCATCTTAGGAAAGCAATGCATTATAAAAAACATAGACTTTAAAAAAAATGAATGAAGCTACCTTCTTCAACACAGTCTCCTTGAATTAAGCAATGGATGTGCAAATAGATACTGGTTTACAAGGAAGTTCAAGGTCGACAAGAACACAGTTCCATCTGAGCCTCAGTTAGAGTTGGATTTCATCGAGCATAATGGCTTTACAATAATATGGAGTAAAAAATAGACTCTGTTTAAATGTTCATACCTTTCAACATGCCCACCACAAATCCCTCAAGTAATAAATTGGAAAACAAGTCTATAAGGCTAGACCTCAACATACACATTATTTCATTTAATATGAATATAGAAAACCAAGTAGAGTTTATAAGTGTCACTCTGTTCATTATCTTGGAAGAAATTCACAAGTGGAAAAGAAATGTGTGATGCACCCACTACTTGAAGACATTTTCTTATTTGTGTATATTTATCAGGAAAACAAAAGAAAAGAAAGCAAATGAACCAAAACTCTCAAAATTCTGGATGTAGTCATGTGTATTTGTATGCACTTGAGAAAAAGATCATGGGTTTGAGGTCTTTCTGGGTTGTCCAGTGAAAAATTGTCTCAAAAAAAAAAAAAATCAAAGGATCAAAGAAGTGAAAAATAAAAAAAAAAATGCAGTGCTTAGAACTACTGTCATTAGGAAGATGAAAAATTAAAAGGTGAAGAAGGAAAGTTACAAGGAACAGGAAGAAAGGGTTCCTAATAACGTAAAATTCAATTTACATCCTATAGGTGTGTGATGTAAGTTTCTTGGTGGTTACAGTACACTGGGGTTGGGCATCTTGTTTAATGGGCATGTTTAATGTTAGATGGGATTATTTTTGATCTTCATTGAGGAAAAGGTAAGAAACTTCTACTCTGTGTGTTCCACTTCCACCACCCCTTGGGTATGTCAAGCTCTGTGTTATACCACAAGAGTATCTAATTCTACAAGGCAAGAGGTGTTCTTGTTGGCCATAGCAGCTTAAAGCAACCTTTTTTTTTTTTTTTTTTACTTAAGCAGTTCCATGACTTACTACTGTAAGACAAGTCTTCAGTTGCATTCGATGTTTCCTTCATGCTGGTTCCGCTTTCCCTATGCCATCTTCAAAAGTCACTGTGTGTTTGCAGGGACTTCGGAAATGTCCTAACAGAACTTTTTCCTTGAGCAAAAACTGGAGATAGCCGGGTGGTGGTGGCTCACGCCTTTAATCCCAGCACTTGGAAGGCAGAGGCAGGCGGATTTCTGAGTTCGAGGCCAGCCTGGTCTACAGAGTGAGTTCCAGAATAGCCAGGACTACACAGAGAAACCTTGTCTCAAAAAACAAAACAAAACAAACAAACAAACAAACAAAAACAAGAAAAAAATTGGAGATAGATGCCGGTTAAGGGAGTTTTTGTAGCTCAGCTTCCCTATAGGATGTACAGAGAGAACTTATTTGATGATGTTGTAGGTAACAATAATGAATATGAAAAAAAAAACTACCTAAGAAAATTATTTGTTTGTGATCCATTGCAGAGTACAAAGCATTCTGAACCATGGCTTGATGATACTCTACATAATTATTTTTCTAATGATCTATACTGGGATGATGTGCTAATCTCTACTTTTCTCTCATATGCTTTACATATACATACAATATAGAATGTAATGATTTTGATTTTAAAACGTGTTTTCACTTGGCACCTATACTTAATTACTTCTTTGGTAAATGACTTTATGCATTATCTGACATGCCTAGTGCCTACTGATATCTCAGATATTAAGAAAAGGAAATCATGAAGAACAAGAATGACAAATGGCATTAATTGCAAACATGTAGAAAGTGATTCCACTTCACAGAAGAAGAGTCTGGCATTTGCAGCAGGATGTTTACAGAGACCATTGGAGAGCATTTGAGAAAACTAAGGGAAGCTTAAAACTGTATGAAATATAGATGATCCAGAATAATGCTTCCTGGAAGAGTAGAGTAAGAAGTGTTCTTGATGGCAAATGGAAAAGCCTATTTGAAAACTTTCAATAGTCACATTTGCTTCCTCTAGATGTTCTGAAATGAGTGAGTAGAACAACAGTTAATGAGCCAAGGTGGTGTTTGTAGTTTATAAAGGAAAACTGAAGAGAATCTATGTACTTCATGCGGTGTAGGAACTGTAATAGGCACCTTGAAGCTGCTTTTTCAAAAGAACATTGACAATAGCAACAGAAACAATGAAGTTCATCAATCCATACTTTTCTTGATCCTACAATGTAACTAAACACGAGATGGAAGCTGGATGTCTCTACCTTCATTTTGTGTCTGTCTTCTTTAGTTCAAGCCAGACTCCTGTTTGATTCTGTACAGCCATTATAATCTTTACTACCCCATTCCTCTTGAATACAGAAGACATACAGGATCCTTGTACTAAATTATAGTTATCTTGAGTTTCAGAAACAGCAAATCTTTGCTTGAAAGATAGCTCACCCTTATAATGAAAACCATCATGTATGACAGAGAGGCTATATCATGAAGCAAGTAATCGTGTAGGAACCAGGCACAAATCTGGTTAGCAGATTAAAAATTATGGACTATCTTGAAGGGTTGGAGGCTGAGATTGACTATGTTACATAGGACATCAGCATCCTGAAGATGAACTTGGTAAGATCAACATCACTGGACATGTTTATCTGTTCTGTTTCTTAACACATGGAGTTTATACCAAAATTTTTCTTTTAATTTGAATTTTGCATTAGATCCTAAAGCCTATCTTTTAGGAAATGTGAAAGCTGGAAATTTACCCGAAAACTCCAATTATACATGCAGTTAAAGACCAGAGATGGTGGATTACATATTGTCCTCTTTGAATGTCAGAATTCATCTAACCAATGCCACTTTTTTTACATGTAAAAATTAAATGCTTCCTAATTTACATTAGTTTCTGAATTGAAAAGGTAATTTTCATAAGAAAGCAAAATATGGATTTTACTATAAAGCAAGATTAATATGATGAGATAGAATCCTGTTTTAAAAATAACTCACGAAGTATTTTATCACAATGATATTTTTTAGTTTTATAATTATACCCTACTTAAAACAATAGTTTTTCATTTGTTACTATGTCAAAAATTGTTTCAGTATTAGGAAAATCAACTGATCCATCACAAGACTTCATAGCTTTAACAATGAAAGGAGGTATAACAAAATAAAATAAGTGTGCCAACATAATTAACTTTGATCTTCAATGGTTTAATAAGTGCTTTGATGTTCTGCAGTTGATGATGTTCTAACATAGGCTTTTAATAATTAAAGATCAACAGACTTTTATATGTCATGGATTTTCTGTAGAGAAAATACAGATTTTCTACAGAGAAAAATAAATAACAAAGCTAGCCTACTTTGTGTGGGTATGTATGTATGTACTTTATGTGTGAATGTGTATGCCTCTCTGTGTGTATGCATGCTCTTCTTAGTATTCATGAGAAATATTACAGAAACGATCTATCTACCTTCAGTTAGCCACTCTACCGTGTTTCTGACACATCATTTTACAAGATCAGTACTGACAGTTAAAACAACAAATTTGTTATTCAATGGTAGATTCTGATCTTTGGCAAGTCTTATTAATACTATGCTGATCAAATGAGCAAATTGGCCCCCCACCAAAGATACAACCATGATTTGTTTTTATTTTGTATTTCAGAGAAGGCAGACTAACTATACCAACTATAGCATAAAAGTCTAGTAGTTTGGTCATGTTCTTTGTATGATATCGTTGTAAAATTAGAAAAGCATCATTAAAAGTAAAACTGAAAAGAATTTTCACAGAATTCTCTTGGCAGTTACAGTTACAGTTGGACAATGTGATTTTTGCTTAGGCAAACTCTCTCAGCACAATACCAACAATCAAAGCAACTCTGAATCTGTGTAAAAGAGAATCTGCCAGAATAACTTTATATTATTGTTTTACTGTGTTAAAAATTGTTTTGCTAGTAACTTACAGAGCTTTAAAAAAAATCACAATCCTTTAGATCACCATGGACTAAGGCTGGTCTTCAATAACAACAAAGACAACAGAAAGCCCACATACATATAGAAGCTGAACAGTGCTCTACTCAATAATAATTTTTTAAGGAAGAAATAAAGAAATTAAAGACTTTTTAGAATTTAATGAAAGCACATCATACTCAACCTTATGGGACTCAATGAAAGCAGTGCTAAGAGGAAAATTCATAGCTCTGCCTCCAAAAAGAAACTGGAGAGAGCATACTCTAGCAGCTTACAAGCATACCTGAAAGCTCTAGAAGAAAAAGAAGCAAATACACCTAAGAGAAGTAGAGGGCAGGAAATAATCAAACTCAGGGCTGAAATCAACCAAATAGAAATAAAAAGAACTATACAAAAAAATAACAAAACCAAAAGCTGGTTCTTTAAGAAAATCAACAAGATAGATCAATCCTTAGCCAGACTAACCAGATGGCACAAAGACAGTATCCAAATTAACAAAATCAGAAATGAGAAGGGAGAGATAACAACAGAAACTGAAGAAATTTTAAAAATTACCATATTCTACTATGAAAGTCTATACTCAACAAAACTGGAAAATTTGGATGAAATGGACAATTTTCTAGATAGGTACTAGGTACCAAAGTTAAATCAGGAACAGATAAACCATCCAAACAGTCCCATAATGCCTAAAGAGATAGAAGCAGTCATTAAAAGTCTCCCAACCCCCAAAAAACCCTAGGACCAGATGGGATTAATGCATAATTCTATCAGATCTTCAGAGAAGACCTAATAACAATCCTCTTCAAATTACACAAAACAAAAACAGAAGGAATACTACCCAATTCATTCTATGAAGCCACATTTACATTGATACCAAAACCACAAAAAGACCCAACACTGAAAGAGAATTTCATACCAATTTCCCTTAGGAATATCAATGCAAAAATAAAACAATTCAATTGCCCACAAAATCCAAGCACACATCAAAATGATCCTTCACCACAATCAAGTAGGCTTTATCCCAAGGATGCAGGGATAGTTCAACATAGGGAAAACCAACAATGTAACCCATCAAATATAACAAATAAGTACCCTTCCTATACTCAAAAAAAATAAATGGACTGAGAAAGAAATTAGGGAAATGATATGCTTTACAATAGTCACAAATAATATAAAATACCTTGGTGTGAATCTAACCAAGAAAATGAAAGATCTGTATGACAAGAACTTCAAATCCCTGAAGAAAGAAATCAAAGATCTCAGAAGATGGAAAGATCTCATGCTAGTGGATTGGCAGGATTAATTTAGTAAAAATGGCCATCTTGCTAAATGCAATCTACAGATTCAATGCAATTCCCATCAAAATTTCAAATCAATTCTTCATAGAGATAGAGAAATTCTCAATTTCATTTGGAATAACAAAAAACCAAGGATAGCAAAAACTATTTTCAACAATAAAAGAACTTCTGGAGGAATCACCATTCCTGACCTCAAGCTACACAGCAGAGCAATGGTGATAAAAACTGCATGGTATTGGTACAGAGACAGGCAGGTAGATCAATGGAATAAAATTAAAGACCCAGACCCAGAAATGAACCCACACACCTATGGTCACTTGATCTTTGACAAAGGAGCTAAAACCATCCAGTGGAAAAGAACAGCATTTTCAACAAATTTTGCTGGTTCAACTGGAGGTCAACATGTAGAAGAATTCAAATTGACCCATTCTTAACTCCCTGAACAAAGCTCAAGTTCAAGTGGATAAAGGACCTTCACATAAAACGAGATACACTGAGTCTAATAGAAGAGAAAGAGGAGAAAAAGCCTCAAACAAATGGGCACAGGGGAAAATTTCCTGAACAGAACACCAATGGCTTGTGTTCTAAGATCAAGAATTGACAAATGGGACCTCATAAAACTGCAAAGCTTCTGTAAGGCAAAGGACACTGTCAATAGGATAAAATGCAAACCAACAGATTGGGAAAATATCTTTACCAATCCTACATATGATAGAGGGCTAATATACAATATATACAAAGAACTCAAGAAGTTAGGTTCCAGACAACCAAATAACCCTATTAATTTTAGGGAAACAAAGTGAAACTGAGAATTCTCAACTAAGGAAACTCGAATGGTGGAGAAACACCTAAAGAAATGCTCAACATCCTTAGTCATCAGGGAAATGCAAATCAAAACAACCCTGAGATTCCACCTCACACCAGTCAGAATGGCTAAGACAAAAAACTCAGGTGACAGCAGATGGTTATGAGGATGTGGGAAAAGAGGAACACTTCTCCATTGCTGGTGGGGTTGCAAACTGGGACAACCACTCTGGAAATCAATCTGGTGGTTCCTCAGAAAATTGGACATAGTGGGTTACACCTCTGATTGAACAATACCAAACTTATAAAGCCTATGATTAACATTTCTTAAAAAAATGTATAAATGCAAAAAGGAAAAGGGGGCATGGGATAGGGGTTTTCTAAGGGGGGAGGAATGGGGAAACGGGATGGTATCTGAAGTGTAAATGAAAGATCTAATAAAAAAAATAAAAAGGAAAAAAGAAAAAAAAAAAAAAAGAAGAAAATTGGACATAGTATTACCTGAGGACTCAGCTATATTATTCCTGGGCATATACTCAGAAGATGTTCCAACATATAATAAGGATACATGCTCCACTATGTTCATAACATCGATATTTATAATAGCCAGAAGCTGGGAAGAACCCAGATGTCCCTCAACAGAGGAATAGGTACAGAAAATGTGGTATATTTACAAAATGGAGAACTTTAAAAACAGTGATCATAGGAGTGTTCAAAGAATTGTGTTTAATGCATTGCTTGTTCTTTGACTACTTCTGTTTAATATCTTCCTTGTTCCTTGACTACTGCATCTATTGTATTGCTAGACCTTCAACCTAGAACTGACCTTAATAGATGCATATAATTAAAATAGTATTAAAGCAAAAAGGAGGAGGAGGGATGGAATGGGGGTTCTAGGGAGGGGTAATGGTGAAAGAGGATGACATCTGGAATGTAAATAAATAAAATACCCAATAAAAAGGAAAAAAATAAAATATATATCACCTCAAACAAAAACAAAACAAAACAACAACAACCACCAATGACTTCATGAAATTCTCAGGCAAATGAATGAAACTTGAAAATATCATCCTGAGGTAACCTAGTCACCAAAGAACACACATGGTATGCACTCACTGATATTTAGATATTAGCCTCAAAGCTCTGAATACCCAAGATACAATTCACAGAACACATGAAGCTCAAGAAGGAAGACCAAAGTGTGAGTGCTTCAGTCATTCTTAGAAGGGGGAACAAAATACTCAAGGAAGGAAATACAGAGACAAAGTGTGGAGCAGAGACTAAAGGAAAGGCCATCCAGAGACTGCCCCACTCCAATACAGTTGTCAAACCCAGACCCTATTGAGGATTCCTGGAAGTGCTTGCTGACAGGAGCCTAAAATAGCTGTCTCCTGAGAGGCTCTGTTAGAGCCTGACAAATACACAGGTGTATGTTTGCAGATAATCAATGGACTGAGTGCAGGGTCCCAGATGGAGGAGTTGTAGAAGAGACTGAAGGAGCTGAGTGGGTTTGCAGCCCTGTGGGGGGGGGGGGAAGCAACAGTGTCAACCGGCCAGAACCCTTGAACTCATGGGGACTGGACCACCAACCAAAGTGTATACACATGGAGGGACCTATGACTCCAGCCGTGTATGTGGCAGAGGATGGACTTATCGGACATCAGTGGGAGGAGTGGCCCTTGGTCCTGTGGGGGTTCAATGCCCCAGTGTAGGGGAATACCAGGGCAGGAAGGCAGGAGTGGATGCGTGGGTGGGGAGCACCGTCATAGAGTCAGGGAGATGGGGGATGGGATAGGAGGTGTCTGTAGGAGAAACCTGGAAAGGGGATAACATTTGAAATGTAAACACAGAAAATATCCCATAAAAAGTAAAAAAAAATAAATAAAAGACAAATCTTATTCTAAGCAGATATACACAGCAGGACCCTTCTTAGAAATACCAAAAATGTTGAAAAGAAGGAAATACTTGGCATTAAAAAAAGAAAGAAAATCACAGTACTTTTTATTTATTTTTGTTAATTCCCTTTAGTTGTTTCCTTAGCTTGGGACTGCATCAGAAGTGATAGTAAGGGTTTTATTTTAAACAACAAAGAGGATCCCAGCAAGAAATCTGCTAGTCCTTGTACTTTACCTAAACGGAAGTCCATATGGACCTGAACAGCTCTCTGCTGTTCATAAATTCTCTGAAGCTAACATACATAAAAAGGTATCTAAAGTCAATTAATTTTCTGTCTTTAGATCCCACCATTTTACTTTTGCATTAAATATTCAAAACATGCCATTTAGGTTATCTTCAAATGAAGAGTGAAACAAGCCATAAACTCAATAAAAGCACAGAAACAAGGGTCATTTAAACACACAATTACTGCAAAATTCTATGAAAATATGGCACATGTTCCTTTGATGAGGGAAGAAGGAGACTTGCTGCTCCTCATATCATAGGGAGATATATTCATAACAAAATGTTCTGCAAGGAAACTATACTTATGCTCAAGTGAAAACCTTTTAATACATTCTATTTATATTGTACTTACCAGTGTCCTTAACTCAGTTTCACTTGACTGCTAGTACCTTTCAGAAGGTTCCTTCAGTTACTGGAAAGTAGAAAAGGACGCCCACACAGAAACATTAGAATCATTTAAATGAAACTTTTCAAAGAGAGTGGCTTGTGGAATGAAAGACATGCAACCTTCTGCTGAACAGCTTATTTCCAAGGTATTTTACCTTCTCGGTATGAATAGTTGTTGAAGGTTGTAAGAAAAGAGTTCATATGGAGAGACAAAACAATATTCCCCCTGTGACGTGCATGACATCAACAAGGTTAGCTACAAAACAAAGGAGATGTTTTGAAAAGTATGTTGTACGGATTGAATACATAATCAGATATATTGTAATAAATGTCTTTAAATCTTTTTTTAAAACCCAGAGGAAAAAATTGCATTGATTCTAGGGTTCTTTTTAATGGACCTCAGCATGTGTTAATGTTATTATTTTAAATCTTGATAAAAATTCCAGTTACTTTTTACATGAATGACAGAATATGACCCCTATCTGGAGTATTGTCATAGGGAGAAAACAATAGATTTGTCAAAAAATAATTTCATACGTAGTTTGAAGAGTTTTATTCACCAACATGTTAAATTCTACTTCTCTTTTTACTGTTAGTGTAATCAAGACTCTTTTTTTCCCTTCTTTTTTTTATTGGATATTATATTTACATTTCAAATTTTATCCCCTTACCCCATTAACCCCACCACCCAGGAACTCCTTATCCCATCCCCCCTCCTCCTGCTTCTATAAGGATGTGCCCCCACCTACCGCCCAACTTCCATGTCCCCACCCTTGCATTCCCCCCCACTCAGTGTTCAGCCTTCATGGGACCTCTCCCACCTATGCCCAACCAGGCCATCCTCCCCAACATATACAGCTGGAGTCATGTGTCCCTCCCTTTGTGATCCTAGACTGGTGGTTTAAGCCCTGGGGAGCTCTGGTTGTTTGGCATTGTTGCTCTCCTCATGAGGCCACCAACCCTTCCAGCTCCTTCAGTCTTCTCTCTAACTTCTCAATTGGGAACCCTTGATCAGATCAATGGTTATCTGTGAGTATCTGCCTCTGGGTATGTCAGACTCTGGAGGACTTCTAAGGAGACAGCCCTATCAGGCTCCTGTCAGGATGCACTTCCTGCCATCCATATCAGCGTCTATTTTTGGTGACTGCACATGGGATAAATACCCAGGTGGAATGGTCTCCAGACAGCCTCCCCTTCAGTTTCTGTCCCACACTTTGTGTCCATATTTGCTCCCTTGGGTATTTTGTTACTCTTTCTAAGTAAGACATAGGCATCCACACTTGTTCTTCCTTTTTCATGAACTTCATATGGTCTGTTAGTTGAATATTTGTTGTTTCAAACTTTTGGGCTAATATCCACTTATCAGTGAGTAAATACCATGTGTATTCTTTTGTGATTGGGTTACCTCACTCAGGATGATATTTTCTAGTTCCATCCATTTACCTAAGAATTTCTTGCATTCATTATTTAAAATAGCTGAGTAATATTCAATTTTTTGTATCCATCCCTCTGTTGAAGGGCATCTGGGTTCTTTCCAGATTCTGGTTATTATAAATAAGGCTGCTATGAACATAGTGGAGCATGTATCCTTGTTATATGTTGTTATATGTTGGAACATCTTCTGTGTATATGCCCAGGAGTGGTATAGCTGGATACATGCTCCACTATGTAGTGCTATGTCGAATTTTCTAAGGAACCACCAGACTGATTTCCAGAGTGGTTGTACCAGCTTGCAACCCCACCAACAATGGAGGAGTCTTCCTCTTTCTCCACATCCTCGCCAGCATCTGCTGTCACCTGAGTTTTTGATCTTAGCCGTTCTGACTGGTGTCAGGTGGTATCTCAGGGTTATTGTCTGGCATCTAATTTCTTGAGTTCTTTGTATATATTCGATATTAGCCCTATATCGGATGTAGGATTGGTAATGATCTTTTCCCAATCTGTTGGTTGCCGTTTTGTCTTATTGACAGTGTCCTTTGATTTACAGAAGCTTTGCAATTTGATGAGGTCCCATTTGTCAATTCTTGATCTTAGAGCATAAGCCATTGGTGTTCTGTTCAGGAATTTTTACCCTGTGCCTAGGTATTCGAGTGTCTTTCCCACCTTCTCTTCTATTAGTTTCAGTGTATCTGGATTTATATGAAGGTCCTTTATCCACTTGGAGTTGAGCTTTGTACAAGGGGATAAGAATGGATTGATTTGCATTCTTCTACATGCTGACCTCCAGTTGACCCAGCACCATTTGTTGAAAACGCTGACCTTTTTCCACTGGACAGTTTTAGCTCCCTTGTCAAAGATCAAGTGACCATAGGTGTGTGGGTTCATTTCTGGGTCTTCAATTCTATTCCATTGATCTTCCTGCCCATCTCTGTACCAATACCATGCAGTTTTTATCACTACTGCTCTCTAATATACTTTGAGGTCAGGGATGGTGATTCCCCCAGAAGTTCTTTTATTGTTGAGAATAGTTCTCGATATCCTAGCTTTTCTGTTATTCCAAATGAATTTGCAAATTGCTCTTTCTATCTCTATGAAGAATTGATTTGGAATTTTGATGGGTATTGCATTGAATCTGTAGATTGCTTTTGGCAGGATAGCCATTTTTACTAAGTTAATCCTGCCAATCCAGGAGCATGGGAGATCTTTCCATCTTCTGAGATCTTCGATTTCTTTCTTCAGAGACTTGAAATTCTTGTCATACAGATCTTTCACTTGCTTGGTTAGATTCACTCCAAGATATTTTATATTATTTTTGGCTATTGTGAAGGGGGTCATTTCCCTAATTTCTTTCTTAGCCTGTTTATCCTTCGAGTAGAGGAAGGCTACTGATTTGTTTGAGTTGATTTTATATCCAGCCACTTTACTGAAGTTGTTTATCAAGTTTAGGAGTTCTCTGGTTGAAGTTTTAGGGTCACTTAAGTATACTATCATATCATCTGCAAATAGTAAAATTTTGATTTATTCCTTTACTATTTGCATCCATTTTACTTCCCTTTGTTGTCTAATTGCTCTAGCTAAGACTTCCAGTACTATATTAAATAGGTAAGGTGAGAGTGGGCAGGCTTGTCTAGTCCCTGATCTTAGTGGAATTACTTCAAGTTTCTCTCCATTTAGTTTGATGTTGGCTACTGGCTTGCTGTATATTACTTTTACTATGTTTAGGTATGGACCTTGAATTCCTGATCTTTTCAAGACTTTTAACATGAAGGGATGTTGAATTTTGTCAAATGCTTTCTCAGCATCTAGTGAGATGACCATGTGGTTTTTTTTCTTTGAGTTTATTTATGTAGTGGATTACATTGATGAATTTCCAAATATTGAACCATCCCTGCATTCCTGGGATAAAGCCCACTTGATCATGATGGATAATTGTTTTGATGTGTTGTTTGATTTTGTTTGTGAGAATTTTATTATTTTTGCATCAATATTCATAAGAGAGATTGGTCTGAAGTTCTCTTTCTTTGTTGTGTCTTTCTATGGTTTAGGTATGAATATAATGGTAGCTTCATAGAACTACTTGCGTAGTGTTCCTTCTATTTCTATTCGATGGAATAGCTCGAAGATAATTGGTATTAGGTCTTCCTTGAAGGTCTGATAGAATTCTGCACTAAAACCATTTGGTCCCAGCCTTTTTTTTTTTTTTTTTTTTTTTTTTTTTTTTTTTTTGGTGGGAGACTTTTAATGACTTCTTCTATTTCTTTAGGGTTTATAGGACTGTTTAGATGGTTTATCTGCTCCTGGTTTAATTTTGGTATCTGATACCTATCTAGAAAATAGTCCATTTCATCCAGATTTTCCAATTTTGTTGAGTATAAACCTTTGTAGTAGGATCTGATGATTTTTTAAAATTTCCTCAGTTTCTATTGTTATATCTCCCTTTTCAGTTCTGATTTTATTAATTTGGATACTGTCTCTGTGTCCTTTGTTTAGTCTGGCTAAGGGTTTGTCTATCTTGTTGATTTTCTCAAAGAACCAGCTCCTGGTTTTGTTGATATTTTGTATAGTTCTTTCTGTTTCTACTTGGTTGATTTCAGCCCTGAGTTTGATTATTTCCTGCTGTCTACTCCTCTTGGGTATATTAGCTTCTTTTTGTTCTAGATCTTTCACGTGTTCTGTCAAGTTGCTAGTGTATGCTCTTTCCAGTTTCTTTTTGTGGGCACTTAGAGCTATGAGTTTTCCTCTTAGTACTGCTTTCATGGAGTCCCACAAGTTTTGTTATGATGTGTCCTCATTTTCATTAAATTCTAAAAAGTCTTTAATTTCTCTCTTTACTACTTTCTTGACCAAGTAATCATTGAGTAGAGCATTGTTCAGTTTCCACGTGTATGTGGGCTTTCTGTTGTTTTTGTCCATATTAAAGATGAGTCTTAGTCCATGATGATCTGATAAGGTACAAGGGATTATTTCAATCTTTTTGTATCTGTTGAGGCCTGTTTTGTGACCAATTATATGGCTTATTTTGGAGAAGGTACCATGAGGTGCTGAGAAGAAGGTATATTCTTTTGTTTTAGGATGAAATGTTCTATAGATGTCAGTTAAGTCCAATTGGTTCATAACTTCTGTTAGTTTCATTGTGTCTTGGCTTAGTTTTTGTTTCCATGTTCTGTCCATTGCTGAGAGTGGGGTGTTGAAATCTTCCACTATTATTGTGTGACATGCAATGCATGCTTTAAGCTTTAGTAAAGTTTCTTTTATGTATGTGGGTGCCCTTGCATTTGGGGTATAAATGTTCAGAATTGCAAGTTCCTCTTGATACATTTTGCCTTTGATGAATATGAAGTGTCCTTCTTTATCTTTTAAAATTACTTTTGGCTGAAAATTGATTTTATTTGATATTAGAATTGCTACTCCAGCTTGTTTCTTGAGACCATTTGCTTGGAAGATTGTTTTCCATCCTTTTACTCTGAGGTAATGTCTGTCTTTTTCACAGAGGTGCGTTTCCTGTATGCAGCAAAATGCTGTGTCATGTTTATGTATCTAGTCTGATAGTCTATGTCTTTTTATTGGAGAATTGAGTCCACTGATGTTAAGAGATATTAAGGAAAAATGAATATTGTTCCCTGTTATTTTTGTTATTGGTGGTGGAGATATGTTTGTGTAACTATCTTCTTTTAGGGTTGTTGGAAGATTACTTTCTTGCTTTTTCTAGGTTGTAGTTTCCCTCCTTGTGTTGGAGTTTTCCACCAATCATCCTTTGAAGTGCTGGATTTGTGGTAAGATATTGTGTAAATTTGGTTTTGTCATGAAATATCTTGGTTTCTCCATCTATATTGATTGAGAGTTTTGCTGGGCATAGTAGTCTGGGCTGGCATTTTTGTTCTCTTAGGTTCTGTATGATATCAGTCCAGGATCTTCTGGTTTTTATAGTCTCTGGTGAGAAGTCTGATATAATTCTTATAGGTCTGCTTTTATATTTTACTTTACCTTTTCCCCTTACTGCTTTTAGTATTTTTTCTTTGTTTTGTACATTTGATGTTTTGATTATTATGTGGTGGGAGGTATTTCTTTTCTGGTCTAAACTATTTGGAGTTCTGTAGGCTTCTTGTATATTTATGGACATCTCTTTCTGTGGGTTAGAAAAGTTTTCCTCTATAATTTTGTTGAAGATATTTACTGGTCCTTTAAGTTGGGAGTCTTTTCCCTCATCTATACCTATTATCCTTAGGTTTGGCCTTCTCATTGTGTCTTGGATTTCCTTGATGTTTTGGGTTAGTAGCTTTTTGTATTTTGCATTTTCTTTGACAGTTGTGTCAATGTTTTCCATGGTATCTTCTGCACATGAGATTCTCTCTTCTATCTCTTGTATTCTGTTGGTGATACTTGTGTCTATGACTCCTGATCTTTTTCTTAGTTTTTCTCCAGGGTAGTCTCCCTTTCTGATTTCTTTATTGTTCCTACTTCCATTTTTAGATCTTGGATGGTTTTGTTTAATTCCTTCACATTTATGGTTGTGTTTTTTTTTTTCAATTCATTAAAGGATTTTTGTGTTTCCTCTTTAAGCGCTTCTATCAGTCTACCTGTGTTCTCCTTAAATTCTTTGAGAGTATTATTTATGCCCTTCTTAAAGTCTTCTATCATCATGAGAAGTGATTTTAATTCTGAATCCCCCTTTCCTGGTGTGATGGGGTGTTCAGGGCTTGCTATGATGGGGGAACTGGGTTCTGACGATGCCATGTAAGTTTGGATTCTGTTGCTTATGTTCTTGCGCTTGCCTTTTGCCATCTGGTTAACTCTAGTGCTACCTGTACTCACTGACTCTGACTGAAGCCTGCCTTTCCAGTTATCTTGCTTGTGTTTGATCTCTTTGGGGTCCAGATGTCTCTGTGATCTTCTCCAGCTGCTCTGAGTACAGTGGTACTTCTAGGATGACTCAGGATATGGTGTCTCCAAGGTATCTGACCAGCTAGGTTTCTGCTGTTCTGGGTGCAGTGTCTCCTCTAGGATGTCCCAGGATAAGGTGTCCATTGCTCTGAGTGCAGTGGCTCCTCTAGGATGTCTCAGGATATGTTGTCTGTTGCTGTGAATTCAGTTGTTCCTCTGCCGCTCTGGGTTGAGTGGACCCTCTAGAATGTCTTGGGGGGAATCTGGTGTCCACACAGGAGCAGACTGGGCAGGGGTCTGCACTAGGCCTCAGATCCAGGAGAGGGGCGGAAGGGGAGTGCTGTTCCGCAGGGGCGAGTATTTGGGTATCTGCTGGAATCTGAGTGCTCCCTGTACCCAGCTATGGCCGGCCGTAGGGCAGTGTGTGGGTCTTCCTAACTACCGTTCTGGGTTCAGTGGACCCTCCAGGATGTCTTGGGAGGAATCCGGTGACCACTCAGGAGCAGACCGGGCAGGGGTCCAAGACTCTTTAAATAACACAAAAATTAAAATTTTAGGAAGGGAACAACAGAAAAGAAAAAAAAAAAACAATGTACTTTGCAACTTCAAGAGGAATATTTTATTAAATATGTGGTCAAGACATCCTTGGGAATTTATAGGCATGATTTCCACAGCATTGTGTAAAAGGCTTTGTTTTATGGGTCAAAGGAAAATACTGAAATAGAAGACAATGCAGAAAGTGAACAGCTATTATAGGAATAATGATTCAAGAGGTGTTTTTAGAAAACAAACACTCAAGAATAAATTAGATTTCCTCTTTTGCCCAGAAATATGACTAGGTAAGTCATGGGCTTATGGGGAAGCAATAACCTCCAGAGATAATTACTTCAAATGATGTATCAGAAAAAACACATTATTAGATGCTGGAGGCCATACATTTGTGTTCTTGGCATATCTACATAGTGACAAACTACCTCTAATGTTTATATAAGTTTTGATTGTTCTGGAGGAAAAGACAACACAAGTAGGAGACACTCAGTGGAATCAGTGCTCTGGGAACTTCCACTGAGGCCTGTAGTACTTAGTCATTTGTCATGTTCCTCTTAAGAAAAATACATTTAGTTTCTCTGTTACAGCTGAAGTTCAAATATGGTTACAGTTTTTAGCACCCCAACCGGAACCAGAATGATATTACACACTTGCCTCAGATTTGAATTCCAATATTCCCCATTTACATGCAGAAAAACTGAGTTTCCAATACATTTTAATATCACTGTATCTTAGTTTTTCAAAAACATTGTGAATGTAAAATTTATTAAAAAGAAATGGATAAAATGAGGTTGGGAGTGTTAGTTCAGTTGGGCGAGTTCTTGCCTACAGTACATAAAGTATTGTAGAAGATTTATTTCCATCATCACAGAAACTTAGGTATGATAGTGTAAGCCTACAATCTTAGGTCCCTGGAAAATAGAGGCAGGAGATTCAAAGATTCAAAATTACACAGTGAGTTCAAGGGTAACCTAGAATACATGGGACCCTCAAAAGAGTGAAAAGGGATTATCTCCAATGTAATGACAAACAAGCACATCTAAGGTAAAATCTGAAATTCTCATTTTACATTTGTGAAAGGCTGATTGCTTTGAGTTGAAGCTTACATTTCAAATGTCAAAGGAATACTTTTCTCATTTATATTACCTTCTAGTGGAACAAAGATGGAGAAAGCCGGAGGCTTCTGGAGAACTCTGTCAAGGTCTCAGCTGTACACTCACTCGGAACAAAGTGCATATTGACAATTGTTTGGGCATTGTTGACTCTGGTGTCACTTATTACAGAAATCCTCCTGCCTCATAGAAGGACATATCTTAATTAGATGGTTTCTGATTGTTTACTGGGCCATGTGTCAAGATAATCCAGTGCTTTGAAACCTGTGTTTTCCCTTAGATGCTTCAAGAAAAGCCCAGAGAAGTAAGCTAGGTTATAGAAATAGAGTTTGGAAATGCAAAGAAAAGGATACTGTTTGAAGGTTGTTCAACACCAGAAACCTATATTGCAAGGAAAACCCATTTCTCCTTTATGAACTGTACAGATGTTAAACACCATTAAATATTTGTAATTATCTGTTAAAATTACCATTAATGTTCATTATGAGTTAACTATTTTAGCTACTCCTACTGATGATCATTTTCTAGTAAATAAGCAGATATTGTGGAATTTAACAATTTATTAATTGGCATCTGTTGGGTTCTTATTTGGTGCCCTGGGTGCCTGAAGCAAAAGTTCCATCAAGTAGTCACACTATCCTTATGGCAACATCATATATTTTGTACCCCACCCCATGGATACCTTCAGAAAATTATATGACAATTACAATTAATTGCACCAGCCTCAGAAGGTCCAACTGGGTTTGTTTCAGTTTATAATGGACTTTTGCTATTGCAAACTATGGTGAAACTTGCCAACATTTTGCATTAATGTTTTTCACTTTATGGATTTTGTTTTCAACACTATTTTTGTTTATTTTTCCACTTATTTATTTATTTATTTATTTAGTATTTATTCATTTTACATCTGGATTGATGCCCCCTCCCAGTCTCCTTCTCCCACAATCATTCCCCTCATTCCCCACTCCCCTTCTCTGAGAAAGTGGAGGGCTCTTCTAGGCACCCCCCCCACCCAGGCACATCATCAAGTCTCTGCAGAGTTAGGTACTTTCCCTCTCACTGAGACAAGGCAGCCCAGTTAGGGGAATAGACTCCAGACAGGCAATAGCTTTGGGGACAGCCTCTGTCCTGCTCTAGTTGTTGGGTGAATGAAGACTGCTATGTATGTGCTGGGGTCTTCAGTCTAACTCGTGTGTGCTCTTTGGTTGGTGGCTCAGTCTTTGAGAGCCCACAAGGGTCCAGGTTAGTTGACTTTGTTGGTCTTCCTGTGGTATTCTTAGCCCCTTCAAGGCCCTTAATCCTTCTCTTAACTCTTCAAATAGAGTCCCTGAGCTCCATCCAATGTTTGACTGTGAGTCTCTGCATCTTTTTTATTCAGCTGCTGGGTGGAGTTTCTCAGAGGACAGTTATGCTTATTACTTTTTCACTGCTTTGATGAAAATACCGTAACCATTAAGAACTTAGAGAAGAAAGAGGGTTTTCTGTTGTTGTTGGTGGTGGTTTTTCTTTTCTTCTAGTTCAAGAGGGAGTATCCATAGTGATGGGTGGGGACATAGAAGCAGGTGACTAAGCAGGAATCTAAAAGATCATATTTCCATCTATACATGGATGCAGAGAGTAAACTACTAAAACCCATTTGCAGTGGCATGCTTCTTCATTCAAATCACCATTCACTTCCAATTAGGCCAGAGGGGAGCGCTCCTCCTGGTGGTACAGTAGAAGGAGTGCTTTGCCTGCTACTAGGACACAGTTCTGTGAAGGATGTAAGCACAAACCTTTATTTAAATGAAATCTTTACTTTGATGGTTACAAATGCTTCTTTCTAGCTACATAAGCAGCCTGTTTGGCAAGCTTGGTCAATAAGTAAAAGACATTTTGACTAAGTGCTACCTCCTCTAGTTTTCAAATGAGATCCAATAAAGATTCAAGTTTTGTCTTACCTATTTTTAGTAGGGTGTTGAGTTGGTAACATGACAGAAGTAGCAGTCGAGAGGGTGGAATAGCACCTGCCACACTGAGCAGCAGAAATGATGGATGGTAAGGAAGGAGGCAGAACTGATCAGCTGATAGGTGGGGCCACAGAAGTCGTAGAGTGACTGCTTGTATAGACAGATGAAGAAGGGAGAAAGCAAAGGACTGGCGATTCATAGCAATAGAAGCAGAAGTAGAAGCAGAAGCGGAAGTGGAAGCAAAAGCAGCAGCCATGGTTTCTGACTCCAAATTTTAGCAACTGTGAAAGTAGCCATAGCAACAACAGGTAGCTGCACTGCTTGAAGCAGAAGCTTAGGAAAAATAGAGGGAAGTAGGCATTCTGAGAAGAGAGTTGAATCTGAAGAAGCATAGAAGGATATAAAGAACCAGAGAGGAAAACCTGGAGGCTCCTGTTGTTGGAAGCATTCCAGAGATTTGCCAATCTATAGAGGCAAAGGTTCTGTGAGTCCAGGTCCAGGAGCTGTAACACAGTATAGAGTTAAGAGCTGAGGAATCTGGAAACTAAGGCCTGCCAGAAAGCTACATACCATATGCTTCCAGGGGGCAGTTGAGGAAACCCAACATTCTATTTTTGTACAAGAACTGCAATACTGGTAGAGCTAAGGGTCCTGCTTTCTGAAGTCTATTCTAGACAAGATCACTTGCTGCTGCCACCAACATTCACTGCTGTCAGATATGGAGAGACACAAATGCTAAATACAAAGTACTTGAAGCCTACCCATATTTTCTATCCACAGTAAAACATAAGAACCCCAGATGACTCATTTGTAGCATTATGATGTTACCTTATATACTACATAAAATGAAAATTAAATTTGATTTCAGAATTAAATTTAATGCCATAAAAATCAGCACTTGAAAAATTAGAAAGAATAATTGTAATCTGCGAGAGGCAGGAGGATTAAGTGTTCAAGCCTACCCTAGGATTCATGTTTTGAAAATCCTCCGAATATGAAAAAAAAAAAAAAAAAAAAAAAAAACAACCCAGAAACCCAAACAAACAAAACAAAAGAAAATGTCAGAAACAGACCTTTTCTCATGAATTATCGACTTAATTCTCATATATCTACGAGTGACAAATATTGTTATTTCCCACAAGTAAAAATAAGACTTGAACATATATCTCCTTCTATCTGGGAGGCTGAATTGAAAGGTTGCTTGAAACCAGGAGTTCAATGCTAGCATGGGTGATAGAGTGAGACCCTATCCCCAAAATAAAAAAATAAAATTTATATGAAGAAACTATAAAGTTAAAAATTCTACTAGATTTTTACGCATACAGTCTTAAATACCAAGACTGTATCTCTAGAGTTTACACACTTATTTGCTAATGCTTCCTCCTACTAGGATCGTTGTTCAGAGATTGTTTTATTATTCAGACAACAGGCTAGTAGAGGAGACATCACATTTCAGAACAGAAACTTCAACTAATAAATTTTTAAAACATTGAAAATTTATTTTTACTTTAGACAAATGATATCGTTTTAATTAAGGTAGTAAACTAAAGTGCAACCACTGAGAGACTATGGAAAAAACAAACATTTTTTTTTAAATTACATAGTGCATTTCAATTGTTTTATGATATCTCAGGTGAAATGAAGAATTATTTCAGTCACCTAAGTGAAAACCAAGGTTTATACTTTTATTTGTCTCATTAGATTCTGTTTTAAAGACTAATATCGTTCAAGTAGTTGCCATTAATGATGCTGATCATTGGATGATTAGTTCATTCATTCTTTTCTTCTACTATTTGTCAGTTGAAAAATTCTAGAAAGTTTACTGTATATTGATTTTTAGTGATATAAAACACAAAGTCATGTTCTTAGTCTATTTTGTGTTCCTATAACAAAACGTCAGATGTTAGATATTTCATAAAGAATAATTTCTTTAGCTTCTGATTCTGGAGTCTGAAGGCCATTGATATTTGCTTGCCTTTGATGAGGCCTTCAGGGCAAATAGGAACTCATTGGCAAAACTACTTGTAAGGGTTTTAAAGTGGACTGAAGATGATTCAGCTTGGGCGAGAGGTCACATTCTCTCAAAAGAACACATTCATTTGGGAGCTATTCCAATCCTACAAGGCTTGACATTCTCTCAAGACAAGGCTGATCTACTAGTAGGGGCAAAGTTTCCAGATTTAACTATCTTGTAATTTTCACCACTCATCAGTGGTGCCACTACCTCCCACCCTGCAGCACTCTGGTACAAGCCTTCCAGACCTTTGGGGATACCTTCAAGCTTACCTACTCATAAAATGTGCCTTCACTTAACAATATATTGAGTTTACAAGTTGTAAAGTATATCAACTGAGCAAAAGAACCTTCTGGAGAATATTAAGTAACCATGATTATCTCTGCTGAAAGGGTTGGGAAGCTTCCCTAGAGAAGGTAAAATCTATGCTGAAAGATTGGAGTTCTTCATAAGCCTAGGATGGACTGATGAAGGTATACAGTGATAAAGTTGTCCTCAGTGGCAGCCATGAGCTCCCCTCATTTGACTAGAACACAAAGCATAGTCACTCTTCTGTAATGACTTCCATGAGTTATAGTTACTTTTAGACATCCCCAGTCCTTTCTTAACCATAACTAAGCAAGTCATAGAGAACACCGTTGACTATATCCCCTCTCTTCTTATCTCCAGAATCTAGTTTGCTAAAGACTTATTGCTTATTTTGACTATATCTCATTATCCATTTCTTGAAACAACCATGTATTCTGATGGAAACAGAGTCTTGAGACACAAGACTATTTTTCATGGTTCTTTCTCCTTGCATAAAAAAGCTGATATGGATAATAAATTGTAGTTTCAGCTACAGGAAAGTTTCTCATTTCATTGTTCCTTGTACATTGGTCAAAGTAACCTAAGCAGAGAAAATGCTGCCATGTTATAAACCCTTTATATGTTCTGATGTACGCCCACATTTCTCTTTAATTTGGCTGAACTCTAAGGTTCTCCTGACATTTGAAACTTAGCATCTTGCTCTATTTTCTCTTCATTATATTAATTTTCAATTTACCAAGCTAAATCACATTTTAAAGTCCTTGTTAAGGCTCTGTCAGAGCCTTCCTGTCTCTTACAGTATTCTCTCCTTTTCTATTTTATATCATTTTCAAGCTTATTAAATTTATGTAAGAATTGCTGTAAAGAAAATTGGATTCCTGCAGGTAAAGCCAGTCTGGTTCCCACACATTTCAAGATATTCTGGCAAGGTCAAAATCCCTTTACTTAAGTAAAAAGCCAAGTATTCAAGACAAGATGGAAGAAGAAATGGCAGACCACCTATATGAAGCTTCTGTACTCATCTTGCACCTGTAAATTTACTATAAAACAGGGAAATGTCTTCTCATGTGGTCCCATAGCTCAAGCCCTATTTTGAGAGGATATCTCTATTAAATCTAATGATTTTTAGAAAATGTCTCAGAATTTCTTTAAGTTACTGAAAAGGTGACTCTTATTATCCAATAATAATCCTCAAGGGGGTGTTCTACACTTCTCTAACAGGAGTCAATTGTGTCTCAGCAACAAGCATTTTAGTACATTTAAAAAGCATAAAATGTTATAACCTCATACATATTTGTTACAGATATTCCTATGGGCAATAATGAGAAGAAATTAAAATACTTATGTGATATATCTAAGACAACAGTTCTAAAATATATTTGAGTAAGGACTCTTTTTGATGTACAACTGCCATTTTGTGACAATACAAAGACAATATTTTTCTTTGACTAAATTTTAGTATGATAAAGCAAGTTTATTATTTTATCCATTTCTATCTAGTTTTCTGAATAAATCTGATAATGAAATTTATAATAAGCAACATGATATTTTGATGTATGTCTATATGAGAAAATGATGCTGGTTAACATACTAATTCACTCAAAATGCTCTAATATCTCTTTCTGGTGAAACATTTCACATTAATTTACTTTATGCTTTTCAAGCACACATGACATCATTGTTAGTCACTTTAATGTCCGTGCTAAAGAACAGGTGTCAGAATTTGTACTTCCAGATGGACTGAAACCTTGTAGAATTTAATCATTTTTCTTCATTCCTCTTTCTATTCTTTTCCCTGGCTCTATACAAAGAATTTGAAGACTTTAGATCCTATGCAAGATCTTGTAGCATCTGTTTTCTGTGTCTTATGCTGTCATATGCTACCCACAGTCCTTTATGCAAGTGAGAAGAATCCTTTGCTTTAAGGATAAAGTATACTGTGTACACACATATCTCACATTCACCATATCTATTAATTAGCTGTGATACTTACAAAGAACCCATGTCTTGGCCTATGATATAATATGAATGTGGCATATGAATAATGTTGTGATGACTATGTGAATGAAGCTATCTCTTTTTTTTTAGTATATCTTCTTTCACTTTATACAAAAGAATGGGATTCCTAGATCACACAATATTTCTACTTTTAAATTTTTGAACAATTTTCTCTATTCAAGATTTAGTTTTTTTATTTTAAATTATCAATGTGTATGTTTACATATGTGAAGGGTGGATCCTGAAAAAATTAAGGTTATCAGATGCCCTGGAGCAGAAGTTACAGGTGATCATGAGCCATCCAGCATGGATGCTAGGAATAGGAGGGACCTCCAAAAGAGCAGTGTGTTCTTTTAACTTCTGGACCTTTCCCATTCTGATATTCACCTTGTTTGAAATAGTAGATCTACCAATTTTACATTTCCACAAAAAATCTAGACAGAATTCTCTTCTTCACATTTTTGCCAAAACTTCTGTTTTATTTGTTTATTTATTTTTGTAATAGATATCCTATTAAGTGTAAACCAGAATCATTGATTTTATTTGAATTTCTCAGAAAATGCATGATGTGAATAATATTTTACATATTCCTGTTGGAAATTTGTATATCTCCAATTAAAATATATTTACTTTTGCAAAACAAATTTTAAAGTCATATTTTGCTATTGCTGTTTTTGCATTGTTTGATGTCCTTTTGAATCTTAAATCCTATCAAATATATGGCTTGTACATACTTTCTTTTTTTCTTTTTTTTATTTGTTTGTCTAATTTTTCATTTTTTCCAAATCTGCTTTTATACCATTTTAATTACATGCAAGTATTAAGGTCATTTCTAGGTTGACAAACTAGCAATACAATAGATGCAAATAGTCAAGGAACAAGCAAGACAATAAATATAAATAGTCAAAGAGCAAGCAAGGCAATAAACAAAGTCCCATGATCATTGTTTCTAAGAGCTTATCAGGATGACTAAAATATCTGAGCCAACTTCCCTGTACTAGCCTTAAGTAATTTCCAGGCTTGAAGCCGACTTCTTTGTTCTAGCCTAAGATTTAGATTCCTGCCTGAAATTACTCCTTTTTTCTAGCCTAGTGTCAAATTGCTTCCTGAAGCCCACTTCCTTGTCCTTTGCACATGTCAGATTCCTACCAAGCAGCCCCAAAAGCTGTCCACATGTCCCTGTTTTTTATTTCATTAATAAAACTGAGCCCATCTTAGGTCATTCTGCAAGAACGTCTTTCTTGCCCATTGTGAAATATGCATTATCAAAACAACACATTTATGTCTTAGGTTGGGAAGGCTCTGTGCAGAATCCTACCCATCTTTGGCTTGCCAGCCTGTTACATTAGTAACTGTCTCTGGGGACCATTTTCAGGTTCAAGCCATGTACTTTGGCTGCCAACATATTTCTGTTGTTAAAGACAAGCTTTAACACGATGGGCAGGGATAAAAGTATTCCCAGGACAAAAAGGGCTAGCATGATCAAGCTATATATGTCATTCTTGAAGCTTGACCAAAATGGAAATACTGACTTCAGGCAATAGATAAATTTATCTGCAGTATCTGCAGCATCAAAATTCAGCAGAGCAGCATTGTTTGTCTGTTTGTTTGCTTGTTTTTGGTTTTTCAAGACAGGGTTTCTCTGTGTAGCCCTGGCTGTCCTGGAACTCACTCTGTATGCAGGGTGGCCTTGAACTCAGAAATCTGCCTGACTCTGCCTCCCAAGTGCTGGGATTAAAGACAAGTGCTACCACTGCCTGGCTGCATTCTTTAAACTCGTAAGCTCACTATACAAAGTTAAAATATCCAGAGAGGTGTTAGAATTAGGCCAAATATACTGCAAGTGTATTTAAACTTTTTCCTAATTATAATGACTGCCGCTGTAAATTTTATTTTATTTTTTTAGGAATATCAAGCTTTATTAGAGATTTCTCTAACAACTAGTTTTATAAATTAAATGTTTACATGTCTATATTTTTGTTGTAATTTTTTCGGGTGTAATTTTTTTATTGGATATTTTATTTACAATTACGATGTTATCCCCTTACCCCATTCCCCCCTCCACCCAGAAACCCCTTATCCCATCCCCCCTCCTCCTGCCTCTATGAGGATATGCCCCCATCTACCCCCCCCGCCCCCACCTTCCCACCCTGGAATTTCCCCCCCCCCCCATGGCTCCCAGCCTTCATGAGACCAAGGATAGCCTCTCCCACCTATGCCCAACAGGGCCATCCTTCCTTACATATACAGCTGGAGCCATGGGTTCCTCCCTAAGTACTCCCAGGCTGGTGGCTCCTGGGAGCTTTGTTGCTCTCCTCATGGGGCTGCAAACCCTTTCAGCTCCTTCAGTCTTCACTCTAACTCCACTGGGAATCCCTTCATCAGTTCTATGGTTAGTTGTGAGGATCTGCCTCTAAATATGTCAGACTTTGGAGACCTCTAAAGACACAGCTATATCAGGGTCCTGTCAGCATGTACTTCCTGACATCCACATCAGTGTCTACCTTTGGTGACTGCACATGAGATGGATACACAGGTGGAATGGTCTCCAGATGGCCTCTCCTTCAGTTTCTGTCCCACACTTTGTCTCCATATTTGCTCCCTTGAGTATTTTGTTTCTCCTTCTAAGAAGGACTGAAGCACCCTCACTTGGTCTTCCTTCTTCATGAGCTTCATGTGGTCTGTGAGTTAAATCTTGGCTATTTCAAGCTTCTGGACTAATATCCAATAACCAGTGAGTGAACACCATGTGTGTTCTTTTGTGATTGGGTTACCTCACTCAGGATGATATTTTCTAGTTTCATCCATTTACCTAAGAATTTCTCAAATTCACTGTATTTAATAGCTGAGTAATACTCCATTGTGTAAATGTACCACATTTGTGTTTCCATTCCTCTGTTGAAGGACATCTAGGTTCTTTCCAGCTTCTGGCTATTATAAATAAGGCTGCTATGAACATAGTGGAGCATGTTTCCTTGTTATATGTTGGAGCATCTTCTGTGTATATGCCCAGGAGTGGTATATCTGGGTCCTTAGGTAATGCCATGTCCAATTTTCTGAAGAACTGCCAGAATGATTTCCAAAGTGGTTGTACCATCTTACAATTCCACCAACAATGGAGGAGTGTTCCTCTTTCTCCATATCCTTGCCACCATACTATCACCTGAATTTTTGATCTAAGCCATTCTGATTGGTGTGAGGTGGTATCTCAGGGTTGTTTTGATTTGCATTTCTCTGAGGACTAAGGATGCCGATCATTTCTTTAGGTGCTTCTCTGCCATTCTAGTTTTCTCAGATGAGAATTCTTTGTTTAGCTCTGTACCCCATTTTTAATAAGGTTATTTGGTTGTCCGGAGTCTAATTTCTTGAGTTCTTTGTATAAATTAGATATTAGCCCTCTATCAGATGTGAAATTAGTAAAGATCTTTTCCCAATTTGTTGGTTGCCATTTTGTCCTATTGACAGTGTCTTTGGCTTTACAGAAACTTTGCAATTTTATGAAGTCTCATTTGTCAATTCTTGATCTTAGAGCATAAGACATTGGTGTTCTATTCAGGAACTTTTCCCCTGTGCCCATGTATTTGAGGTTCTTTCTCACCTTCTCTTCAATTAGTTTCAGTGTACCTGATTTTATGTGGAGGTCCTTTATCCACTTGGACTTGAGCTTTACAATGAGATAAGAATGGGTCAATTTGCATTCTTCTACATTTTGTTCTCCAGTTGAACCATCACCATTTGTTGAAGATGCTGTCATTTTTCCACTGGATGATTTTAGCACCTTTGTCAAAAATCAAGTGACCATAGATGTGTGGGTTCACTTCTGAGTCCTCAATTCTATTCCACTGATCTTCCTGCTTATCTCTGTACCAATACCATGCAGTTTTTATTACTAAAAACTCTTTAGTACAGCTTGAGATCAGGGATGATGATTTCCCCAGAAGTTCTTTTATTGTTGAGAATGGTTTTCACTATCCTGGGTTTTTTGTTATTCCAAATAAATTTGAGAATTTCTCTTTCTAAATCTGAGAGATTGAGTTGGGATTTTAATAGGGATTGTGTCAAATCTGGAGATTGCTTTTGGCAAGATGGCCATTTTTACTATATTAATACTGCCAATCCAGGAGCATGGGAGATCTTTTTTATCTTCTGAGATCTTCAATTTCTTTCTTCAGAGACTTGAAATTCTTGTCATACAGATCTTTCGCTTGCTTGGTTAGATTCACACCAAGGTATTTTACATTATTTGTGCCTATATTGAATGGTGTCATTTCCCTAATTTCTTTCTCAGCCTGTTTATCTTTCATGTGGTGGAAAGCTATTGATTTGTTTGAATTGATTTTATACCAGCCACTTTACTGAAGGTTTATTTATTTATTTATTTATTTATTTATTTATTTATTTATTATCAGGTTTAGGAGTTCTCTGATGGAAGTTTTGGGGTCACTTAATTATACTATCATATCATCTACAAATAGTGACATGTTGACTTCTTCCTTTTCTATTGCTCTAGCTAAGACTTCCAGTACTATATTGAATAGGTAGGGTGAGAGTGGGCAGCCTTGTCTAGTCCCTGATCTTAGCGTGATTGCTTCAAGTTTCTCTCCATTTAGTTTGATGCTGGCTACTGGTTTGCTGTACATTGCTTTTACTAAGTTTAGGTATGGGCCTTGAATTCCTGATCTTTCCAAGACTTTTACCATGAAGTGATGTTGAATTTTCTCAAATGCTTTCTCAACATCTAGTGAGATAATCATGTTTTTTTCTTTTAGTTTGTTTATATAGTGAATTATGTTGATGGATTTCCAAATATTGAACCATCCCTGCATTCCTGGGATAAAGCCTACTTGATCATAATGGATGATTGTTTTGACGTGTTCTTAGATTCGGCTTGTGAAAATTTTATTGAGTATTTTTGCATTGATATTCATAAGGGAGATTGGTCTGAAGTTCTCTTTTCTTGTTGGGTCTTTGTGAGGTTTAGGTATGAGCGTGATTGTGACTTCATAGAATGAATTGGGTAGTGCTCCTTCTGTTTCTATTTTGTTTGAAGAGAATTGGTATTAGGTCTTCCTTGAAGGTCTGATAGAATTCTGCACTAAAATCATCTGGTCCTGGGCTTTTTTGGGTTAGGAGACTGTTAATGACTGCTGTTATTTCTTTATGGGTTATGGGGCTGTTTAGATGGTTTACTTACTCCTGATTTAATTTTGGTACCTGGTATCTGTCTAGAAAATTGTCTATTTCATCGAGATTTTTCAATTTTGTTGAGTATAGGCCTTTGTAGTAAGATCTGATGATTTTTTTTTTTAATTTCCTAAGCTTCTATTGTTATGTCTCCCTTTTCAGTTCTGATTTTATTAATTTGGATATTGTCTCTGTGCCCTCTGGTTAATCTGGCTAAGGGTTTATCTATTTTTTTTTTTTTTTTTTTTTTTGATTTTCTCAAAGAGCAAGCTCCCAGTTTTGTTGATATTTTATATAGTTCTTTCTGTTTACACTTGGTTGATTTTATCCCTGAGTTTGATTATTTCCTGTCTTCTACTCCTCTTGGGTATACTTGCTTCTTTTTGTTCTAACGCTTTCAGGTGTGTTGTCAAGTTGTTAGTGTATGCTCTCTCTAGTTTCTTTTTTGTGTGCACTTAGAGCTATGAGTTTTTCTCTTAGCATTGCTTTCATGGAGTCCCACAAGTTTTGGTATGATCATCCTCATTTTCATTAAATTCTAAAAAGTCTTTAATTTCTTTCTTTATTTCTTCCTTGACCAAGTCATCATTGAGTAGAGCATTGTTCAGTTTCCATGTGCATGTGGGTTTTCCATTTATTTTGTCATCATTAAACATCAGCCTTAGTCTGTGGAGATCTGATAGGATGCAAGGGATTATTTCAATCTTTTTGTATGTGTTGAGGCCCGTTTTGTGACCAAATATATGCTCTATTTTGGAGAAGGTACCATGAGGTACTGAGAAAAAGGTATATTCTTTTGTTTTAGGATGAAATGTTCTATACATATCTGTTAAGTCCATTTGGTTCATAACTTCTGTTAGTTTCATTGTGTCTCTGTTTAGTTTCTGTTTCCATGATCTGTCCATTGCTGAGAGTGGGGGTGTTGAAATCCCCCAGTATTAGTGTGAGGTACAATGTGTGTTTTGAGTTTTAGTAAAGTTTCTTTTATGTATGTGGGTACCCTTGCATTTGGGGCATAGATGTTCATAATTGAGAGTTTATCTTGGTAGATTTTTCCTTTGATGAGTATGAAGTGTCCTTCCTTATCTTTTTTTTTTTTTTTTTGATTACTTTTGGTTGAAAGTTGATTTTATTTTATATTAGAATTGCTACTCTAGCTTGTTTCTTGGGAATATTTGCTTGGAAAATTGTTTTTCATCCTTTTACTCTGAGGTAGGGTTTTTCTTTGTCACTGAGGTGCATTTTCTGTATGCAACAAAATTCTGGGTCCTGTTTGTGTATCCAGTCTGATAGTCTACATCTTTTTATTGGAGAATTGAGTCCATTGATGTTAAGAGATATTAAGAAAAAGTGAGTGTGGCTCCCTATTATTAGAAGATTTTGTTATTAGAGGTGGAATTATGTTTGTGTAGCTATCTTCTTTTGGGGTTGTTGGAAGATTACTTCCTTGCTTTTTCTAGGTTGTAGTTTCCTTCTTTGTGTTGGCGTTTTCCATCAATTAACCTTTGGAGTGCTGGGTTTGTGGGAAGATATTGTGTAAATTTGGTTTAGTCGTGGAATATCTTGGTTTCTTCATCTATAGTGATTGAGAGTTTTGCTGAGTATAGTAGTCTAGACTGGCATTTGTGTTCTCTTAGGGTCTGTATGATATCAGTCCAAGATCTTCTGGCTTTTATCGTCTCTGGTGAGAAGTCTGGTGTAATTCTTAAAGGTCTGCCTTTATATGTTACTTGACCTTTTTCCCTTACTGCTTTTAGTATTTTTTCCCTTGTTTTGTGTATTTGATGTTTTGATTATTAAGTGACAGGAGGTATTTCTTTTCTGGTCTAGTCTATTTGGCTTTCTGTAGGCTTCGTGAATGTTTATGGGCATCTTGTTCTTTAGGTTAGAGAAGTTTTCCTCTATAATTTTTTGAAGATATTTACTGGCCCTTTAAGTTGGGAATCTTCACCCTCATCTATACCCATTATTCTGAGGTTTGGTCTTCTCATTGTGTCCTTGTATTTACTAGATGTTTTGGGTTAGTAGCTTTTTGTATTTTGCATTTTCTTTGACAGTTGTGTCAATGTTTTCCATGGTATCTTCTGCACATGAGATTCTCCCTTCTATCTCTTGTATTCTGTTGGTGATTCTTGCGTCTATGACTCCTGATCTCTTTCCTAGGTTTTCTATCTCCAGGGTAGTCTCCCTTGAGATTTCTTTATTGTTTCTATTTCCATTTTTAGATCCTGAATGGTTTTGTTTAATTCCTTCACCTGTTTGGTTGTGTTTTCTTGCAATTCTTTAAGGGATTTTTGTGTTTTCTCTTTAAGGGCTTCTACCTGTTTACTTGTGTTCTCCTGTACTTCTTTAAAGGAGTTACTTATGTCCTTCTTAAAATCCTCTATCATCATCATGAGAAGTGATTTTAATTCTGAATCCTGCTTTTCTGGTGTGATGGGGTGTCCAGGGCTTGCTATGGTGGAAGAACTGGGTTCTGATGATGCCAAGTAACTTTGGTTTTTGTTGTTTATGTTCTCGTGCTTGCCTTTTGCCATCTAGTTAACTCTAGTGTTACCTGCACTCACTGTGTCTGACTGGAGTTTGTTTTTTCAGTTATTTGGCTTGTGTCTTAACTCCTCAGGGTCAAGATGTCATGCCAAATACCAATGGATTTGTGTTACTTCTAAAATTTACAGCGCCCTGCACCTGGTCCTTTTGCCTGAGGCAGACACCTAGCTGGTCTGCTTCTGTGAAGACACCATATCCTGAGCCATCATAGAAGAGACACTGCACTCAGAGAAGCAGGTAAGAACCCTCTTCCACTACCCAACGCCCCAGAGTTACAACTGGGAGCCAGAGGTGCTTAGGTTCCATCAGCCACCCAAACCCTGCCCTTTCAGAATACCACTTCCCTTCTGCCCAGCGCCTAGTCCTTTTGGCTGGGTCTGACACCTAGATGGTCTGCTACTGTGAAGATACCATATCCTGAACCATCCTAAAGGAACCACTACACTCAGAGCACCAGGATTTCAGGATCCCAGAAGCGTCCTGAGTCTCAGGAGTTCTTCCACCCAGAAACTTAGGATCACAGGATCACAGAAACATCTGGACCCTGAGGAGTTCAGACACAAGTTCCATGGGCCCCACAATATCTTGCCCTTGAGGATTATAAAGAATCCCAGTAATATGAGTAATATTAAATTGTTGACAAAAATTCTTAAATGCTTGACTACAATAGCCAGTTCCATTATCTGATTTTTTATTGGATATTTTATTTACTTACATTTTAGATGTCATCCACTTTCCACATTTTCCATACCTCCTCTCTCACTGAAGCCTGACAAGGCCATCCTCCCCTACTTATACTTATATATGGCTGAAGCCATAGGTTCCTTCCTGTGTGCTCTAAGGCTCTAAGGTTTAGAGCCTGGGAGCTCTGGTTGGTTGGTATTGTAACTTTCCCCATGGGGCTGCAAACCCCTTCACCTCCTTCAGTCTTCTCTTTCACTCCTCCATTGGAGACTCTGTGATCAGTTCAATGGTTAGCTGCGAACATTTGCCTCTGTATATGTTAGGCTCTTGCAGAGCCTTTCAGGAGACAGGTATATCAGGCTTCTGTCAGCATGCACTTAATGGCATCCACAACAGTGTCTGCATTTGGTGACTGCACATGGGATGGATCCCCAGGTGGGGTAGTCTTTAGATGGCCCTTCCTCCAGTCTCTGATCCACACTTTATGTCTTTATATTTGCTCTGGTGAGTTTTTTGTTACTTTTTCTAAGAAGGATCGAAGCACCCATGCTTTGGTCTTTCTTCTTGAGCTTTATGTGGTCTGTTAGTTTTATCTTGGTTATTATGAGCTTTTGGGCTAATATCCACTTACCAGTGAGTGCATATCACGTGCCTTCTTTTGTGATTGGGTTACCTCACTCAGGATGATATTTTTAAGTTCCATCCATTTGCCTAAGAATTTCATGAATTCTTCGTTTTTAATAGCTGACTAATACTCCATTATGTAAATGTATGTTTTCTGTATCCATTCTTCTGTTGAAGGACATCTGGGTTCTTCTCAGCTTCTGGCTATTACAAATAAGGCTCCTATTAACATAGTGGAGCTCTGTAATATATTTTAACATTAGTCCAAAGCATCGACATTGCTCTTTTTGATCAAAATTTTATTGACAGTTTTTTATTTTTTGCTGTAATTGTTGTGGTTGCTCTTTTTACCTTTGTGGTTCCACATACACTTTAAGACTTTTTCTCTATTTCAGTGAGGACTGTTTTAGTGGGAATTGAATTAAATCTCTAATTATTTTGGATGGTATAAACTTTGATATCAGATTTTCTAACTTATTAATGTGTAGTATCTTATTTATATCTTGTTAACTTTCTCTTTCTGTGTATTATAATCTCCAGCATAAAGATATTTCTTGAGGTTTTTTTTTTGAGCAATTATCTCCTTAGATAATATTTAAATGGCATTGTTTTCTTGATTCCCTCTCTCCTCCCCCAGACATTTTGTTGAAAATGTATAGAATAACTGATTAATTTCATGTTGATTCTGTATCATGTAGTCTTATTTATTCTAACATTATCTGGTAGTTGTTGACCATATCTTTGTAGGACAAAAACATTTTTTCCAGTGTTCATTTTCTGTAAGTAGGATCCTTGCTGTGCTGGACAAAGCCAAGAGTTGTGATTTTTATCTTAGTGTGAGGACAAGGAGATACACACATCAGTGTTATATTCCATTGCTTCTGAGTACAGATGCTTGCTTAAAAAACAATGGGTACCTGACCCTGTCATTAAAGATTTTGTTCTTGCTAGCACTCATGGGCCCATTTTCCTTTCTCATGGAAATGTCACAGCACATTTTCTCTTCTCTCGTGGATTTTTATTTTTCTGCCTCTGAGGTTTTCATCAAATGATGATAATTTCTATTACATTCACAGCCCAACCATCAAGATATCTAACCATGTTGTTTTAATCAATAGCAAATGAAATAAAGCACTGGAGTTTATGTACTGTTTCCTCTCCTCCTATTCTCTCTTCGTGTTTCCCATATTTTTTTCATTCATTATGGACAAAGAACCACTAAACCGAAAAAAGAAAATTTGTAGTAACCTGTAAGAAGTGAGAACATAGAGAATTAATATATTTGAATGTTGTTTAATTCATATGGGTGTTTATCATATAAGAATTAAGAGGTGGCTCAGTGGGCAAAGTGCTTTCTGTATAAGAATAAAGACTTGAATGGGGATCCCTATCACCCGTGTAAATGTTAAGCATGGTGGGAGTGCTTTTAACCTCAGAACTAGGGCTGAGGGTCTTAGCACAGACTGGTGCATCCTGGGGACTTGCTAGCCAACCAGCCTGGGAAAAATGAACAAGCTTTTGTGTTTCTGTCAGAGTTGTCTAGCCACAACAAAGTTGATCTTTCAGGTTCTGGCACGAGGTTTAGGTTTTAGTGGAGGTCAGAGATATGTAAAGCTAAGCATTCCTCTTTAAGCTGTGTTCTTGTCCATCCTTATCTAGGTTTAGGTCTCTCCTGCAAGGTGGGCAGATAATTCATCAGAACTGTGTGAAATCTCTTTAGGTAGGCTTTAGACTTTTTCTTCCCCCAACAAGGGAAATCTCAATTCCTCCTGTGCCTTGTTTCAAGAGTTCCATAGCCAAAACTGAGGGCCTTGCTATCTCTTTAGAACATGTTCATTCCTTCAGGTCATGCTAGTGACTGAAGCAAGATGAAGAAAGCATTATTTAGCACTGTAGATATGGGTATGTCATACTTCCCTTTTCTTATGAAAACAATAAATTATTTTATTCTGTCATCTTAGTAAGATGAGCACAAAACTGGTTTTGCCCCTTCTGAGGACAAAAGCAACTCACAATTATGCATAAAATTAAATCATGTACACAGGGTGCAAAATTAAATTCTTCCTGAAATTGAATACTTTTAGTTTGATGTTCACCCAAAATTTTAATAAAACATTTATTTGCATTTATTCTCTCTCTGTCTCTCTCTGTCTCTGTCTCTCTGTCTCTCTGTATCTCTCTCTCTCTCTCTCTCTCTGTCTCTCTCTCTCTCTCTCTCTCTCTCTCTCTCTCTCTCTCTCTCTCTCTGTGTATGTATATGTGACTACATTGACTACATGTGTGTACCTAAGAGAATATATAAGCACCACATGCTTTCAGTTTTCCCATAGTGGCCAGATAAAGGAATCAGATCTCCTATAACTGGAGTTATAGGCAGCTGTGAGTCACCTGATTATGGGTGCTGGGAACCTAATTCAGGTCCGCTGGAAGAGCAGCAAGTGCTATTAGCTCCTGAGCCATCTCTTCACTCTCACCAGTAATGTTTTTTTGATTGATGGTTTAAAAACTCTTTCTGCTGCGTTTTAAGTATTTATTAAAATGCTTAATTGCATTTCTGTAGAGATGTCTCTGTGATTAAGAGTACTTGCTGCTCTTCCAACAGTGTTAAGCAGCTGCCAACTGCCTATAATTCCAGTTTTAGTGTATCTGATGTCCTCTTTTGGCATATGCGTACATATGGTACATATACATACTCTCAGGTTCACACATACACAAAATTAAAAAATAAGCTTAAATAAGTCTTCAACACATTACCCAGAAGTCAACATATGGCTTTGGCTGTTTCACCCTCAACATCCTGTCAAAACTGCTTCTGTCCTCTTTCACAGTAAATCAAATGTATATTTAACTAGCCATTCAGCCAGAATCTGTAACCACTCCTAATTCTGTCTTTCATTTTCCTGGGTTGTGAATTTTCAATACTTTTTGATATTTTCCTGCATTGTCTTTGCTATTATTTTAGGTCAACATCTCATCTTTTACCTCATTTTTTCTTCTGTTGAGACAGAGCAGGTAGAGCTCATCTTCTTCACCAGGTTTTTCTGCCTGATGCAAACTGATTTCTAAAACTATATCCACAGCAGCTAATGGCTCCTCACCTAAATTTTGCATAGCCTTGTATGTGTTATGCACCCAAATCTGACCAATATGACATAGGATCTTTTTGAGGTGGTGATAGCACTTCTGACATATTTGTAGACCAAGCAGAGAGGGATTCAACTCTCAGGAAACAGGATAGAGGTATCAGTGCCAAGCAAGGAAATGAGAGGACTTGGCCAAATCCTGGAAGCACTTGCTAATGCTGTCTGTGAGACTACATGGACCTCCCTTTCCACTCCCAGTCCTCCAGGCATCACTGTGACTGTCCCATCCTATGTGTTTGACAGCACAAGCTCCAGTAAAGCCTGCTCAGAGGTTCTGGTCATGATTTCTATCTTTAGTTAAGCAAAACAGTCCTTGGAAGACTGGTATCTCTTGAATGAGCTAGAAACACAAAAAGGAGCTGCAGTCTGACTTCCATAGTATCTATTCTACAGTGAACACACAGAACTTGTGACAGGTAAACAATACTGCCTGCTCTTGGAATTCATACTAATCACTGGCTTAAGTGATGGATTCACTTTTGCAGGAATAGTTGAATTTCGCAGACAATATTAAAATCACATGTGATACATGCCAGTGTCTTTCATAGTTGTTCCTTTTCTGACACATCACTGCAGTGATTAAGCTTCTAGCAATCCTTCCTGACATATGCACCTACACATAATTACCTGTGAAACCACTTGCTCCTAGATAATCAATACTTTGGACTTGGTGCTTTGCTGTTTGCTGTATCTGAGCTGCCATGCCAGCATCAGTCTCATTCCCACTTTTCCTTCCTGGGTTCTTATTTCACCATTGGGATCAATGTGCACTCATTACTTCCAGGAAGCCATTTCTGATCCCCCCCCCCCTTTTTTTGAGCAGGTGTTTGTAATCTCACAGAACACTCTCTTAATATCTATCTTCTTGTTGCTGAAAATTTCTGAAGTATCATGAATATTCTTATGTCACCAACATTTTTGCAGGGCTCAGCAGATAATCTTGAATAGTGGCAAATAATTCTAATTTGAGTAATACCAGGGTACCTGTGATCCTCTCTTTGGAGTTCTTAATCTTCGAAAAATGGTTAAGAACAGACTCAAATAGAAGCTCTAGGACACTTTCATTAACATTTAAAGAAAAACCTCAGGGTAGGCAAGCTGTAAATCTCAGCAGCTGCATAGAGAAGGAGAATGGAAAACAGAAGCAGGGGAAAGGCATGGAATTTGAGTTAAGCTAGTTGGTGGACAAATAGCTACATAGGAAGAGGGGCTCTCGAGGAAGAGCATCAAAGTTAAAAGCACCAGAGAAAGCAAACTTAGGCTCTTGTCAGCATCCAAAAGACAGAAGAGCAGCAAAAGCAAAAATAATGTTTTTCTGACTCAAGATACAGTTTAGTACATCTCACAGAACCTCATCGCAATTTTGTAGGAAGAGACTTTGCTAGGAAGTGTGAATTCTGCAAAGGAACGTGTCTTCCTTCTATCAGTTTAGAACAGCTTAAAGTGGACACACCTAAGGGGTGGTCCTTTTGGCCCGTTGATTAACCAACCCAATTGGAATGTTAAGTCTTCACATAAGACAAAATATTTATTCTCTTGACCAGAAGGAAATGGACTTCACTCAGTGGTCCCCACTTCTGCTGTATCATGCGTATCCAAGAACATAAGAAGAAATGCTGGAATTAAGAAACTCAAAATTTATGAAAGCCAAATATTTAAGTCTCTTAACTCTCTGCTATATTTGTTCCATGTGCTAACGTAATAAACATTGCTCATTATTTTCAGAAGGGGGATTCCTGGGTTTGTGTGGCTAAGGCTTTAAGCTTCCTTCCTTCCTTCCTCCCCTCTTCTTTCCTTTCATTTCTTTCTTTTCCTTTTTCCTTCCTTCCTTCCTTCCTTCCTTCCTTCCTTCCTTCCTTCCACCCTCTTCCTTTTTTTTTTTTTTTTTTTACCACCTTCAGTTTCTACCTGATTTTGTTTTCTTCTTTTACTTTTAGATTTTATTCTTCTAGTTGCTAGACACTTAACATGGTGGTGGTGGACATTTATATTGCCAATATGTATATCATCATTCCGTATTTTTCCATACGGAAGATTCATATTAATGTTAGTATTTTAGTCTATCCAGCAAGCTGATCAATTACAAAAACTGATAAATCATTTTTCCTCAGTTGTTTAAAGTATTATTTTAAATTCTTTCACTAGTTTATCTTGCATCTTTACAGCCTTGTTTTTTTTTTTTTTTTAATATAGTCTATCCATTTTTCTTGCTTTTTTTCCTTTTTTAAAGCACATTTCAGTTGAATTTTATTTATAGTCTATTTGTGGTGGTAGTTTGGCTTTCTTTTTCAATCTCCCATAAATACTTTCCTTCGGACAGGATGATCTTTTACAAATAGCTCAAAGTGTCTTTCTTTCTGAAAGTGTCATTCACTAGATAATGAATATAACAAAATCCCCTTCCCTCCTTCCCTCCCCCTCTTTCTCCCTGAATCCTTCATTTTCTCTGACTTTCCTTCATCTTTCTTTTGTTCTTCAGCTTGAATTTAGCACACAAGAGTTGTTTAAAGGCTCCTCATTAACTAAGAAATGCAGAATGTCATCACATTACGGGTTCTGTCTTGAGGTCAACAGTCCCTGCAAGCCAATCCTCATCACAGGAATTACTGTTCTGTGTGCTTTGCCTCTATGGTAATGGGTTTCGCTATGTCATAAGACAATAAAATGAAAAGGTTAATTTGTGTTTCAGTGCATATAATATAAAGAGCCAGGCTAGCCAAAGGTAAAACATGAGAGAATTACAAAAATACTACAAAGGAATACATTAGCCACTAGAAAGTCTCAGATGTCAGGGACCCAAGAGGTTTACAGGACCCAATAGGGAGGACTTTAGCCAAAATACCCAACAAAGGGTAGATAGACCCTGTAGAGACCATATGCAGCCGATAGGCACGGACCCCAGTTGAAGGATAGGACCACCTACCCACCTCAAAAATATTAATTCAGAATTTCTCTCGTCTAAAGGAAATGCAAGTTCAAAGAGTAGAGCAAAAACTGAAGGAAAGGCCATCCAGAGACTGCCTCACCTAGGGATCCATCCCATCTGCAGACATCAAACCCAGACACTATATCTGATGCCAAAAAGTGCTTGCTGACAGGAGCCCAGCTTGATTGTCCCCTTGAGAGGCTCTGTCAGAGCCGGACCAATACAAACGCGGGTGTACACAGCCAAACATTGAACTGAGTGCGGGGACCCCAATGGAGAAGTTAGGGCAAGGACGGTAGGAGCTAAAGGGGTTTGCAACCTCATAGGAAGAACAATATCAACCAACCAAACACCTCAAAGCTACCAGGGACTAAACCACCAACCAAAGAGTACATAGGGGTTACCCATGGCTCCAGATAGATATATAGCAGAGGATTGCCTTATCTGGCATCACTCAGCAGGGAGCCCCTTGGTCCTGTGGAGGCTTGATGACCCAGGATAGGCAGCTGAAACGGGAGTGGGTGGGCAGGTGGGGGAGCACCCTCATACAAGCCGAGGGGAGGGATGAGGGGATAGGGGTTTTGTGGAGAGGAAACTGGGAAGGGGGATAACATTTGAAATGTAAATAAATAAAATAACCAATAATAAATGAAAAAATTTAAAAAAGCAAAATTTGCAAGCTAAACAGTTGATATTTTCTCACAAAGTAATTCACAATAATGCTAGCTATATTATTTTAATCTATTAGTTAATAATCACTCTTAGGGGGAAAGTTTTGAGGGCAGTTTTGTAATTTAATTTGTATCTTGTCTTTTGAAAGTATTTTAAATTCTGCCAATTCAACATAACGTCAATTGATATAGCTTCATAAGTGTATATTCACATTTAAAAGTATTAAAACTCCTCAAACACCTTTACTGAAAGTCAAGTGTAAGCTTGGCTCTAAAATAGACAGCCCTCACATCACACCTTTTTGCTGATGCCTTCCCTGTGGTTACTCTGTCCAAATGGGAGATGCTAAAGCTAGAAAGAACATTTGCTTTTTAATAGACATTGGCTAGACCGCCAAGGGATTTAAGATGCTGTGGCTTTGAGTACAAGGGCAGAGTATTAGATTAATAGCTTTCACTTTGACCGGCAAGATGCCATGAGTTAGGGAATAAAAAGCAGGACCCCTGTTTTCCCCATGGTAGACTTCTTTGTTCCTGGAACCATGGGGGAGATTAGTCTGAATACAGCAGTATAAAATGGACTCAGTGTAGAGATCTTATCACCTTTTATCACCTGGTGAAGGAAGGTTCAGTTTAATAAGACACAGTATTAACTGATTTTTTTCTGTGTTACAGACTTTTATATAGATTAGCAACCGCAGACTCTTTCTTCTTTTATCTACTTATTTATTATTTATTTATTTGATGAATGGTAATGTGATTCATATGAAAAGAGGGTGCCGGCTGCAGGGGTGCAGGGGTTTTTGAAGGTACAGCAGGTATAGCAGGACTCAGGACTCACAGGAAGTCACTATCCCAATTCTATTGTTCTGAAATCTTCCTGATCAAGTTCTGTCAGAGGATCCTCAATGGTTTTTCACTTCAGCCTAATGGAAAACAAGCAAAAAAAAAAAAAAAAAAAAAATATCTTTTCAGTTGCACTCTGTGACTAAGTTGTCTGTGAGTCCATCTGTAGTTTCACAAACAGAAATTGGATGCACCCCAAAGCAATTTTCTTCATTGGGAATCTGGGCACTAGACACAGTAGTGATCGCCAGCTCTCCCTGCACAGTGTCATCTCTGTTTAGTGTTTTATTTCCTTTCAGCAAACACTGATTGGGTGCCAGGCCCTGTGCTAGGTGTTGAAAGAGGATACGAGAATATAAAACTTGTCCCATGACCCTCCTTTCCCTACCTTAAAACTACGGTTGAATCTGAAAGAATGATTTATTCATTCAGTAATCTAGATTAAAACACAGACACATAGAAACACAGCGGGAAGTGTAACTAAATAAAGACACCAAAGAGAACAAGCCTGTTTTACAGAGCCAGGTTATAGCATAAGGGAGTTGACTTTCCCAGGAGCAACACAGAAGAATAAAAGTAACACAAAGACATCACCATGTGAATCCTTGCAAAAGACATTTTGTTCTTCACGCCACTCAGAGTTAAGACACATCACAACTTGATTGGCACCTGATGTTCGATAATTAATAGTTTTAGTACCATCTTTTCTTGTCAATTTAAATTTAACCCATGAATATAAAATGGAAACAAAAGGAGCCTGTTTTGTTCTTCTCTCTGGCAATCATTTGCAAAGATTATTTTTTCCCTTAAAGGGATTTTTGGAATGTATTATACAGGAATTTTATTTTTTACTCATATATAAATTAAAGAATGCATGTATAGTTCCACCTTTAGAGATAGAAACTTTGAAGCATTCAAACCCTGTATTAACTTCAAAAAACCAGGAGCTACATTGGAAACAAAATTAGATTGCTATCCTTCCCCAAAGACATATTTGTTAGTGTTCATTGTTCTTAATGAGTTTGATTGCTTTCTTCTGAGATTGTAACACGCTAAAGATATCACAAGAGCAACACGGCTCTACCAGACCAGGGAGACAGCAAGTGCTGTCCCCTTTGGCAGAGCTACTAGAATGGGGAGTGGTAGAGGAAATATTTCTGAATACAAGCTGGTGCATAATGCTTTTCTTATGAGCTAAATAAGAGATAAATTCTTGTAAAGGAACAGAGTTTGTGAATGACAGACTGATGGCCGTTATCTTGGCTTTTATCCCCAATCCAAGGAAATGCTTACCTCTGACTGCCTCACTGAGCTTTAATCTTCAAGTGGTTTGGAATTCAAATTTTCTGCATTTAACATATTCACTGACTTTATAAATGAAAGGCTTCTGAGCAGAAATAAAAAGCAGCTCTATTTCCACAATGCTGAAACAGTTTTGTAAATTTTACAAAATGTGGAGGCTTCTCTCCTTCATTCTTCAAAGATTAGGAAAATAACTAAAAAGTTCACTGTGACAATTTAAGCAGCTTGCTGTTTGATGCAGTGTCTAACCTATTTTGACAGACATAGGAGCTTTCCAACACAGGGATCACTATTGTGTGTCAGCAGAATTCAAGCTTCAACCACCTGTACTGGAAACAAACACACCAGCTCTTGACTTCCCAAAGGGAAATTGTGAGTTTCACCCTAAAGGAAATAATGAAAGGCTACAGTAAAGAAACATAAATGCCACTGGGGGGTGGGGAGGAAGACGGGGGGGGGAAGCCTTAAAGTCTGCTTGAACATTTACTAACTTTAATGCTTGCAAGCAGAATTACTTTTCATTTACACTGACATTCATTTACTTACCAGCTGCTTTGCTAGTACCACCCAGTTCTTGGATTACTTATGTACTCTAAAGATCATTCTCATGTATGTATGTGTGTGTATGTATGTATATATATATATATATATATATATATATATATATATATATATATATGTGTGTGTGTGTGTGTGTGTGTGTAAAGTTTAATGTAAAAAGAATGAAATCCTGAATCAAGACTTGGTTTCACAGTCTCACTTCATCTTGATGCTTATATAAGCTGTAATAACTTTCTCAATCACTCTTAATTTCAATTTTCTAACTTTAAAATGGACATATTATTTATGAGGACATATTATTTATTATAAGGATTAAATGATGCAGGATATGTGACTTTCTAACAAATGTTTGACATTAGATATGGTTGTCTAAATGGGTACTGCCCCCATAGATTCATGTGTTTGCATGCTTAGTCACACTATTAGGAAGTGTGAGCCTATTGGAGGAGGTGTGAACTTGGTAGAGGAAGTTTGTCACTGTGGAATTGAGGCTTTGAGGTCTCATATAAGCTCAAGTTCTGCTCAGTGTGGAACACAATCTCTTCCTTGCTGCTTGTGGCTCAAGATGTAGAAGTCTTAGCTCGTTCTGTAGCATCATGTCTGGCTGCATGCTGCCATGCTTCCTACCATGATAATAATGAAACTGTAATCCGGCCCCAATTAACTGTTGTCCTTTATAAGAGTTGCCTTGCTCATGCTGTGTCTTTATAGCAATGAAACCCTACCTTAGACAGTTGTTTTATACAATTATTTTACCAACATTATGAGAAATGTGTAATCTCTATTTCACAGTGATGTTTTCTGTTCAGATTAGTGTTATGTTAGCTCCAGGCAGTTGTAATTCATCTTCATGAGTACTGGGAACTGAATTTGGATCTTCTGGAAGAGAAGCAACTGTTCTTAAGCACTGAGATATCTTTCCAGGCCCAGGTTACTCTACATTCTTATAAGAACTAAGAGGAATATACCAGTTGGTCAAATAGCCTTGTCCTTAACAGGGCAAATTAGTTTGGAAACTAAAATATTTTTGAGCATTTTAAATACATCTTCCAGCTGCCTTCTGAAATATGTACAGGGTTCATATTTTCATAGCTGTGTTCTGGTGACTAGGAATCAAATTTAAAAAATACAAGCTTGCCACCTTCCAGAAATAATTTTTATCTAAGTTGAAAGAATGAAATTAAAAGCATTAAGCATTAATTAAATGTTAAACTTTAATAAAGTTTGAGTTTTGTATAAATATTTATCTTTCCTACTAAACTGGAATTTCATAAAATCAAAGAATATGTGTGTGTATTTGTGTGTGTGTGTGTGTGTGTCTGTGTGTGTGCCTTTGTCATCTATCTGTTTATCTACCTACATACACTCCATCTCCAGCTCTTGGGAAAAACAGTTTTCTTCAATTATCTATAAATCTATAAGTTAATACCATGAATTAAATAACAATATTTTTTACAGTAGAGTAGAATTTGAAATTTTCAGTATAGTCTTTTCTCTTTCTGCAGTTTTCTCTAAAATCTACATTTATTTTTTAAAATAAAAATTTTAGAATATGTTAAGACTGAAAGTAGAGCACTGTGAAGCTTGCCCTCTTCCTATGAGTGCTTCTTTTCCTTCCTTGTTTTTTTTTTTTTTTTTATTGTTTGTTTGCTTTTCTTGATGATGGCAAATAATGTTAATTGGAATTCTATGTTCTTCCCTAGGAATTTCTTGTCCTACTCACAGGACTCTTCTCATCATGAAGATGTCACATGGTTCTACTTGTTTTAATTGTTAGATAGATGCCGCCTCCTCCTCCTCCTCTTCCTTCTCCTTCTCTTCCTCTCTGTCCCTCTCCTTCTCCTCTTCCCCCTTCCTCTTCTTTCCATTTCAATATAGGATTCTTCACTTGCCTACTGTCTTCAGAATTTTATAATTGCCTCCTCAGTTTTCATGCACTAATTCAGTACATGTTTTATTATTGCATACCACCACCCTTTTATTTTTTTTTGGTTTTTCGAGACAGGGTTTCTCTGTGTAGCCCTGGCTATCCTGGAACTGACTCTGTAGACCAGGCTGGCCTCGAACTCAGAAATCCGCCTGCCTCTGCCTCCCAAGTGCTGGGATTAAAGGCATGTGCCACCACTGCCCAGCTATTATTGCATACCTTAACACATCTATTCTATCCAGTTTAATTTTGAGTCAAATCTGAATTATCTGAATAACTCAAGTATTTTTTTTCCAGCCTACTGCAGAGGTATCTTATGTTTTGGCCTTGAATACTTGCTAGTATGACAGAAAATGGATTTCATTTGCTTTCATATAGACAGCTATTTGTATGAATATTAAGTATCAAGTCATTGTTGGTCCAGAGACTTGGCATTTTTCTAAAGATTTTTAATTAAACAATAATCATAATATACTTAAGGGTAAATTTTGAATAATATTGCCTTGTTCTTAACACTAACCATAAAATCTATTTTTTCATTTGTGTTGTGATTGTAGTTTTTGTTCCACATCAATTACACTGCTTTATTATAACATCTAATCATATTTTTATGTTTACTAAAAATAATGTACTAAAAAACACAATTAAAGATATCGAGAGGACTGAAGCACAACCAACTGTGCTCTGCCTTCTCCACCTCTCTCCTTTTCCTGAACATGCAGTACTCACATTTAGCTTTTATTCCTACATTCCACTATTTATCTCTATATGTTAAATAATGTTTGTACCCTGTTTTTGGCTTAAACTGTGAACCATCAAACTTTTGTTTCATGACTCAATGTTTAGTTACTACCATCATTTTCTTTTTCAAAAATAACTTTTGGTGAAATTATCAGTCATTGTTCACATTGTGAATATGTAAATATTGGTTATAATTGAGGCTAAGAAAACTATTGTTCCAGTAATATATGACTTTAATTTGTCTTGAAGTTGATTGTTTCTTTTAAAATTTCCTTAGCTTTCTGAATGTCTATGTGTATCACCCATGTATGTATTAAACACATTGCATATGTCAAGCCAGATACATTGTCTGCTATTCAGATTCATCCCTGGTTCTTATCAATTACTCTTCATAAATGCTACAAATGATTTATTAAACACCTAGGAATAATTTGCTACAAATATTTTGAGGCATAAGACAATCTATTAATTTTTCAGGAAACTGTTTTTTTCCAACTTGAAACAAGATAAATTGTTGTTTTCTAATCTTGGTGTATCCACTGTTTGGTGCTTCTTGATAAATATACAGCAAAGCCATGTATATCCTGGTTTTTTTTTTTATGTCTTTTACTGATGTATGCCATGTGATACCTTCCAATGAATGGGGAAATGAGTAACAGACTTTTAAGACAATATATATATATATATATATATATATATATATATATATATATATATTTGCTTCAGGTTTCCTTCCCTTCTGTCTCCCATTTTCCTTCTCTCTCTCTCTCTCTCTCTCTCTCTCTCTCTCTCTCTCTCTCTCTCTCTCTTTCTTTCTTTCTCCCCCTCTATTGCTCTTTGTAGTAAGAAATGAACTCAGGTTAATAAAGTTTCTACCACCTACTTATTATTTATGCTCATATCTTTATTTGGAATGGTGAGATGGTGGGAACCCATACAAGTATCTACTGCCAAGACAAATGATCAAACTTTGTTTTCCAGGACCCTCATGGTGGAAAGAGAGAACTGAGAGCCATATGCAGTCCTCTGCTTTACAAATGGGTGCATGGAATAGGTGTAACACACACACACACACACACACACACACACACACACACACATTCATACATAACACACATATGTATACACAAAATAATAAACAAAAATTTCATTCTCTCTTTTTCTGACTGAGAACATACTAGTAGACTAGAAAGCACTTTTTGAGTAGTGGGAAAGCAGCTCATGTATACAATGCTTTAGAAGAATATCTAGTGAATGATAAAAAGTGGTTATTTTTTTGCCTGATTTTCAGCGTTATTTAGAATGTTAGTCACTTTTCTGTCATTTTTCAATGTTCTTAGGGGCAAGTCAGAAAAATCTTTTTATGTCTTTTATAGGACAATTGAAAATGTGAGCCCCAGGTAGTCTTATTTAAACCCAGCATTGTTAGTAACATATTCCTGCATTCCTTAAGTATACTGAGTTCTCTGCAGAGTTTCCAAGTAGTTTCTAAAATTAATATAAAATGTGAGGGACCTTGTTTGCTATGATTAAAAAAAAAAGAAAGAAAGAAACAAGCAGAATTTCCTGACACTTTTTCTAAATCCTCCATACTATGTAAAATATTATTTTCAGATTCTCATAAAAAGAAAGTTGTGCCAATGAAATAAGTTTACAAGAACAATAAAGGTATGCATGCATGCACATACGTGCACGCACATATGCACACACACAAGCACACTTCCTTTTTTGTAGAAAATAGACTTTTTTCTCATACAATATATCATGATTACAGTTTTCCTTCCTTTACTTCTAGTTCCATCCCACCTTACCTTCCCCTGGATTGAGGCCTTTTCTTTTTCTCATTAGGAAAGAATAGGCATCTAAAAGATAATAAAAAAACACAACAAAATACAATATATTAAGATAAGACATAAACCATCATGTTGAAGGTAGACAAGGAAAAAAAAAACCAGAAGGAAAAGAACCCAAGAGCAGACATAAGAATCAGAGACCTATTCTTTCACACATGGTCCAAGAAGATATTTTTAAGTTAATAATGCAAAGTAGGATAAATAGTCATTTAGATACAGAATTCTGAACTTTCCAAGATAGGACAGATAATAAAATACTTTCTCCTAAATTGCCAAATACAAACAGAAAAACTTTTTAAATGTAACTCATACCTAATAATTTTCATAATTGTTTCATAATAATTCCTACTGTATGTTCTTTATCCTTACAGGTGAAAGTTCTATCAAATGTTATGTTAAGAAATATTTAAAAAATTGGATCTGTGAATTTTCAAATTATATCTTCCTTTTATCATGTTGTGCTGATCTCTTTGCTCTTATGTATTCAATGTAATTAAAAAAGAAATCATGGAAATGAACTTCTATCTATAATGCCTACAATATTGTAAGAGAACAATAAATATTTGTTGACTTAGTTAATACCAATAGGTAAGCTAGCCTTTATTTATTCACTATACAAACTTAAAATTATTACTGTCTAAAGATTTCCAGTCATCCTTAAACAATAGCCTTCAATATAACGTCAAATTACGTTCTATTTTCATAGTAAAGTCATGGGTTGAATAACATATGTAGAACAAAATAGTTCACTTACTCCACAGCTTTAGAATCTTGAAGATTAAAATCAAGAAACTCCACTGTTTCAGGTAAAGATATTCTGGCTACATCATGATATTTTCGTATTGTAGATAACATCCCTTTTGAGTACATGTTAAAAGAAGAGATCATATGGTTCAGAAATTCAAGGGTATTAAGAGACAACCTTGTTCTTTTTATAACAACCTATTTTTTCAGGAACTTACATCGATCTTACAAAAACTGTACAAATCTACTCGATGATGGAGACCTTGATATCTCCCTTACCTCCTATTTAGTGTTACCTCTTGCTTCCACCATTTCCAAACACCACAACAAGGACCACAATTCCAGCACAAGAACCTTTAGGGAACACATTCAATTTGTATAAATTATTATCACACATAAAAGATAGTGACATTTATAATTTTTCTGAAATTGCAAACAGTTGCCTCCTCTACTCTTTAGGTAGAAGACAATTTAATTTAAGCACACATTGTAAAAGAAGTAATTAGGATTATTTTTTCTTTGGAAAACTGCAAATGAAAGTATTACACTCTTAATTGTTTTACCTTGTGAGCATTGTGCCTGACATTGGCCAGGTCTATTGGAGAATTTAAACAACTATCACACATACTGCCTTTCTCCAAAAGTCTTATGATATAATTAGATGTTTAAACTGTAGAACTCAAAATGAGTCAAGAGTACCCAAAAACCAAACAGGGGAGGCATCCAGAGCATCCCAACACATCATAGGCTATTGGGATTGCTCTTGCTTGCCTATCATACCTACCTTGTTGTTGAAAGTACATCATACTTGCAAGACAAAGAGGAAAAATGTTGGAACTCTCCTGGAAATTTTGACCTTGCTGGCTAGCGTTCATAGTACCTGAAGGTGCTATGCAGGATGCTGGGTGAAAAAAAAATCATCAATGGACTTATTCAATACTGGATGATATGTGCTATAGGTAATGCCAAACTGCCAGGCAGAATGTGTTCATTGATGCAATAATGGTAGGGTTGATATGGGATTGACTGATTACTTTCAAATGGGTTTGAGGACTGAGCCATAAAAGAAATTCAAGTCTGGTACTACTATAAACATGGGCAGAAGCCAATAGCCCTAGGGTAAAACTACTATTGATTTGCTAAGTGGAATTTTTGGCAAACTGCCCTCTAAACATTTATTTTTATAGGCATATATTCATGCAGCTATCAGCTTTGATCATAGAAACTTCCTTTTACAATGTATAGTAGCCAATAAATAACTGTTCATTGCTCAGTTCTAAATAAGACATATATATATATATATATATATATATATATATATATATATTGTACAGACATATATTACAACATCGCTTGCACCATGTTCAAGGGATCATCTAGGAAGGGGAAGTGAAAAGACTTTAAGAATAAGAGAATTGTGAGAATTGCTGGGATCTGCTGTCCTCTGGAAACATGGCCATTACTCTCCTGAACTCACTGATGCTACTATTGCTTGCACAAGACCCACCCAAGACTGAGCTATGTAATATTTCAACATGGACAAGGAAAGGAGAAACAAAGCTCCACCCCAAGCTGTAGAGCAATTGGCAGTTGTTGGCTAGCTGGGGAGAGAGAGAGAGCCATTTTTTGGGGGGAGTAACCAATGGTAAATTGTCCTGTTTGTGTGAATGGCCTCACCCACCTGTGTGTGCAGACACTACTAACTGGACTCAGCAGGTTAAAAATCAAGAAGAGAGCATGAAGATGGGAGAGGTTGTGTTTGGGGATTCCAGGAGGCTGGGAGAGGAACTGGGGATGGTTATGATTCAGGTTGTAAATGTGTATAAAAGTTTCAAAGAATAAAGAGAAACTACTCTTTTAAAACTTCACAGGTAGAAAACAGGTAACATCGCACAAAAAGATTTCATAATGAAATTGATACTGTATTTTATAATTGTGAGTGGAAAGAAAGGTAATATTGAGGGATGCCAAGAGAATGGGAATAGATGTAGTACACCCAGGGCTCTTGGGATCATTAGGAACTTGCTCTCTTTTTACAGTGGCTATCAGCTTTTTTTAAATACTTTTTGTTAGAAGTGAGTGCATTTTAACTTAGTGGTGTTTCTGGAAGGTGATATGGATATAATGCCATTAAAAATGTTAGGAAAAATAGACTTGGAAATTCAGAGACAACCCAATCTAGAAGCCAAACTCATGGCAGGTATTCATGAAATGCTCAAGGTTCTCTTCTCATCCTTAGGTTCACTTTTCTTATTACTTCACTTTTGTATTATTTGGTTGGAAATGCAGCATAAGTAACATCAGAAAAATTTGAAATGGTGATTCTGCCAAGGAGGAGTAACAGACTGGATCCTGTAGGAAGCTGACTTTTACATGAATGTAAGACTGGAAGAAAACATTCATTGTGAAGTGCTCTTAGGCTCAGTTGCTGCTGGAGAGCTGGAAAGAAAAAAGAACTTGACAAAACAAGCCATTCCTGTTCTATCCTCAGTGAAAGTCTTTGTCAATAGCAGTGTGTTCTGAAGAAAGGGCAGTGGGTTTGAGTTAACCCAAAATGTCATGGGCTGTCATCAGAGCTACTCCAGGAAGGAAAGAGAACATTTACTTGATACCTCTGGATCCATCTAGGATGAAAAAGTTCTTAGACTTGTTTTCTGGGGTAGTAATTTTTCTGGTCATCTGCCCACCTCCTTGGGGACCACTACTACCTACCTAATCTAGAGCAATTGTGGGAACTATATTGGTCAGTTTGATCTGGCTTAGCACCTGGGTGACCTAATAAACAAAAATTAATTTTTTCACAGATTTAGATTGTAAGACCCAAGTCTCAGCTAGTATAATTGTGATGAGACCTCTCCTGGATTTTTCATTGTCACATTCTTGCTGTAGACTTAGATGACATTTCATTGTAAAGAGAAATGAAAAAAGGTAGGGCTCCTCACTTCTTCCTTTATAAGGAGAACAATAATGTCAAGATTACTGATATAGTATCAAAAATGAGGACATTCACATAATTCTAATGCTGATCATGAACTTAAGTGATTATGAAAAATGTCTATTTTCAACAAAGAAAGATACCTCCAGCTCCATGTTCTGCTCCTCTCCTGCAGGTGCCATGATCCCACCTCCCCCAATCTCTCAGATCCTTCTGTTCTTGGCAATGATGCCTGCACCCCACATAGGAGGCCCTCCCATGATACCAGTGATGGACCCTCCTCCTGAGATGATGTCTGTGGGACCTGCTCCTAGAAAGAGGCCATCCATGGGACACAAGCCCATGATGTCTGGACCTTCAATAAAAAGGCCTTTTCCTACCCCCCTCCCCCGATTGTGCCCACTCCACCTGGAATGACTTGGCCAGACAGATAAGAGCAGAAGGGATCTTAACCAGTTTTCTCTCTTTTTATTATTGGATATTTTATTTACATTTCAAATGTTAGCCCTTTTCTGGTTTCCCCTTGCCTGGAAACCCCTGTCCCATACCCCCTCCCCTGCTTCTATGAGGGTGTTTACCACCCCCACCCACCCATGCACTCCTGCCTCCCTGCCCTGGAATTCCCCTACACTGGGGCATTGAGCCTTTATATGACCATGGGCCTCTCCTCACATTGATGCCCAACAATGCTGTCCTCGGCATTGCCATGGGTCCCTCTATGCGTACTCCTTGGTTGATGATTTAGTCCCTGGGCGCCTTGGGGTGTGTGTGTGTGGGGGGGGGTCTGGTTGGTCGGCTATTAGCCCAAAAGCTCAGAATACCAAAGATACAATTCACAGACCACAAGAAGCTCTAGAAGAAGGAGGACCAAAGTGCGGGTGCTTCAGTTCTTCTTAGAAAGAGGAACAAAATACTCATGAGAGCAAATACAGAGACAAAGTATGGAGCAGAGACTGGAGGAAAGGCCAGTAACAGACTGCCCCACCTGGGGATCCATCCCATATACAGTCACCAAACTCAGACACTATTGTCGATGCCAAGAAGTGCTTACTGACAGGAGCCTGATGCAGCTATCTCCTAAGAGGCTCTACCAGAGCCTGACTAATACAGAGATGGATGCTTGCAGCCAACCATTTGACTGAGCAAGAGGTCACCAATGGAGGAGTTAGAGAAAAGACTTAAGAAGATGAAGGGGTTTGTAACCCCACAGGAAGAACAACAGTTTTATGTTTCTTGTCCTTTTTCACCCAGAAGATCTCAGTCCTGGGCCTTAGTGTTTTCTGATTGCATGACAAGGAAATGTCCCTAACGGAGAGAATAGTTTTGGAGGGAAAAGTGATGTAAAAAAAAGTATGATTGTCATTTATATTGTGAAATGTGAAAATAAAGTTGTCAGCTGTTTTATTTAAAACATGGCCCCCAGTTGAGGGATGGGGCCACCCACACATCTCAACATTTTTAACCCAGAAATGTTCCTGTCTAGTGGAAAGACAGGGACAAAAAATAGAACAGAGACTGAAAAAAAGACCATCCAGAGACCTCTTCCACCTAGGGCTTCATACCATCTTCAGACACCAAACCCCCATACTGTTTCTGACGCCAAGAAGACCTTACTGACAGGAGTCTAATATGGCTGTTTCTGAGAAGTTCTACCAGCACGTGACCAATACAGATGCAGATACTCACAGCCCACCATTGGAATGAGCCAGGGGACCCCAATGGAAGAGCTATGGGAAGAACTGAAGGAACTGAAGGAGATTGTAACCCCATAGGAAAAACAATATCAATAACTGGACCACCCAGAACTCCAAAGGACTAAATCACCAACCAAAGAGTATACATAGAGGGATCCATGGCTCCAGATACACATGTAGCAGAGGATGGCCTTATCTGATATCAGTGGAAGGGGAGGCCCTTGATCCTGTGGACTCTTGATTCCCCAGCCAAAGGGGAATGCTAGGGCAGTGAGGCAGGAGTGGGTGGAAGAGCACCCTCATAAAGGCTAAGGGGAAAGGTGAGAAGGGAGATGGAATGGCAGGGTTTGTGGAGGAGTAACCAGGAAGGGGTATTTGAAATGTAAATGAATAAAATGATTAGTAAAAAAAAATATCCCAAAAGGAAAAAAAAGAAGAGAGATATTTATTGTTTATTTATTTATGGGTGGGTCCTCAGAGCCAAGAAGGGGAGTGTTGGAACTCTTGGACCTTGTCCTGCCAGAAGTTGTGAACAATTTGAACTGAGTGGTGGGAAGGAAACTTTGGTCCCCTGGAAGAGCAGTAGCATTCTTAAACAATGAGCCATATTTCAAGTCCTGAATGGGTTTTGTTTGTTTGTTTGTTTGTTTTGTTTTGTTTTTTGGCTTGAATAGTCATATGAATGCTGAAAAATGTTTTCCGTGAAGTATTTCATGAAGATACGTAGAGTTAAATTAGACAATTTCAAAGTTCTTGTTTTATTTTTCAATGATAGAGACAGGTTACAAAATATTTAGCTGAATTGATTTTGAGTTGTGGAAAATACATGGGTTCATAATGACTAATACTTGAATTAAATGAAAAACTGTATGTGCCTTTATATCACAGTCAACTCAACAATATTTGATCTTTAGAGGACAAGCACATATGTGCTCTGCTCAAACATTAAAAGTCTGAGGTGAATTCACTATTTAAAAGAAATAGAATCCTGTTTTTGTTTTTGCCTATGGGTGTTTATGTCACAGCACAATGTAGAAAGACACTGATATTTCCTTTGATATTTGGGCATAAAAGCAAGAACATTGAAAAATATTGCTCTGAAAATAGCGAAGAAATCTTTTATGGCTTTTGTGGGGGAGTTGGAGTGTTTGGACATGGGTGAGTAGTCTGGAGAAAGTGAATCTTTCTTTCCACTATAAGTGCTCAGACCTTAGCGTTCCATTTCCTACCCTCTTGTCTTCCATTCTGTGTTTAGTGTGTTGTAAAAATGATGGTGGAAGTTTAGACTCTTACCTAGACCTGAGCCTACTTGAAAATTCTTCTGAAACCTCTAGTATGCTTTCTCCCATGCATCATACTGAGGATGTATTAAAGCCCCTCACTCCCAACTGTTTTAAGCTGGAGAATAAAGACATCTCTTCTGCTCTCCTGTGACACATTTATGTGTTCCTCTGAGAGTGATACCTGGGACACTTTTTCTGTTTCTATCCACCTCCCCACTTTTCTCCATATGCCAATTAAAAAAAAAATCCACAGTTGAAAACTGTCACTTGGTGCACTAGGCACTAACATTATTTCCCTATTGAATGTGGGCTCTTCAGTCATGATTCTCAGCTGAATTCTGACCTGCAGAAGAAAACAATTTCTTTCAGTTGATCCTTTGCTACCTTCTGTGAGCTAGTCGGCACTCAGCTATGCCAAGAATGTTCAAAAATATATCATCAATTATCAACACATACCTTTATTTGGGGGTACAAATGAATATTTAGAGAACTAAATCTCATTTTATGATGTTCATAGATCACTGTGTTTGTTCATTTAAATGATTAGTCCAGGGATAATAAATTAAATGACACAAATTTGGAAATGAATATCAAACAAAGAAATTGCTTAGAGCTAGAGTAATTGGGAAAAATTCAGAGACAAAAATTAAGGAGTATCCTTGAAAGACAAAAATTTTCATCTTGAGACTAATGGCACAAAGAAAACATGGGAGGAGGGCTGATTAGATTGAAATTCAGTGTGTGTGAGGAAATTAGTCTAATTCTAAATTACATAGCAGCAAAGCATCCAAAGAGGACCAGTGTTTGTGAAGATCACTATTTGCTTCTCAGGCCCAGGGTAGTTATTTTGTTATGAAGGCTCCCAAATTACCTCTTGAGTGCATGATCAGGAAAGGTATGAAGGGTAATGTCTGTCTCCTGACTACCTATAGATACACTTTTAGCTTTGGAACAGAGGTTTTTAAGTCATTCTATTTAACTGACCACTTGACTGTCTTCACAGAAGTCAGATATATTCATAACTTCATGTCGAATCCCATTCTCCTCTGCAACCTTATAGAATCCAGCAGACAATGTCATTTTGCTGTAATGAGAGTCATATACAAACTAGTGTTTTCTTCTATTGGACTTTAAAGTGTAAGGGGTGACTTACATGAGGAGTTTAGAGCAAAATGTAAAAGAAGCTGAAAAGATCCAGGGAGAAAAGTTCCACAAACCCAGACATCTTCTCTTCTTCTGTGTTTCACATTCATTCTCATAGCACAGATGTGCTTCTGAGCCATACTGTCACATCAATGGGAGAGTTTGTTAGTCAGAAAGGGGTCTATGAAGGGCCATAAAATATACTGTGTACTTACTGCTGTCATGACCCATGTCTAAATACTGTTCTTAAGGAGGTTTGGCAGCAGCTTTGAAAGTCTCCAATTTAGGTGAAAGAGTCAGAAAAAAATCTACTTGGCTTTGTTTTTCTAAAAGTTTGGCAATACCATAGGAAGATGAGTATAATAAAGTCATAACTATTCCTTCTGTAAGTCTGTTCACTTCAACTATCTACTTCAGGTCTGCCAGACGAATGGTTGCAAAGCAAGCTAGGTAACATTACCTGCATTTACAAATCCCTCATCATATGTCTATGGCTATATTAAAAGTCGTCAGAATAAAGTAACAAAAACTAATACAGGTACTCACAAATCCTTTTTTCTTTCCTTTTAAAATGAATATTCATCGATTGCTTATTATGCCTTCAATCTGTTGCTTGATATTCATCTACTCATTCTTCAAATCTCACTCATACTTTACCTATCTGTTTCCCCTTTCTCCAACATACAGGTTGGAAGAACATGCTATATTTCCACACAACATTATGCATTACTTTTTCCTGTTTTGTATCTCTTGAGTGAAGTTACTTTGTCTAAAACAAAACCTATATTTTATACCAGTAAATTATACAATGCCTTCTCTATAGCAGGTCTTTTAAAAAATTGTGTTTATGTATGTGAGGTCAGAGGACAGATTTGTGGGATTGTTTTTCTCCTTCCCAGTTTACATGGGTTTCAGGGATGGAATTAAGGCTGTAAAAAGTGCATCATCAGGCAGGAAATGCTTTCATGCCAGCCCCACACTGTACATCTTTTAGTAGGTGTGGATCTCTTAGTTCAGAAGCAGCCATCATTTCCTGATTGAATCTTATTTTTCAGATGATTACTTTCAGGATGCTAATTTAATTTATTCCCTTGACAAACATTTCTGAAGGAACTGTTAGGTGACGCATTTTATAGTGGCACATTTCCTAGCTACTTTCTTGAGCATCAATAGCACTGAGGAAATGGAAGCTGGGTGAAGTTGCCATCCTACGTTTCCCAAGTGGCATATGTGTTTTTCAAATTCAGATTTATGTGAGTTGAAAGCTCATGCTCACTTTTATTTAGTGTCATAATTTTTCCTCTAGGATTGGGCATAACTTTCTGTACATCTTATATAGCAAATAAAAATATATTACAACTTGCATTTCATAATAACAACATTCTTAGGACTTTAAACTTACCGACCACTCAATTACAATGTGCACACAGTTTGAAATCCATCCTGAGTCAGGATGTGGATGACTAAAACTGGCTCTTAGGATTTTATTTTTTAGTTGTTAATAAATGATTAGATGGAAAATACTTTTCTAATGGGAGTCTGTAGGGAATGGGTTCTTCTACATGTTTCCTATCCCTCTCAGAAATTTTATAAGAATACAGAAGATGATTTGATGCTGACTATGTTCTGGAAACAAAGATGCATGAGTATGAGCTAAGAAAAATGGAGCAAAGAGTGAAATTGTAGTTATTACTAGTGGGTTTTTTCCCCTTCAGACTAAAGATAACTGCAAATTCTTCATATTCCTCCCAAAGAAAAATGGGATTGGTTTCTTCTTTCACTGATTTTGGGAGGAAGAAGTGACTGCTCTGAAAGAATTATTGGGAAGTGACATGGTGTTAATATGGGCTTTAACATATTTGTAATTGTCATTTTTGTCTAATTACTGGAGTTGTGGATCTCAGGGTAGGAATCCCAACATGGTGTGCATAGAATAAAAACTATGCAGCTGTGTGGAGGAGAGAAACACCCACTCATTGTAGTTTAACTCTTCTTATAGTTTGGTGTGAATAGTACATCTCTACTCTTAGGTTAGCCCAGTTTCCACCTGAATACAATTGTATGAAGGCAACTAATCCTCTCTTCTGGAGCAAAGGAACCAGCCAGACTAACTCTTCTTGGGTGCCGACACTATAGTAAGCCCTTCAAATGCTCATGTCTAGTCATCAAGTAATAATTACCTTATTTTTATATGGGAACCACTAAGGCATGTTAGACATACCTCAATATTCCTTTCTTAGGTGGTAATACTTCTAGAATGCATACACTAGCTAAAGTACGAGCTCTAGTATACTTATATGATTTTTTTATTTTTTAAATAAAGTATTTTCTATTTATTTAATCTCTTTGTCTCTGTCTCTGTCTCTCTGTCTGTCTGCCCCCCCCCTCATTTGTGTGTGTGTGTCTGCATGCATCCTGTACACATGTGTATGTGGTGACCATGGAACAACTCTCCAGAATTGATTCTAATCTTTCACTATGTGAATTCCATGAATATAATTCAGTATCTCAGCTTTGGAGGAAGCAAACCCCATTACCCACTAAGCAGTCTTGCAAGCCCTTAGTTTCTTGTTGTTCAGTTTTTGTTTCATTTTATAATCATTGTCCATAACTGAGTCATATACATCACAAAGAAAAATTTCAAGATAGAAACAGATTTATATGTATTTCTTACAAATCATTTTATCATGCCCTATATGTTTTCCATATCATGCTATTATTTTTCGATGTAGAAACTGAGGCATAGATATTAGATTACCTTTCTAGAATCACCTCAATTGGATTCTCAAAATTCTATATTTTTTTGTTTATTATTCTAAACTCAATTTTAATATTGGTATTTACTTAATATATGTCATGCCAGGAAAATGATAAATTCCAAGTAATCAGAGAATGTGTCTGTCCTTTTTAATAATCTATATACTTCTAATCTAGTCCAGAGAAAACACACAGTGCCAGTTGGATGAACAAAGTCACAGGGCATGGTACAACTTGGAATGAAATTAACTTCTTAAGACTCAGTCACTAAGTGTGCTTCTATAACACCTATGAGGGATGTAAGGGAATGTGTTTCTGTAGAATGGCAATATGAATATGCACACAGCCATCACACCCTCTTCTCAGGCATTCCCACAAGAGCACATCCTTGTGTAAGAAATATATTTGTTGAAACATCTCAATGGTAATTCTGATAAATCCATTGAGGACACAAACTGCATGCCATTATCTTTCCCTAAATCACATTATTCTATATTAAAAAATATTCTGAAAAAGAAGAGTGGATAATTCTGAAATTAAGAGAATGTTAATGCTAAAAACTTGGATGTAAAAAACAGGTCAGAAAATAGGAGCCTTGAAATGAGATCAATTTTTATATGGATAGTTTGTATCTTTGTGTGAAAAAATAGTTTCAGGAAATAGACGTGTTCACATACTTCAGTGAAAATTCTGCACACTGATATGCAAAATAAAGTATTTTAACCAACCAGACAGGCTTTAATAGACAAGTAATGGTGTGCTATGTATCCACAGTCAAATCATATCACCTCAGAATGGTCATGCGTACTGTTCCAACTATAACTTAGAACAGAAATGAGATCAGATTATCCTAGAGGATTCTGGAAAAAAGGGTAAGCATTTAATACACAGGTAGCATTCAAAAAACTCATTAAAGAGAGATTTTTTTCTTTAGTCTAAAATAGCCATCCTATGAATAGAGTCACTCCTCTGGAGAAGGTGCATCAACATTCATAAGGATGGTCCATGGCCACAAAAAGAACTGAAACATACTCTTTATTGTATTAGGCTAACTGGAAAATATTTGTTTCTCATGTAACATTTAACAGCTAGCAATATTTGAAAAGTCACAAAAATTAACATTAAAATTTTAAATTCTGTCTTAGACAAATGCTATTAATATTTTGCTTTTCTTTTCTCTACCTCTCTTCTTCCCATGTTGAGCCAAAATAAATCTTGTTAAAGCTACATCCCATGAAGTTGCAGCCTTATGTATTGTATCTCCCTGTATGTGACACACTTGTAATTTTCTTTAATAATGTTAAAGTCTTCATTGATATGAGGATTTTAAAGCACAGCATATTGTAAATGGCTGAACACAATCCAGGAATGATTCCATGTGTGCTATATTATGTAGATTGTACTGGTACAAGTGAAGTTTATAAGCAATAAAATACACATAAAAGGGTGTGCTAAAAACTTTCTAAGTCCTCAACATCAAGCGGATAGCTCATGATCTGTTGCTAGAAGTTATACTCACTGTGATCATTCTAGAAACTGCCATTTTCTTTTCTGTTTCTCTTTCATATAATTTACACTTATGTATGATGCTGGTTTATGCAAATGCATTTGTTTACTTGAAAAACTACTTAGAAATCCTTATCCTTGAAACATCCAGGAATGAATGGCACTCAAGGGTATTCATATTCAACTCATTGACATGTACTTCCTGGGCTGCATCTTGCAGGGTACTGTCTCCTGCTAAGAACTTGGGCTGGAGACATTTAATACTCTGGCTCCTCCTCTCAGTTCTGTGCCTAAATTTTATTTTCAATCTCTCTCTCTCTCTCTCTCTCTCTCTCTCTCTCTCTCTCTCTCTCTCTCTCTCTCTCTCTGTGTGTGTGTGTGCGCGCGCACATCTGCTCGTGTGCACATGTACTGAGGCTCATTCATACAGTTGGATGGGATAAAGGAAATTTTTTTTTGTTATTTTTGGTCAGGAAGAGTACTTTCCTTTCCCAGCATCTGGCAGACAGTATTAAGCCTGTCATAGCCACTTCCTCCAGTCACACCACCCCTGTTATTAGTAACTATATGAAGAGACAGTGCTGAAGTTTTGTATTCTATGACCTTGTAAACAGTTTATTTTTAACATTATGGTAATAATGGTCGCAAAGTGCATTTTCTTATCTATTTAACATTTTATTGTGCACTAAATATTTTTTAAACTTTCGATGAACTTAGAATTTATTTTCAGTTTTGCTATTGAGCAAAAGATATATAAGCTAATGACAAATAGAACAAAAATAAAAATTACACCAGCATTTTTAAATATTCTATGGAGATACTATTCAAATATGTATAAAATTTTATACACACCATTTATATATGTATAAAGTCTCATCTCTTTGTATATTGCAATTTGCTCTACAAAGGTGAGACTTAGGTCATTTTAGCAATATTTTCTATTATTTAAATCTTTTTAAGTGACAATTTGGCTGACAGAAAAATAATACACTGTAGGGATTAAACCATATGACAAAGTAAAATAAAAAACAATAGAACTAAAACAAGAAGGTGTAAAGATACCATTGTATAACTTGTATACCCAGTGTAAAAGACTATTAAGTCACTCGGAGTAATGCTGTCAAATCTCATAGAACGTATAAGTTATATACATAATTAAAATATCCAGGTGTATGACTAAAAGCCTAACAAAACGGGAAATAAATGCACTTTATATAACCAACTAGTACAAACTACAAAAAGGAGAGGAGGTGAAGAGAGAGAAAAATAATAGGTGACAGAAAGAACCCAGACGCTGATAGCTGAAGCCTGATTATATCAGTAACACACTTAATATGCCTTTTCCAAACATACATATTTGAAAAGGAGTCAAGCTTGTTTGCCGGAAGAGGAAAGGTCCTAATGTACTTTGTTATGGACTGTAGAAGAAAGTTTGGAAAACACAGCAAAAATGATCACCCATTTATTATATTCCTGTATCACCATCATCGCAGTATGAGTTCATTCTCCTGAGACATTTTTTTCATGCTTTAACTTTTTATTCTTCTCTCATATATTACATCCTGACTGCTGTTTCCCTCCCTTCCTCTTCTCCTAGTCCCTCTCCTCCACCTCCCCTCTCTACCAGATCCATTTTCTCTCCTTTTCCCTTCACAAAAGGCCAGACCTCCCAGGGATATCAACGAAATATGCCACATCAAGTTGCAGTGAGACTGGGCACCTCCCCTCGTAATAAGGCTACACAAGACAATCCAGTAAGAGGAAAATGGTCCCAAAAGCAGGCAAAAGAGTCAGAGATAGGACCTGCTCCCACTGCTAGGAGACCCACAAGAACACTAAGCTACACAACCACAACATATATGCAACGATCCCAGGTCAGACCCATTCAGGCTTTCTGATTACTATTTCAGTCTCTGTGAGTCTGTATGAGCCCAGGTTGGTTGATTTTCTGGGATTTCTTGTGCTGTCCTTGACTCCTCTTGTTTTTAAAATCCTTCCTCCCCATCTTTAGCAGGATTCCCAGAACTCTGCCTAATGTTTGGCTGTGGGCCTCCCATCAGTTGCTGAATGAAGCCTCTCTGATGACAGTTATACTAGAATTATGATATGCTCTGGTCTACAAGTATAGTACAGTATTGTTAGGAATAATTATATTGACTTTTTTTTCTGGTTATGTTTGGGTCTATCTTAGGTCTCTAGGCTGTCTAGTCTCTGGTTCCTGGCCCTACAGACATAGTCAGGGATGAGCTTCCTCTCATTGCATGGGTCTCAAGCTGGACCACTCACTGATTGGTTAATGCTACAATTTATGTTCCATCTTTACCCTAGCACATCTTTCAGAAAGGACAAATTGCAGGTCAATGGTTTTGTGGCTGGATTGGTGTCATAATAATTCCACTGGAAGCCTTGCCTTGTTACAAAAGATTTAGGTTCTATATCTCCTATTACTAGGAGTCTTTACTAAATTCAGCCTCATAGATTCCTGGGAGTTTCCATTGCACTAGATTTCTAATTCATTCACCAAACACCCACAATCTCCCAATTCTAGTTGTCTCGTTCAGTAGTCTCTTCCTCCATCCTCAGCCTGAAGCATTTTCCAAAGGGAGTTTTGATTTGTTCCCATTTTAATGTGTACAGCTTTCTTTCATGATTTTCTCTCTCTATCCTGCTGTAGGATTAAATTAAACCTCAATGCACTATGAGAGATTATTTACATATACGGACTCAGGAGGAAACTTTAAATGTTACTCAAATAAAACTTTCTGGTGTTGAACTGCATGCTAAGTAACAGGTCTCAACACAAGAAAACTACCTAATTGCAAGATGTTAAAAATATCTTTGTTTTCAATACCTATCCATAGGTAAGAGACTTACCACAGTACATGCTGTCAATAAAAAGGTCCAGGTTGTTACCTTATCTATCTATCTATCTATCTATCTATCTATCTATCTATCTATCTACCTGTTTATTCATACATTCCATTCATTTCATTTCCCTTTTCTTCATTTATCTTCTAGATTTGGAGATCAAAGCTTAGGCTTTCTATGTGCTGGGGAAGCACTTCACCATTTAGTTCAATCCCCAGACGCAACTACATATCCTTACATACATGACTATTTTGAACTGGATGTGATTTTCCTTAAAATTTTAGAAAGGTATTTAAGTTAATTCACTGTTTTTGGCATTATCCTATGATGTCATTCATCCCTCAACTATGGAAATGTAAAATTACCAAAGACAAAAATTTCTAAGTCACATACTACTGAGCCCATCACCTTTGATTGATGTTCTGAAAGGAAAACATACATACATACACACACACACACACACACACACACACACACACACACACACACACACACTGTGTTTGGCCAGCCTAATACTGCCTGTGTTATAATTTAATTTTGGTTCCTAAAACTGCTTACACAAGTGTCTGCATGCAAGACACTGAGGGTCCCTGCCCCCAGTTGGTTCTGATTGGTAAATAAAGATATCAGCAGCTAATGGATGAATAAGACAGACAGAGGTAGAACCTTAAAATTCCCAGGCTTAGGAGAGAAAACAGAGGAGGAAGAGAGTCACCATGAGAGAGGTGTAAGATGGACCAGCTATGTAAGAATATTTTGATAAGTTGCGCTAGTAGACACTTCCTTGACTGGGTCTAGAATACCAGAGATGAAATATAGATTTTAAAGTATGTTAACTGGAATACCAGAGGGAAGTCTTTGTTAGCTTTAGGAAGGATTGGAAGTGTCCAGCTTTTGAGCTACACAAAGCATATCAAAATTAAGGTGTGTGTGTGTGTGTGTGTGTGTGTGTGTGTGTGTGTGTGTTCTTCATTCTCGAATCCAAATAGTGTAAGCAAGTCTGCACATGCAACCCATCAGGAACACAGAGTGGGCTAAGTTGTAGCTACACACGCACACACAGACATACATATAGACACACATAGCCTTAGGCTTAGATTTATTTCCTTACCATGTAGTAATTATTAACTGACTTTTTATTGAGTTAAATGAATATAAGTACATTTTTGAGAACTATCATTTGAACCACATCAAATGTCAAATTTTACAAAAATAGATGTGTAGTATGTCTTAGAAATATGCTTTTATGTAGTAGAAATAAGGTCTAAATTAGATGAAACAAATTTTAGAATTAAGATAATATGAAGACTTAAATTTTTTATTGGATATTTTATTTATTTACAATACAGATTCCCCATTTCTCCTCCCTAGAACCCCCTATCGTATATCCCCTCTTTCTTTATGCTTTTATACCATTTTGATTACATGCATGTATTAAGGTAAGTTCTAGGTTGAGGGTCTAGAAGTACAATAGATGCACACAGTAGAGGAACAAGCAATACAATAAACACAAATAGTCAAAGAAAAAGCAAGGCATTGAACCCAATTACATAAACACTCCCTTGATCACTGTTTCTAAAGGCTTTTCAGGATGACCAAAGTATCTAAGCCTACTTCCCTATCTGAGCCCAAGGTTATTTTCATATCTGAAGCCTACTTCCTTGTTCTAGCCTAAAATTTAGATTCCTGTCTGAGATTAATTCTCTGTTCTAGCCTAATATTTAGATTCCTGCCTGAGATTACTTCTTTGTTGTAGCCTACTATTTAGAATCCTACCTGAAATTACTTCTTTTTTCTAGTCTAATGTCAGATTCTTGCTTGAAGCCTACTTTCTTGTCCTTGGCCAATGTCATATTCCTGCCAACCAGCCCATTTCCTTGTCCTTGGCTCATGCCAGCTTCTTGCTAAGCAGCCCCAAAGGCTCTCCACCTTTCCCCCTTTTATTTCATTAATAAGACTGCATCTGTCTTAGGTCATTCTGTCAATAATGCCTTCTTTTCCTGTCATAGATATGTGTTATCAAAAGCAATGTACTTCTGACTTAGGTTGGTAAGGCTTTGTGCAAAATCTAACCTGTCCTTGGCTTGCCAGCCTGTTAATTTAATAACTCTGTCTGGGGGCCCATTTTCAGGTTTAAGCCATGTATTTTGGCTGCCAACATGTTGATGTTGTTAAAGATAAGCTTTAACATGATGGGCAGGAATAAAAATATTCCCAGGACAAGAAGGGCTAGCCTGATCGAGCTATATGAACAAAATGGAAATATTGACCTCAGACCATGGATAATTTTATCAGCATTATCTGCAGCATCAAAGCTCAACAGAGCAGCATTCTTTAAATTCATAATCTCACTATGCAAAGTTAACACACCAAGAGAGGTGTTAGGATTATGCCAAATATTTTACAGGTGTCTCTAAACTTTTTTCTAATTATAATGACAATCATTGTAAATTTCAAAAGTTAACACTACTCCAATGAAATTTGTCATGACACTTGAGATGGCTTCTAACTGAACTTCCTACAGATAATTTGAATGGTTTGTGGAGCATCATTTGTTGTTCCAGATACCTATACAAATCGTTTTGTATACTCAATACATTAGTTACATTTTTTTTGCTAGATGGTAAACAAAAATAGTTCTCTTAACTCCTTGTGTCAATGTTATTGCAGAAGCAATAACATTGCTTCTGCATATAGCAATTAAAGGAATTAAAGCTGTTATACCATCAATAATCAGGCCTGCTACCTTCTTGCTTCTGCTTAAAGCCTAATTCACTTCTTCCAGCATTTTCAAGCTTTTTTCAGAAAATCAAGGAGTTCTAATACTCAGGTCAGTGAAACGAAAGCTGGTTGATAGACCCCCATAACAGACATGCCAGGTTTCAATGCACTAACATAATTGGACATTATACAGTAAATGAAACTTACAATAAATACTGTAGAAGAGACAAAACCAATTTTAGCTTGACAATTAAAAGAGCCTTAAAATATGCACTAACCCTTGTTTGAAATCCAGATCCTGTCCCAACTTTATCTCTTGCTAATGTAACATCATAGTGAGCTACAGCTAACTTCCAAATATGTCTCTGACAAAGTTCAGATCCAGTCTTCCAAAAGTAGACTGTTATTTCCCATATTGGGTTGATTTCTAGACCACTACAGATTGAGTTCTAATAGCTGGTCACCTTTAAGAAGAATATAAAGAATCATAATTTCTCTTTTCAATTCTCTATCCCATAAGGTCTAACAACTTGAGTCAAAGCAGCTTATCCCATCTGGGATATAGTCAAGCAAAGGTGGGCCAGGAACATATGTCTAATACAGCTCCCCAGTCACCTTTATCAGAGCACTCAGCAAGCTCACAGGTCGGCATCATTCTTTGTCTCAGCAACAGTATAAGACTTGAAATTATATATAGACTGAAGATCAACTTGATAGCTCTGGTAGGAAATGTAGTTTTAAACAGAGAGCCTGGTTTCATTGTAAACATCAATCCATTCTTTTACTCCACATTTATTCAATATTTGGCTATAATTATTATATTATATAAGTATGAGTTTTTTCTAATAAATTAGCTACATTAAGAAATATTACAATACAATGGCCTTAGGGGATTTTTGCTGTCTGAGTTCTGATGTATTGTATTGATGTGCTATGGTTTATTAGATAATTTCTACTTTAGGCTACTATAGGCTATTATTTCTACTATAGGCTGTAAGTATATATTACTCACAGTTTTTTGATATAAGCAATGTTTTCTTGAATGTGTTCTTTTCATGGCTTCTTTCTTGCTTTGATAAATAAGTTTATGACTACTGAAACCATTTTATGATGTTGAGTAGATTTAGATTAAATCTTTCATATAGTCTTTCACAAGTGTGACTTTTCAGAGTTAAGGGATAGAATTGCTGCAGCTATGCCTTGACATTCTCTGGTACATAACTGTACTCTGATGGAAGGGCTCACTCAGCTCACCAGTATCACTTTCATTTTCTGTATGTTGTTTCTTATATAAATTTATAGTATTCTAGAGAATACATATGCTTTCTCTCCTTTGAGTTTAATGCTTACATTTGTGTTTTAATCTTATATATATTATATCATTAAAACTATTACAAGTGGTGAAACTTAAATGAATGACTACTTTGCACAGATAAATGTAGAATTGAAAAATCATTTTTTAAGAACATGGTGTGGAAATTGTAATAAAGACTACTAATGCCACAAAATGTGTAAAATAGCTAGAAATTAATGTAAAGTTTTTGACAGGTTCTTGGTGAAAATACTGTGATCTTAGAAGTGATTTGTTATTACTTGAGTTGAAATTAATACTAATAGGCCAAAATGAGAGATCCATTTAGCTCATGGTAAGGAAAATATATACTCCTTTGTGAGTAGCTTGCTTTTAAGAGCGTTAAATGGTGTTTTTAATGAAATGAGTCCCGAAATTCATTTTATTCTTTGGGTTTTAATTACATTTTGTTGACATCAATCTAAAACATTTAGCATACACTTCTGTAGATTTGCCTACGTCTTTAAACCATAACTCCATAATTGAAGTGGAAACAGTATGATTTCCAAGGAAGGATTTCAGAAGTGGGGATACTAGTTCAAAATATTGCAAAGGTTGAGCTTGTTTTTTCCAAGTTTGGATTCATCAACAATGTAAAACTATGTGAGTTACATTTAAAGTGTGTCCACTACTAGATTTCTTAATTGGAATGCATTGTTACAGAGTAGAATAATGAGATATGTGTTTTTAAAATGGTTTTAATTATAAGGAAATAGTTATGTTTGCAATTTTCAGAGATTTGTTTATTAAAACATTTCCTAGTTAAACATTATTATGGAGTATTATTTTCTGTTTTGGGGGATGTCAATAAAAATTACTACTTCTCATATGGAAATTTAAAAGTAGAGATATTCACAACACACAGTAAGGAGTTTTCTAGGAGAAAACTGTAAGGGTTAGGGTTTAACACTAGCTGCTGGTATCTCCTTGTGTAGTCAATTCAATCTAGCAGTGTTCCTATTTTTTTCTGAGACACTATGCTGTTTCTAGAATGCCACTATCTGTATGCAGTGCTGGGACTTAGTACACAAGGGCTAGACATCTCGTTCTTTCTTTCTTTTCTTTTTCTTTTTTTTTTTTTTTTTGCACATGTAAAGACAGAAAGAAAAGAAAATTGAGATGCAGTTTGATATCCATGCTAATAAAAAACTAAACAACTGTTTTACCTGGAGATGTCATAAAGTCAAATACCTAAAATAATTATAGAGGAACGCTATCTCAGTTCATTTTTTTCTTCTCAATATGCTTTGGTCTTTGCAACAAATTAGTAAGTAGAATATCCAGACTCAGACTGGTTGTGCAAACGTCAGTGAAACTGGTCATTTCTACTTCTATGTTTATTTGTAACGATAGCAGAAATCATTACATCAGAGCTTTGCTGTCCTCAAAATAAGTACAGTAAACCAGTCTGGACCATCCCAAATGTTCTCTCAATGGTAGTTATTCCAAACTTTATCATTATATATAAATGTTAGTTTTATTGCATCATCAAGAGAAAGCAGCAGCAGGAATGATTAGTAACCATTCTACAAACACAAGCAAAGAAACAAAAGGTTGCTTTGTAGGGGATTCTGGTTCTAAGTGCCAAAAACTTCCCAACCATTGCTCTCTGCATCTCATCTGTGTTTCTTTCTTTGTATTTCATTGTCTTATATCATCCTACCTAGTGTATCAAAAAACAAAACAAAACAAAACCCAAAACAGTCTTCGGTCAAAGTATTCAAACACCTGGATTTCTTTCTCTTGGCGTACATTAGAAAAACTTGGTAATTGAGTTTCCCTGTCTTTCTAGCCCAAGACAATTCAGTACCGTCCATTGCCCCATATGTTGTCCTGGAGACACTATAGGGAAACCCTTTTCCCATAAAAGAAAGTAGCTGTGAATATAATAACCCTTCCTTATTCATTATTGGCTCCAAGGAAAAAGCTTCATGTGGCCAAAGAATAAGAGTCTGGGTCACGTGCCTCTGTTTGGTGGTGGGCACTGTGGGCATAGAGAGTAGTTGATTGGTAAGTAATCATATAGTACTTGACATGCTTAGATGAATGTTCTCTCTACAGTGGCTTGACTGTAGCTAGTATATGTCTAGTCATTTCTAAATATTTCCAATCTTCCACTAGTTATTAGGAAAACATGACAATCTTTTAAATGCTTTGTTACAATTGTCTGGAGAATTATAGCATGTTCTTTATACAAATAGATGAAGTTACTGAACACTGTGTATGAATTACTAAAACAAATGAAGTTCTGAAAGTGCTGCATCTTATCTACATAGGACACTACAAAGTTTTCTCATATTACTTTAGCATTCTAATTGTACTGCATGATATGTTATCACATTTTTTCAGATATAGTTGTTGCCTTTCCTGTTAATATTAATGCATTTTAGATTTTGACATCAATGATTGCCTAGTAATTTTGCTTACTCTCTGTCTTATAGACAACAGCAAAGAAATACTGAAAAGTACTCTTTTCCTGTATTAACTGCATGTCTGATAATTTGTTTTATTTTTTTCTCAGTAGAGGGTTAAATTGGAAAAAAGTATTGTGTTGAAAAATGCCTGAAACTGCTTTAAAAATATTTACAAAAATGTTTTCTTTATTTTGTCATTTTAAGATACTTATTCTTGTTTTATTCTTTTAAATCCTGCCATAGCTAACAAATTAATACTACTAGACTATGTACTGGAAACTATGACACTAGAATTCATATGGATTTTCTACTAATTATTATTTGCAAGGACATGTCATAAGAAAGCACGAATCTATGTATAGACAAAACTTGAGATAATATTCATAAAAGGGAAGAGGTTTGGTAAATTTATTTTCTACTGCATAGAATATGCAGTAGATAATGCAGGGTAGGAATTTGTCTACTGTCTTATTCTATGTTTTAATAAGAATTTAGGTAGTTGAAAATAGAGATGAAGAATATTGAGGTAGAAAAGGTTAATCAGGGAGATAAATGAGGAGGAAAGAAAAGGAGAGAGGAAGGGGTGGGTTAGGGTTAATCAAACAGTAGCATATATAAAATGTCATATAGAAAGTCATTATCTGACAAGCAAGAAGGCTTAGTGAATATAGGCCTGACAATATGAACACAAACTGTAGGACACACATGAGAGAAGGAAAGAATCAATTACCACAAGCTGTCCTGTGACCTTCACATGTACACCATAGTGTATATATACCCACACACAAACACATACCTATATAATAAATAAATGTAACAATATATGAATACAAATATATTAAGCATGTTGTAAAGCAATTTAATATATAGCTTTAAATATATAGAGTGTATAAACTTGTATGTGAGTATAATACATACCACATCTAATAGTTTAAAGAATAATTTCCTCCAAAGTCAGATAAAGCTGCTCCAATGATTCATGAGTTATTTGACGAATCCTGAGTACCAGATATAAGAAACTTCTGAGTTGCTTAGCCATGGAGGCTCCAGAGCCTCTCAGAGCCATATGGGTTATTATATTGCTTAATTCCTCTTAGTTGCTGCCCGAACCAGATGGTAAGACCCTATTCCTGAAGACAGCAGACAGTTCAATGGTAAGATATAAGGAAAACCACCACCACCAACAACAACAACAATGAACATTTTCAACCAGAGATTGAGGCTTCCTTCTGGTGGCTAGTTTTCATAGTGCCAGAAGATGTAGGCTACAAAATTATGTAGGCTACAAATTGCGAGGAAGCAAAACAAGTATTGCCCAGGTGCAAATTCTATGAATATCAAAGCTAATCTGCCAGGCAAAATGTCCCTAGTTACGAGATACTGTCATGCCTGCTATGGAAGTGTCCTAGTTAGTTTCTCTGTTACTTTGATCAATCACTGACTAAAAGACAATTTGCAAGAGAAAAATACTTGTTTGTCTTAGACTTCCATGTCACAGTCCATCATCAAGGGAAGCCTGGGCAAGAGCTCAAGCCAGTAACCTGGGGGCAGGAACTTAAAGAGAGATCATGGAAGAATGCTGATACTGGCTTTGCTCTCCATGGCTTGCTCAGTTCGACTTCTTATACAACGCAAACCACCTGCCCAGAAGTGGCATCACCCAGTCTGGACTGGATCCTCTCACATAAATCCTTAGTCAAGGAAATGCCTCACAGATATGCCCAGAGTTCAATCTGATGGAGGCACTGGCTCAATGCAAGTTCTTTCCCCACAGCTGACTATAATTCCCATATAACTAGAACAATGAATCATTCTCTGGTTCAAGCTCATCCCAGAAAAGGCAATTTATTTCTGGTACTGTAAGTTCTGATCAAAAATCTCATGTTAGGTAACAGGCCCTAAGAAGGTATTTACTGATGCTGTTTACCCAAATTGACATGATGTCAAACGACATTTTAATTATATTTATATACAATGATGAATACTACTCTCAGTCTTTACCAGAAGCCTCTGTTTATAGTGAAAGTTGAATATAGTGAAACATGGCTACTCAAATTGCTTAGAAGTAAAGAATGAGTCTTCAGCTATAGACAAGGGATTTATACCACCCAGTCTAAAGCTCAAGGATCACAGACTATGTGATGAAAAAGATTTAAGAGCAGAAAACAAATTGGTATAGTTATGTTCTAATTGTATTTTAAGAGAAAATTTTATTTTAACAGGAAGGGTGATATGTAGGAGGAGCTAAGATGGGAGGAGTAAAGAGAGGAGGAGGAGGAGAAGAGGAGGAGCTAGATGATGAGAGAGAGGGGGAGGATATGGAGGCGGATGTTCATGTGTCTCCACCAGTCAAAGATAGTTAATATATCTAGGTTGGGTATTGGGTTACACTTCTGATTTTATAGACATCTTGTTATTGAGCATTGCCAAACTTATAAAGCCTTTGATTAACATTAAAAAAAAAATCGTATAAAAGCAAAAAGGAGAAGGGGGATGAGATAGGGGTTTTCTGGGGAGGGGAAATGGAGAAAGGGGATGGCATCTAAAATGTAAATAAAATATCCAAAAGAAATTTTTAAAAAAGAGCAGAAAACAGAAGAAATCCTGCAGAATGACATCTTGTGGAAATGATAAAGCCACTTGAATAACCAACTAAAAGTAACTGCACCAAACTACACTGAACTTGAACAAGAGAGGGCTTGTCACTAGCCAATCATGGATTCAGGAGGATGTTTTGTCCTACCTTCTGCAGATGTAGTGACATGATAAAGACTGGAGAGTAACTAACTAGCTTTAGTTGAGCCCACCTGGCTCTAATAGAGGGTTTCAAACCTACATAGACACACAGATTGCTCTGGTTTAACCTGTTGGGTCTCAAAATAAAAACATGACTGAGGTGAATAGACTTGTAGTAAGGAGAAATTTATATTGAAGGGAGGGAGACAAGAGAGGGTCAAGACTGACAGTAATCAGAAAGCTTTGTATGCATGTATGAAAATTTTGAAGAATGAATTTAATAACAATATAAAAGAATTTTGTTATAAAAGTGATATGGAGTGATTTGGGGAAATTTATGATTGATTTTTATTTATATGTATTTATCATTTAAGAATATTGCCTCAGACAAATAGTAACTACTAAAAACAATGGGATTCCTCTTACAGGAATCTGAATAATATTTTTAATAGATGAATAATTTCATTAAATGAGTTAAATTATTTTTCTCTCAAGTCAAAAACTTAACTTCTGTCAATTCTTAAAATTTTCACAATAAAATGGCAGCACTTTTATTGTATAAAATTAATATGCACATTATATAAACCTATGTCCAACAATGTGCCTCCTGTGCAGTGTACCTCAATCCTGTAAAAAAAAATATTGTCGAATGTACTGAAGCTTTCTTTAATCCATTTATAGCATTTTAACCTGGTAGGTAAGCTAAATGGAAAGAAGAGATAGTGGCAAGAAAGCCGAAGAGCACATATTTTGGCAACCATAGGAATACTGGGACACAGGAAGTAGTGAGGAATGCATAAAGTATAGAATGTACGGAATTTCAACTCTCATTGAAAACCGGAGGCCTAAGTCATATGATTTTCTATTTTTATCTCTATAATCTTTTGTAAAAATCAGAAATGATAAAAGGTAAAAAATTAAAATCATAATTGATTTTCTTTTCATTAAATAATTATTTGATGGTCAAATTTGGTTGCTTAGTGAGCATTCTTTACTAATAAAAATAATCAAAATACTATGTATGCTACAGTAAAAGAGGTCTGTCAATTGGTTGTCTATATCTATATATTTTATCTATCTTTATTTCTTTCTCTCATCTATCTATATTTTTGTTTGTATCTATAGTATGTATGCATCTATCTGTCTGTTTATCTATCTATCTATCTATCTATCTATCTACAGAGAATACTGCTCAATTTTACCACATAGTTTGTGAAAGTCATTAAATTTGAAAAGTTTATTTCTAATATATATTTATGTGAGTGAGACACATAGACAATACAATAGATTAAAAGAAAGAATTCTAAAGAAACAGCAGTTTTCTTATTGATTCTGGGTCAATTTTATATCATTAAAAAATAAAGTAAAAACAAGACTCTCTTTAACTCCTAAACTGCTTCATTAACATAGTCAGGAGACAGGACTTCCTGGTTAAAAAAAAACATCTCTGTTTGGACAGATTTGCTGTCTAGACTGGTGGTGAGGAATATTTACTCTAACACTTAGTTGGTGTGTAGCATATAGTGGTCAATTAGTCAGTGCCAACTGATAGCAGGTGTGAACAGTGCTGTGAAAATAAATGGCAAGTGAAGGGAGTCCTGCTGAGCATGGCTTGATCAGAAAAAAATGCCATGTTCCCTGATATTAGTGCATCTGCTCTGCCCCTATATGTCTGAACAATTAAAACTTAATGCATGGGAACCTAGCATATATATATCATATATATATATGATATATATATATATATATGATATATATGTACATGTGTGTATGTGTATGTATATGTATGTGCATATGTATATGCAAATGTATGTGTATACACATATATATGTTTGTATATGTGTATACATACATATATATATATATGGGTTCCACTAAATGTTTCCCTCTAAACCTTATGAACATAGTCAAGAATTTTCCCTTTAAAATTCTTGCTCTTTTAGCCCATCCCTCTGTCACTTTCAGAGTGTCAGCCATGAAAATATAAAACACATAGTTGTACTATATATTTAGCTATTTTGTCAATGGTATTTATTGTCTTTTGAGTCACTGAATTTTAAAGCATTCTATTATACTAGAAGTAATACTTTAACTCAAAGTGTTGCTTATATTATGGTAAATTTGTAACTTTATGTAACATGTATAAAGAGACTATCCATTCTACAAATAAGTGTTTGACTTAGTTATAGCTCGTTTTTTACTGGATTCTTTTGCCATTTCCCTACTGCCATAAACATGTCCCTGAATAATCAACTTTATTCACACAAGAATATTTGCCTCCCCTTTTTAAAACTAGAAAGCTAGCTGGCTTATAATGAATCCTAAATAAATGCATGTAAACATTAGTGCTGAGATACAAATCAGAGCAACAAACAAAAACCTTGCATATCTTTCCTGAATATCCACATGCAAGAGTTTCTCTTAGATATATATCAACAGTGTTCAAAACTCTGCTCCCTGTCTTAAGATGTCTTATAATATTGCGGAATACTTGAGACTGGTTAATTAATAACAAACAGATACATAATTCTTACAGGGTATAACTTAGGAACTGCAAGATTAAGAGCTGAAAACTTTTCAAGTCCCCCTTTTCCCCTTTATTAACCTTTGGTAGAAGAAAGATAAAGATAGAAAGATAGATAAATAGATAGATAGATAGATAGATAGATAGATAGATAGATAGATAGAAAGATAGATGATAGTTAGATAGATAGATGAAAGATAGATGCTCAACCTCAAAGTAAATTGACCAATTTAAGGCTGGAATCAGTTATTAAATCTCTGCTTTCTATATTGTTGCTCTGATAGTTTAAGTTTGGAGAAACACATATAAACTTCCCAAATTCTGGCACTAGTTCCCCAAATTCATATCTGTCTTACATCTAGATTATCTTTACTTTATTCCTACAGCCAGAAAGTCTTAACTCATTATAGCTCCAATTCCTATATCTACATACAGACTCTTCTTTCAGTTGGTTTCAGACAAGACTCAAAGATATGAATTATTCTGAGGCAAAGCCCCTCATATCTGTAAACCCTTGAAACCAAATACGTTATTTGTACTACTGCTAAAGAAAACAAAAGTAGGCAAGAAAAATGGTGCAAAATCCTCTCCTAAAGTCTAAAACTCAAAAAGGAAAATTCTATTAAATTTTAAAGCTGTAAAATACCTCTTTTTGACTTCATGTTCCTCATCTTGGATACACTGTAGTATGTCTGTGCCTCTAAGGCACTCATGTTTTTGTGGAAGCAGTCTACTCATAAATTCTCATGAGTTGAAAAATTGAGCCCATGGCTTTCCAAGATAGCAGTTGCATACTGATAGCTTTGTTTTTGGGGTCAGAACCCCTGTGTGGAGGCCCTGCTCCAGTGGATCTATGAGAAATTTGCCTTACTAAAATTTTTCTAGGACAGCTACAGCTTCACAGTTATCTTAGTTTATCATCCTGTTAAAATTATTTTCAGCTTAATATTTTACTTTAACTTATTCTTTTAAAATTGTATACATGTATACAGTGCATCTGAATCATATCTATCCCTTGGTCCCCACCCTAAGACCCATTAAGGACCCTCCCATTAAACCTCCTCTCTCTTCTTTCTTTCTTTCTTTCTTTCTTTCTTTCTTTCTTTCTTTCTTTCTTTCTTTCTTTCTTTCTTTCTTTCTTCTCTCTCTCCATCCCTCCCTCCTTTTCCCTTCTTTCCTTCTTTCCTTCTTATTTCACTGAATTAAATCATCACTGCCTATATGTACAAACACATAGAATTATATATTGTAGTATGAATAACCTTCTAGTATACACACATATAAAGAAAATCCACTCTCAGTACCTCAGATGCCATTGATGAACTGCCTAAATCTCCTAAGCTGTAAATTTATCATCAGGAGCCATTCCCCCACTTCATGCTAGAATTTTTAATTAACTTTCTCTTGTGCAGGTCTTGTGTAGATAATTATAGTTGCTGTGAGTGCATTTGTACAACATTACATGTCATATCTGTGGATATATATATATATATATATATATATATATATATATATATATTTCATATATATAAACATATATTTCCCATCTACATCTTAGCACTCACAGTTGCTTATTATCAGTACTTAGGACAGCAATGCATTTCTGCAATAACCTGCATCTCTGCAATAACCACTACACCCTGAAATATGATGCTTTTTTTGATCCAGACTTAGAGCAGTGCAAATTTTATGGCATTAAGCGTAAATAATTAGAAGGTATTTTGATAAAATGACCATCAGTATGTTCTCCTGTAGGGCATATGACTTCTGTAGCCGTGGTTTTTGCCCTTGTTTACAATATTAGACATGAATTCTTTTCTGTGGAGCAGTCCTGAGATCAAATCAAGAATGCTGTTGGTTACTCTCACGAACAACTTCACCCATGCTACTGTGTCACCTATGGGCACATCTCGTCTTGCAAATAGGAATTGTACCATGCAAGATCTATTGCAGTATAAGACAATTTATGTCTTTTCTCCCCCAGCAGCATGAATAATACATGTTGTCAGAGAGAATTTCCTCATCACTTGACGATTTATGTCTTTGAATCCTGTAATCAAAGACTGTGCTATAACAGAAATAGGGTAATATCATCTAGTTACAGTGGAAAGTCAAGAGCAATTACAATGGCCTTATTATTTGGGGTGCCTCCTCAGTCTCTTCAACTAATATTTCTTTAGGAGGTAATCCATGCCTGGCACTGGGATTTTCATTTAGTAACTCATGTCTTCTTGAAGCATTATCGTTGACTAATAGGAAGTACTTCTGTTATGTTCTGTCCATGGTGCCCTGAGACATGTATATATTTCTGTTTAACATATAATATAGTTGAAGCACATAGTAAAGAATGCCTTCACTCTAGGTTTGAAGTTTCCTCATTTCTCTTTGAGACACTATGAAACTGCATTTTGTAGTTTTCTTTTTTCCAGTATATGTTCATAAATATTTATTAAGTAATAGATGAAAAATAGAAACTACTTGTCTCCTGAGTCTTCACTGGAATTCTTCCTAATACCCTATTTACAGACATCTATACTTTTTCTTGTATGCTCCTCTATACTGTTCCAACCTCCCCTTATTATCAAGTTCCTAAGTTATGCAATTGGGTTTATTATATTAACAGACTTTCTTCTCAGTACTAATTTTCTGCATGGGTGTGTTCTGTAATCCTCTAAAGAGTAGAGAAGAGCAGGCAGTTGATAAAGAGCAAAGATTTGTACCTATAGTTCTGGAGGCTGGGGAGTTCCAGATAAGAGAGCTTGGATCTTTAAGTATGTATCCTATCTATCTATCTCTATCTATCTATCTATCTATCTATCTATCTATCTATCTATCTATCTATCATCTATCCAACAAGCAACTGTCTATTTATAGTTTAGTTAGGGTTACTTTTGCTGTGCTGAAACACTGTGACCAGTAAAACTTGGGAACAAAAAGGTTTATTGGGCTTAAACTTTCATATCACTGTTCATTATCAAAGCAAGTCAGGAAAAAAAATCAAACAGAACCAGAACCTTGAGACAAGAGACAATGCAGAGAATATGAAAGGGTACTACTTACTGGCTTACTCATTAAGGCCTACTTAGCTTGCCTTCTTATAGAACCTAACCCCCCGCCCCACTCACAGATGACACACCACATAATTGGTTGAGCCTTCCTCCATCAATCACCAACTAAGAAAATGCCTTACAGCAGGATATTATGGGAGCAATTTCTTTTCAACTGAGATTTCCTTCTTTCAGATGACTCTAGTTTGTGTCAAGTTGACACAAAACTAGCCAGGACATACGTGCATACATGCATAAATAAATCAATACATATATTCAAATGTGCATACATATATACATATATATACATATATATACATATATATACATGTGTGTGTGAGAGAGAGAGAGAGAGAGAGAAAGACAGACAGAGAGAGAGAGAGAGAGAGAGAGAGAGAGAGAGAGAGAGAGAGAGAAACTTCCAGGAGATTACATGTAGAAGAGAGAGAGAGATGGAAGAAAATGGTCAAACTCATCTTCTTATCATGAGTCCACTTTTTTTATAACAACTCTACCAGTCTTATGGAAACTGAATTGAAATGTGAAATTAACCCATTCAGGAAGATAAAGTCTTCATGTCCTCATTCCTGTACAAATTTTCCCTTTTCAAAACTGATGTGGTAAATTGTTGTACTTAGTTAACGAGGTTTTGGAAATGTATTTAAAATTTAAAATCCAAAAACATAATATTAGAAATTTATAAGTTTTCTCACATTTTAAAATTAATATTTATTTTATTAACCATTGTTATTTTCAATAATATAATTAGTAGCTGTCATGGTTTGAATATGCTTGTCCCAGGCAGTAGCCCCTGAACTCTTGTTGGAGTGTGTGTGGCCTTGTTGGAGTAGGTGTGTCACTCTGGGTGTGGGCTTTAAGACACTCATCTTAGCTGCCTGAAATTCAGTATTCTGGTATCAGCCTTCAGATGAAGATGTAGAACTCTCAGCTCCTCCTGCACCATGTCTGCCCGGATGCTGCCATGTTCCTGCCTTGATGATAATGGACTCAACTCTGAACCTGTAAGCCAGCCCAATTAAATGCTGTCCTTTACAAGAGTTGCTTTGGTCATGGTGCCTGTCTACAGCAATAAAACCCCAAGTCATAAGTACACACAATTAACCACTACAACAGTTCTTTTAAATGGATATAATGAAAATTAAATAGTTTCATTAATGTTTTTACCTATATATAATTGTTAAAACATTTTTCTTCGATGTTATTGTATTAATTTTTATTTTGATTTCTGATATAATATCTCATGTAGCCCAGACTGGCATTAAAATATGCAAATGGTTGAGGATGGCCTTGAGTATCTATTACTGTGGAGTGTTGACATTGAAACCACATTCTAGGGCTTTCTTTGAAAGCCAGGTGTTTTCTCTTTAATTCCCTGTTATTTGTGTGACCATTACATGTCTCTTAGAGACCTATATCCTACTGGGGAAGATATTTGTACATATTTTGATTTCATTGCTCATTATTAAACATGCTGCAAAAATGTGCTTAAATTTGATTTTGAAAAAAGAATGCCCTTTGTTTGTAAGGCTCATATATCTGATTTTTTTTCTTTCAGTCAATTACCATAGTGATTTTTAGTAATTCATAGATGTCTAAAGCATTGCAAAATAGCTGCTAAACATTTGAATATACATTTTCTGAAACAAAAAGGCTATGATCCTTATTATTGTAATCAATTAGTAACAAATTATGCATAAATTAAATCCAATTTCTATTCTAACAAGAATGAAGCCATCAAACAGGAAAGTGGCAATATCAAAAGAGCATAGTTATTAATACATTAGGAAAAGGTTGTAATGTGTCCAATGGTGTGGGGACCAAAATGCAAGACAGTATTTCCCTTATAAATAATACGATGTCAAATAAAACATACTTCATTTTAAATTTCCAATCCACATTCCTTCTTCTCAGCTTTCAGAGCTATTAAGTCTCAGTGAACCATGCACTCTCATTCTCAGTTTTTTGGAACCATGCAAACTGTATAACTGTTTAGATACAGGGAAGCTCAGGGCATATGACTTATTTTAATTTAAAGGTGCAATTTTGCACATTCTGAATATTTCAACTGTCTAATTGACAAGGCATGGAGTATTATGCCATCTGTGCTGGTGTTTGTGATTTTTACCTCCACCTTTTTGACATTGGTAAAATGATGAATTGCCACTTCCTCTGGCAATTCGTTCCTCTCTAGGACAACATATGGAAAATATGGAAACAAAAGGTCTTTGAACTGCCACCACTCCCATCCAATGCCTTTGGGATAAATGCCAAACCATATCCTGAGATGATATTTATGTGTATGAATGGGGGGGGGATATTTCTAGTGTCTATGTTGTCATTGGTAGAAGTATGTTTACATGCGACTAGGAAAAGCTCAGTATGTAAAATTTACTGGAGTTGTTATTTTTATAGAGTTCAATTTTACTGTTACTACCAATGTTTATTTATAGAATATAAACCTTTAAGAAAATACATCTCTTCACTTAATTTATGGTAGAAAGACCTTGCTAAACAGAAGCCTAAGATGCACTTGTATCTAAACAGAAACACAACTTCCATGCAAATGCTTAAACAATGACTCGTAAATCTATTTCACTCAAGCAGCTACATAATTTGAAGCTGTTGGTTTTCACTGGTGATGCCATTTTATCCACGGGGAAAATATACATAAATTAACAGGAATAAAACTTAAATTTTAAACATAAAAGTATCTAAGAACAAAGAAAGAAAAGTGAGAAGTCTCTGCAGCAGATCCTCAGGTGCACATACCCTTTCTGAGGCATGAGAAAACCTAAGACAAGAGTTGCACTGGTCTGAAAGGTATCAATATATGTTCAGTGTAGATTAATGTAAATTTGCCTTAGATTTTCTCATGACTCAGAAAACATATACACACAAACACAATTATTTCACAAGATATGTACAATATATTTCACAAGATATAATTATTTTACAAAGACATATATATAATTTCACAAGAAAATTACATTTGTTAGAGCCTCCAGAGTTATATATTTCTACTCGATTTTCTATTTATTGAAAATTAATGGCAGGTATATTTGCAAGGTGAGTATAGAAAAAGAAAGTGAAATTCTTAGTTTAATGTAATACAATATATTTTTTTCTGTAATGATTAGAGTCTTTCTCTTTCCTCTAAGTTAACAACATATTTCTTTTATCCTTTCACTAAAAGTTTTCTAAAAGTTTCTGATTTCACACCGATGTCTTTAATCCATCTGGCGTTATTAATTTTTTTATGTGCAGTGTGAAGTAGAGACCCAATTTCCATTTTTCGCACCATTATCCAGAACTGTTTATTGTTTGGTGCAGCTCCTGCCTAATGACCTGGAATGTCGTCTTTATTATGCACTAAGCTTCATGTACTTGTGTCTGTGTCTCTATTTTCCTGTTCCTCTATTTACCTTTTAAAAATAGAAAATCTTGCAGCCTCTCTGCTGCAATATTATACAGGAGGAACTCAGAGTATCTGTGGCAGACTAAAGAGGTCATCATGTGTTTTTATGTCTTCCTATCCAACAGAAAATTCTATTTCCTTCTACAAGAAATTGGGCAACCCTGTGATTGTTCTGACCAAACAAACAGGGATCCAGTCCTAAGCTTGTGGACACTAAATGAATTCTGGAGTGATCTAGCTGCCTTGCAGAGAGGTCACCTAGTGGAGTCTTGATGATTATGTAAAGAAAAGGGGCCAGATGAATCCATTCTGCTGCCCATTCCTGCTAAGGTGCAAGGTATTACTGTGAAGCTATTGGGAAGACAGTTTGACATCCAGCTGAGTACCAGAGTGGTATGGTTTGGAGTCTGAAAAAAAAAACAGTTATTATTGTGTTCTTGGCACATCAGTCTGTTAACAATGATCATAGCTCTCAATGACTTTCTTGCCTATGTGTGACCTTTTTCTGTGTTTGTATCACAGAGAGTAAAATTACTTAATCAACCCTCACAATTGCATAATTAAACCCTTCTAATAATTCCTGGTTGATCTGCATCTCTGATTAAAACTTTATGGATGCAAGATTGACGCCTTACTTACATTCTTTTTATTTATTTTTTATTTATTTTTATATTTTATTTATATTTCAGATGCCATCCCCTGTCCCCATTTCCCCTCCCTAGAAAACCCCTATCCCATGCCCCCTTTTCCTTTTTGCTTTTATGCATTTTATAAAAATGTTAATCAAAAGCTTTATAAGTTTGATAATGCTCAATCAGAAGTGTAACCCAATACCCAACCTAGATATATAAACTATCTTTGACTGGGGGAGACACGTGAACATCTGCCTCCATGCCCCCCTCTCTTTCTCTCTCTTTCTCTCTCTCATCACCTAGCTTCACCCTTCCTGTTAAAATAATTTTTTTCTCTCAAAATGCAATTAGAGCACAATTATTCCTAATTGTACCAGTGAGGTACAAGATAGTCCTAATACCCAGTCCATCATTTTGTTGACTAACCATTGTCATCTCTCCTAACTAAAACACTTAGTTTCGAACCTGGCTTTTTTCTTGGCTTTAGAATGAATGTCAGCTGAAAACCATCCACTCAAATCTTTTCTCTCAAAGTAAATAGCCAGGATTGGCTATGAGACTATAGGTCTTCAACCCCGTCAGAAATCCAGAATGACTGAGTTAACTGAAATTATGGGAAGCACTAAGCGTAGCTTCTAAAACTTAACCAATTTATAGAGACCACTGAACACCTGGAAAGCCCCTATACTACCCAATATTGGAGCATTAAATCTTCAGCCTTTGGCCCAGAATCATCTGACAGACCTTAGTGATGCAGGATTATTAAGGGCTGATTACTCTGTCTAGGCAGATATAATCAGTCGACTATTCTGCGTGTTTGTCCTTTTCTGGACAGTAATTTGTCTGTAGATGGAAAGAGGCAATTCTTGCCTAGTGGCTGTCACCGCACAACTGGAGTAACTCCAAGGATGCTCAATTTCTTCTTAGAATCTACGACAGGAAGCTGTCAGGAGCAGACAGGTCTCTAATCAAAATGAACATTAATATAGAAATATTTGTAATGTCAAGTCTGTGGACTTCTGACGTTTTGAAAACCAACTATCCGTGTAAGGTAACCTGGACTATTGTCTGATAACTCCTCTCAGCTATTTCTAAATAAAATATGGAAAACACCCTAACAATAAGCTCAAAGCCCTGAATTTGCTATAGTCCCTTAAGTCATAGGCTAACTGCCCCAAATCAGTTAAAAAAGTTAAAGAAGACCTAGGTCTAAGCCTTGTATTCCTAAATGTGTTATACAGGCACAATGCCCATGAGAGTATCAATACTCATCTCACTTTTATATCAATAAGAAGCTCATACCAATGAAAACCTTACATTTGAAATCAAAGTAAATTTTGTACCATTTAAGAAATTATAACTTCATTTTGATATTAATTATACAGATTTCTACCAATAGGTTATGGCTATGCATTAAGTCCTAGCTAATCCTCCCTGTTCCAACAAAACCACTACTTTTCCCTAGAAAGACAGACCAATATTAACCACCTTAGTCCCAAAGCCCAGGGAATAGGTGCACTGACTCTTCTTTAACTTCTTCAAGCTGATTGTGGGCGTTGAGATATTAGAAGAGGGGTGGGGGAAAGAGTAAATTGATAAGCCTCTGACACTGTGTCTTCACTGCATCCAGATGGAATTCCAGGACATTGGAGGTTTGGGCAGGTCTGCTCAGTATGCTTGATGAGTAGATACACCAAGGCTGTGTATTCTGCAATATACAATTCTCAGAACAAGTTTTAGTATCAAGAATTTTTTTTTTTCCTAGAGGGCTAACATTTTCTTTTAAAGATGTTGGTTCTAACAACTTTTCTTTTTTTCCCCCTTTTAAAATTGGTTGTAAGACCCAGGCAGTGGTGGCTCACGCCGTTAATCCCAGCACTTGGGAGGCAGAGGCAGGCAGATTTCTTAGTTCGAGGCCAGCCTGATCTACAGAGTGAGTTCCAGGACAGCCAGGGCTACACAGAGAAACCCTGTCTCAAAAAAAAAAAAAAAAAAAAAAAAAAAAACAACCCACAAACAAACAAACAAAAAAATTGGTTGTAATATTTACATTTCAAATTTTATCCCCTTATCCTATTCCCCCCACCACGCAGGAACCCCTTATCCCATCTCCCATCCTTGTGCTTCTATGAGGGTGTGATTTTCCAGTTTCTATGATGCTGTTTCCATTAACATAAATTGCCTCCTAAATTTCTAAATCCTTCCCTTTGTGTTATTAAATCTCCTGTTTTTTCTTTTTTTCCTCTTTTTTCTCCTTTTTTTCATCTTTTTTAAAAAAATTGGGTATTATATTTACCTTTCAGATTTTATCCCCTTACTCTACTTCCTCCCACCACCCAGAAACTTCCTATCCCATCCCCCCTCCTCATGCTTCTATGAGGCAGTGACCACACCTACCCTCCTCCACTACCCCCTCTCCACTCTCACATCCCCCCCACTCTGTGTTTGTTTTTTATGGGACCAAGAAACTCCTCTCCCACCTATGCCCAACAAGGCCATCCTCTCCTATATATACTGCTGGAGTCATGAGTCCCTCCATATGTGCTCCCAGGCTGGTGGTTTAGACCCTGGGGGGCTCTGGTTGTTTGGTATTGTTGCTTTCCTACTGGGGTCACAAACCCTTTTTGCTCTTTCAGTCTTGTCACTAAGTTCTCCATTGGAAAACCCTTGATCATATCAGTGGTTAGCTGTGAGCATCGTCCTCTAAATGTGTTAGTCTTTGGCAGACCTCTAAGTAGACAGCTATATCATATTCTTGACAGCATGCACTTCCAGCCGTCCATATCAGTGTCTAGCTTAGGTGACTGTACATGGGATGGATACCCAGGTGGAATGGTCTCCTGATGGCCCCTCCTTCAGTTTCTGTCCCATGTTTTGTTTCCATATTACCTCCCTTGAGTATTTTTGTTACTCATTCTAAGTAGAACTGAGGCATCCCCTCTTGGTCTTCCTTCTTCATGAGCTTCATGTGGTCTGCGGGTTGAGTCGTCGCTATTCCAAACTTTTGGGCTAACATCCACTTAACAGTGAGTAAATACCACGTGTGTTCTTTTGTGATTGGGTTAACTCGCTCAGGATGATAATTTCTAGATCCATCCATTTACCTAAAAATTTCTGGAAATCATTATTTTTAATCGCTGAGTAATACTCCATTGTGTAATTGTGCCACATTTTTTGTATCCGTTCCTGTGTTGAGGGACATCTTGGTTCTTTCCAGCTTCTGGCTATTATAAATAAGGCTGCTATGAACATAGTGGAGCATATGTCCTTATTATATATTGGAGCATCTTCTGGGTATATGCCCAGGAGTGGTATAGCTGGCTCCTCAAGTAATGCTATGTCCAGTTTTCTGAGCAAACGCCAGACTGATTTCCTGAATGGTTGTACCAGCTTGCAATCCCACCAACAATGGAGGAGTGTTCCTCTTTTTCCACATCCTCGCTAGCATCTACTATCTCCTGAGTTTTTGATCTTAGCCATTCTGACTGGTGTAAGGTGGTATCTCAGGGTTGTTTTGATTTGCATTTTCCTGATGACTAAGGATGTTGAGCATTTCTTAAGGTGCTTCTCGGCCATTCGAGTTTCCTCTGTTAAGAATTCTTTGGTTAGCTCTGTACCCCATTTTTCAATAAGGTTATATGGTTGTCTGGAGTGTAACTTCGTGTGTTCTTTGTATCTCTTAAATATTACTCCTCTATTGGATGTAGGATTGATTAAGATCTTTTCCCAATCTGTCAGTTGCCGATTTGTCTTATTGACAATGTCCTTTGCCTTAAAGAAGGTTTGCAATTTGATGAGGTCCCATTTGTCAATTCTTGATCTTAGAGCATAAGCCATTGGTGTTCTGTTCAGGAACTTTTACCCTGTGCCTAGGTATTCAAGGGTCTTTCCCACCTTCTCTTCTATTAGTTTCAGTGTATCTGCTTTTAAGTGAAGATCTTTTATCCACTTGGATTTGAGCTTTGTACAAGGAGATATGAACGGATTGATTTGCATCCTTTTACATGTTGACCTCCAGTTGAACCAGAACCATTTGCTGAAAATGCTGTCCTTTTTCCACTGGATGGTTTTAGCTCCTTTGTCAAAGATCAAGTGACCATAAGTATGTGGGCTCATTTCTGGCTCTTCAATTCTATTCCATTGATCTTCCTGCCTGTCTCTGTACCAATACCATGCAGTTTTTATTACTATTGCCCTGTAGTATAGTTTGAGTTTGGGGATGGTGATTCTCCCAGAAGTTCTTTTGTTGTTGAGAATAGTTCTCGCTATCCTGGGTTTTTTTGTTGTTCCAAATAAATTTGCAAATTGCTCTTTCTATCTCTATGAAGAATTGATTTGGTATTTTGATGGGGATTGCATTGAATCTATAGATTGATTTTGGCAAGATGGCCATTTTTACTAAATTAATTCTGCCAATCCAGGAGCATGGGAGATCTTTCCAACTTCTGAGATCTTCTTCTATTTCTTTCTTCAGAGGCTTGAAGTTCTTGACATGCAGATCTTTCACTTGCTTGGTTAAATTCACCCCAAGATATTTTATATTATTCTTGGCTATTGTAAAGGGTGTCATTTCTCTAATTTCTTTCTCAGCCTGTTTATCCTTTGAGTAGAGGAAGGCTACTGATTTGTTTGAGTTGATTTTATATACAGCCTCTTTACTGAAGGTGTTTATCAGGTTTAAGAGTTCTCTGGTGGAAGTTTTAGGCTCACTTAAGTATACTATCATATCATCTGCAAATAGTGAAATTTTGACTTCTTCCTTTCCTATTTGTGTCCCTTTGACTTCCTGTTGTTGTCTAATCACTCTATCTAGGAATTCCAGTACTATATTGAATAGGTCAGGTGCGAGTGGGCAGCCTTGTCTAGTCCCTGATCTTAGTGGGATTGCTTAAAGTTTCTCTCCATTTAGTTTGATGTTGGCTACTGGTTCGCTGTATATGTTTAGGTATGGGCCCTGAATTCCTAATCTTTCTAAGACTTTTAACATGAAGGGATGTTGAATCTTGTCCAATGCTTTCTCAGCATCTAGTGAGATGATCATGTGGTTTTTTCTTTGAATTTATTTATGTAGTGAATTAATTGATGGATTTCCTAATATTGAACCTTTCCTGCATTCCTGGGATAAAGCCTACTTGATCATGATGGATGATTGCTTTGATGTGTTGTTGGATTCGGTTTGCAAGCATTTTATTGAGTATTTTTGCATCAATATTCATAAGCCATATTGGTCTGTAGTTCTCTTTCTTTGTTGGGTCTTTGTGAGGTTTAGGTATAAGTGTAATTGTAGCTTCATAGAATGAATGGGTAGTGTTCCTTCTGTTTCTATTCTGTGGAATAGTTTGAAGAGAATTGGTATTAGTCTTCCTAGAAGGCTGATAGAATTCTGTGCTAAAACCATCTGGCCCCGGACTTTTTTTGGTGGGGAGGTTTTTAATGACTGCTTCTCTTTCTTTAGGGGTTATGCGACTGTTTAGATGGTTTATCTGCTCCTCGTTTAACGTTGGTACCTGGTATCTATCTAGAAAATTGTCCATTTCATCCAGATTTTCCAATTTTGTTGAGTATAGGCCTTTGTAGTAGGATCTGATGATATTTTTAATTTCCTCTGTTTCTGTTGTTATGTCTCCCTTTTCAGTTCTGATTTTGTTAATTTGAGTACTGTCTCTGCGCCCTTTGGTTAGTCTGGCTAAGGGTTTGTCTATATTGTTGATTTTCTCAAAGAACCAGCTCGTGGTTTTGTTGATATTTTGTATAGTTCTTTTTGTTTCAACTTGGTTGATTTCAGCCCTGAATTTGATTATTTCCTGCTGTCTACTCCTCTCGGGTATATTAGCTTCTTTTTGTTCGAATGCTTTCCAGTGTGCTGTCAAGTTATTAATGTATGCTCTTTCCATTTTCTTTTTGTAGGCACTTAGAGCTATGAGTTTTTCTCTTAGTACTGCTTTCATGGAGTTCCACAAATTTTGATATGATGTGTCCTCATTTTCATTTAAATCTAAAAAGTCTTTAATTTCTTTATTTCTTCCTTGACCAAGTTATCATTGCATAGAGCATTGTTCAGTTTCCACATGTATGTGGGCTTTCTGTTGTTTTTGTTTATGTCAAAGATGAGTCTTAGTCCATGGTGGTCTGATAGGGTACAAGGGATTATCTCAATCTTTTTGTATCTGTTGGGGCCTGTTTTGTGACCAATTATATGGTCTATTTTCGAGAAGGTACCATGAGGTGCTGAGAAAAAGGAATATTCTTTTGTTTTAGGATGGAATGTTCTATAGATGTCAGTTAAGTCCAATTGGTTCATAACTTCTGTTAGTTTCATTGTGTCTCTGTTTAGCTTCTGTTTCCATGATCTGTCCATAGCTGCGAGTGGGGTGTTGAAATCTCCCACTATTATTGTGTGAGGTGTAATGTATGCTTTAAGCTTTAGTAAAGTTTCTTTTATGTATGTGGGTGCCCTTGCATTTGCAGCATAAATGTTCAGAATTGCAAGTTCCTTTTGGTACATTTTTCCTTTGATGAATATGAAGTGTCCTTCTTTATCTTTTTGATTACTTCTGGTTGAAAAACAATTTTATTTGATATTAGAATTGCTATGCCAGCTTGTTTCTTGGGGCCATTTGCTTGGAAGATTGTTTTCCAACCTTTTACTCTGAGGTAGTGTCTGTCTTTTTCACAAAGGTGCGTTTCCTGTATGCAGCAAAATGTTGGGTCCTGTTTATGTATCCAATCTGATAGTCTATGTCTTTTTATTGGAGAATTGAGTCCATTGATATTAAGAGATATTAAGGAAAAATGAATGTTTTTTCCTGTTATTTTTGTTATTGGCAGTGGAGATATGTTTGTATAGCTACCTTTTTTTAGGATTGTTGGAAGATTACTTTCTTGCTTTTTCTAAGTTGTAGTTTCCCTCCTTGTGTTGGAGTTTTCCAACATTTAAGTGCTGGATTTGTGGCAAGATATTGTGTAAATTTGGATTTGTCAGGGAATATTTTGGTTTCTCCATCAATATTGATTGAGAATTTTGCTGGGTAATGTAGTCTGGGCTGGCATTTGTGTTCTCTTAGGGTCTGTATGATATCAGTCCAGGATCTTCTGGCTTTTATGGTCTCTGGTGAGAAGTCTGGTGTAATTCTTATAGGTCTGCCTTTATATGTTACTTTGCCTTTTTCCCTTACTGCTTTTAGTATCTTCTCTTTGTTTTGTATATTTGATGTTTTGATTATTATGTGACGGGAGGTGTTTCTTTTTTGGTCTAGTCTATTTGGGGTTCTGTAGGCTTCTTTTATATTTAAGGACATCTCTTTCTTTAGGTTAGAGAAGTTTTCCTCTATAATTTTGTTGAAGATATTTACTGGCCCTTAAGTTTGGAGTCTTCACCTTCATCTATACCTACTATCCTTATGTTTGGTCTTCTCATTGTGTCCTGGGTTTCCTGGATGTTTTGTGTTAGTAGCATTTTACATTTCACATTTTTTTGACCATTGTGCCTATGTTTTCCATAGTATCTTCTGTGCATGAAATTCTCTCTTACATCTCTTGTATTCTGTTGGTGATTCTTGCATCTATGACTCCTGATCTTTTTCCTAGGTTTTCTATCTCCAGGGTAGTCTCCCTTTGAGATTTCTTTATTGTTTCTACTTCAATTTTTAGGTCCTGGACAGTTTTGTGTAATTCCTTCACCTGTTTGGTTGTGTTTTCTTGCATTTCTTTAAGGGCTTCTACGTTTACCTGCTTTCTCCTCAAATTCTTTGAGAGTTTTGTTTATATCCTTTTTAATGTCCTCCATCATCATCATGAGAATTGATTTTAATTCTGAGTCTTGCTTTTCTGGTGTGATGTGGTGTTCAGGACTTGTTATGGTGAAGGAATTGGGTTCTGGTGATGCCAAGTAACTTTATTTTCTGTTGTTTATGTTCTTGTGCTTGCCTTTCGCCATTTGGTTAGCTGTAGTTCTACTCGTACTCACTGGTTCTGACTGGGGTCTGCCTTTCCAGTTATCTTGGTTGTTTCAGAACTCCTCGGGGTCCAGATGACTCTATGATCCTGAGCTCCAGCTGCTCTGGGTACAGTGGCTCCTCTAGGATATTTCAGGATATGGCGTCTCCATGGTAGTAGACCAGCTAGGTGTTTACTGCTCTGAATGTAGATGCTCCTCTATGATGCTTCAGGATATGGTGTTCTCTGCTCTGCAGCTCTGTGGGTCGTGTCCTCTCTAGGATGCCTGAAGCTCTGCAGTCTGTGACCTCCCTAGGGTGCCTCCGGACTCAGTTTCCAGAGGAGAGCAGAACAACTGGGAGACTGCTCCAGCCTGCTCCTGGTATTTGGGCCAGGGCGGAAGGGGAGTGGCTCTCCACATGGGCAGGGTCTGGATGCCAGGTGCCCTCTGGGGGCTCCCTACTGCTAGTTGTGCTTCTAAGGCCTAGGGCAGTGTGAGGGTTCTCCTACCTGCTGCTCTGTGGTCTGTGGCCTCCCTAGGGTGCCCCTGGACTCAGTTTCCAGAGGGGAGCAGATCTGCTGGGAGACTGCTCCAGCCACTGTTATCCAGGCCAGTGCCTTACTCAGATTCTTAATCCATAACACTGTGAGATCAATTAGTGCTAAATATGGTGATGTACACTATTACATTTTGCATCCATGAGCCTTAAGTAGGAAGATCAATAGCAGCTAGAACCTGTCAGATCCAGTTCCAATAATACGGGTAGGAGATCCAGTTCAGTGGTACAGCATCACTTGCCTAGCACACTTATGACCATGGGTTTATAATTCTCAATATTTCAGTTAAACTCCAATTAAATTAAAATTTACAATATTTAAATCCACTTAGCCCATTTGCAATTACCAACTATGTGATTAAAAAAAATTGGATAATTATCTCTAGCCATTGGTAAGCAGTCCTCATGAAGCCTTGACTGTCTTTCTGGCCTATAAACTTGAGGCATATTAAGTGATTAACGCTATAACCCCTTATTCTTAGGAAATAGGGATATTGCTAACTCATCATAATCTTACACAAAAAGAAATTAGGAAAATAACAAAACCCTGATAGTTATATTGGACACGGAAAAGCAGATAATTCTTTTAGGGAAGAACATTTTGTAGCTAGTTTAGTAGAAAAACTGTGAAGCTAAGCATACTTGCACTGTGGTCCTGACCCTATCTTTTTAGTTATACTATTGGGTGAAATTGTGTCCGTTTCTTTATTTCTGTGTTCTGATTGCATCATATTAAAACATGATACTGTGAAGCTCCCTTGAAGTGTGATAGTGTTAATTTTAAGCACTATGGATGTCTAGCATCTGGAATGGCACTTCAAAGGTAACACATCCCAGAGCTGTGGTGCATCCCTTCCCCTTAAGACACCTTTAGCTCTGGTGGACACCTTAAGACACCTTTAGTCTAGATATGATTTTTTTATTAATCTGACATGGGAAGAAAAGTTGCTAATTTAAGATTTTTTTCTATCTTTCTTTTTAGGTTTTGAAATTGGTCATATGTTCTGGTTAGTTTTTGTCAACTTGACACAGACTAGAGTCACATTGGAAGTGAGGATCTCAAATGAGGAATTTTTTCCTTTGAATTGGCTTCTAGGTAAGTCCAAAAGGCATTTTCTTCATTAATGATCAGATTGAAAGGGCCCAGCCCAACGGGTAGTGTCACCATGGGAAAAGTAGTCCTTAATTGTATAAGAAAGCAGACTGAGCAAGCATGGTGAGCAGGCCAGTAAGCAGCATTCCTTTATGGTCTCTGCTTTTGTATCTGACTTCAGGTTCCTGCTTTGCGTTCCTTCCCTGGCTTCTCTTGATGCTGGACTCCAGCCTGTAAACCAAGCCTTTCCTCTACAAGTTGTTTGTGGTCATGATGTTTTGTCACAGCCACAGAAATCAAACTAAGGAATCTTACTATGCCAATTCTTTCTCACATAATTTATTATATATGTGATAAATGTGCTTGCACATAGGCGTGTATATGGCATGTACATAGTTTATCTTTCTTTACTATATTTTAACTAATACATAAAGGAAATAAATTTTTATTGGGTAATGTGTGATGATTTTGTACATGTATTCATTGTGTAATATTCAAACCAAGGTAAAAACTGTCTTTAATACATACATTTTCTTTATGTTATAAAATTAAAACACTCTTTTTTGAATGTTTTGAAGTATACACTAATTATCTTTTGCAAAACCTATATAAAATTATCATAATCTAAAGTTACTTTACCTTGCAATAACACACCAGAATTTTGTTCAACTGATTCATTAATCAACATTTTTATCCTCTTTCTCTTACACTTCTGAATCTCTGTTAACCACCATTCCACAATCAATCTTCTATGATATTAACTTTTTTATATTCCACAAAAATGAACTCATACTGTCTTTCTGTTTCATTTCAATTAAGTTTTCTTGACCTCCATCCCCATCCATAATATTAAAAAATTGTAGGATTGCATCTTTTTTCTTTAAAAAAAGATGTATTTAATTTATTTCACATGTACAAGTGTTTTAAAGCCTGTGTGTATGCTGCATGTATGTATGCACACCATATACATACCTGGTCAGAAGAGGACACTGAATTCCATGGAACTGGAGTTATAGTTGTTTGTGGATACCATATCGGCACTATAAATTTAACCAAGGACCTCTATAAGAGCAGTAGGTACTCTAAATTCTGACCATCTCTCCAGCCCTAGGATTTTATTTCTTTATGCTGAATAATATTCTATTGTTCATAAAACACTTATTTTTTTTTTTACTTGACATACAGATTAGTAGATCTATTCATGAAATTTTATACATACTTAGCTTTGGTTGTTTCTCTGCCCCACCCCATCCTTGGCTTTTTGTTCTCCATCACTTCTTACACCCTTCTATCCTCAGTATGTCCCTTCCACAGTTATATCATATGCTTTCTATTACCCTCTTTCTTGCTCCTTTAAAGCCTCTGTTTCTCCTCATATCAATTTATTTCAAGTTTCCTTGATACACACACACACACACACATACACACACACACACTCAGCATAAGTTGACATATATGAAAATTAGAAGCTAATATTTTCATACAATAGAAATGAATGACTCTCATAATCATTCCTGAACACCTACTTTACACACATTTTTTTGACTCTAACAAGTAAGACTGAAATGAACAGGTCATTGCAGATGTCCCTTTGATATAACAATCTTATTTCCTATGGGCATTCTTAGTGTCTGAAAAGCTGGGTGATATAGTATTTTTATGTTTAGAAACAGCTTCATATATTTTTCTACAGTGGCTCCTTTATTTAGTTCTCAAGGTACATGACAATTCCTGCTTTTACATTTTACAACTTTCTTACATTTTATGTCTTCAATACTCACTATCTTTTGTGTATCTAATAACAGCTATTTTAACTGTCATGAGGCAATATTTCATGTGGTTTTGATTTCATAGATTACCAGTTGTTGAACAATTATTTCATACTTCATCTAGCCACAGGCACAGTATAAAAGCTCTTTGAAATTTTTGCTGGTTGTTTTTTGGTGATATTTTGAAAAATTAGGCAATAATTTTATTTAAATTCTGGTTTATAGATTTTTGGGCTAATCTCCGCTTATCAACGAGTAAATACCATGTGTGTTCTTTTGTGATTGGGTTACCTCACTCAGGATGATATTTTCTAGTTCCATCCATTTACCTAAGAATTTTCCAAATTTATTATTTTTAATAGCTGAGTAATATTCCATTGTGTAAATGTACCACATTTTTTGTATCCATTCCTCTGTTGAAGGGCATCTGGGTTCTTTCCAGCTTCTGGCTATTATAAATAAGGCTGCTTTGAACATAGTGGAGCATATGTCTTTGTTATTTGTTGGGGTATTTTCTGGGTATATGCCCAGGAGTGGTATAGATGGGTCCTCAGGTAGTGCTATATCCAATTTTCTGAGGAACTGCCAGACTGACTTCCAAAGTGGTTGTACCAGTTTGCAACCCCACCAACAATGCAGGAGTGTTCCTCTTTCTTCACATCCTCGCCAGCATCTACTATCACCTGAGTTTTTGATCTTAGCCATTCTGACTGGTGTGAGGTGGTATCTCAGTGTTGTTTTGATTTCCATTTCCCTGATGACTAAGGATGTTGAGCATTTCTTAAGGTGCTTCTCGGCCATTCGAGTTTCCTCAGTTGAGAATTCTTTGTTTAGCTCTGTATCCCATTTTTTAATGGCGTTATAGTTAACTCAGTCATTCTGGATTTCTGATGGGGTTGAAAACACATAGCTATTGACCTTAAGAGAAAAGATTTGAGTGGATGGTCGTCAGCTGACATTCATCCTAAAACCAGGTTCAGAACTAAATGTTTTAGTTAGAATAGATGACAGAGGAGCTGGTTAGTCAACAAAAGGATGGACTGGGTATTAGGACTATCCTGTACCTCACTGGTACAAATTGGCATAATTATGCTCTAAGTGTATTTTGAGAGAAAAGTTTCATTTTAACAGGAAGGGTGATGTGTAGGAGGAGCTAAGGTAGGAGGAGTACTGAGAGGAAGAAAAGGAGTAAGAAGAGGAGAAGAAGAAGGAGAGGAGAAGCTAGGTGATGAAAGAGAGAAAGAGGGGGGAGACAGGGAGCCAGATATTCATGTATCTCCACTAGTCAAAGATAGTTGTTATATCTAGGTTGGTCAGTGGGTTACACCTCTGATTGAACAATTCCAAACTTATAAAGCCTATGATTAACATTATTTTTAAAAAATGTATAAATGCAAAAAGGAAAAGGGGGCATGGGATAGGGGTTTCCTAAGGGGGGTGGGGGAGGAATGGGGAAAGGGGATGCCATCTGAAGTGTAAATAAAATATCCAATAAAAAATCAATCAATCAATCAAAACACAACACAGGAGCAGTGGCTGTGCCTCCTTTATTTGGTTTGCAGTTTTATCTGTGAAGTGTCAATATAAAATTACAGCACAGGCATTAATGGTGCATAATGCCATTTCTACTTAACAAATGTCTAAATGGTCAAAATAAAAATCCTACATTTATAAAAAAAATTCTGGTTTTTATCTGCTTTTCTTTGACTTGCTGAACATTTTTTTGTGTAGAATACATAAGATACATTTGTACAAGATGGTTATACTGGACAAGTATGTATTTAATTGATAACTGATTATAGTATTAACTAGTTTTTCTCTGACTTTAATGATGTTAAACATTTTATGTGCTTATCAGTTATTTTATGTCTTCCTTAATAAACAGTCTATTTAAGATTTTCTTCACTCATTTTGGGGGTTATTTGTAGTTTTATTATTGACAGGTAGGTGCTTTCATATATTCTGAAAAACTACTATTTGTTAGGTATTTATGCTATGCACATTTTTTCCTGTAAGTTAACTTGGTTATTTGTTGAGATGTTTTTGACTGAGCAGATTGTTTCAAGTTTATTAAGATTAGTTTGTCATTTAATCTTCTACTTTTCCGTGCTCTGCTTAAATAGAGAACCTTTCACAAGCTAAGCAAGCTCTCTACCACTGAGCTACATCAGAAGCCATGTCACGGGATCTTCCTCTGGAGGAAATATACATGAGGTAAAACTAGGCAAAATTTCTGCCTTACTTTCCAAGACACCATTTCTGGTAAGGTATTTGGGTATTTTTTTTTCTTATTATTTAATGTTTTCAAGAATGCACAGACATACAATGGAATTAATACTTAAACATACTAGAAACGGCAGTATAATTCAGTTCTGCTACTTATTTTTTGAGGATGGTTTTGTTTAAAAAAAAAACTAATTATTTCTTTTCAAATGCAGATTTCCAAAATAATACACTCTAGGACTAAAAGAGAATAGGAGTGTGTGATCCAAGGACGTAAGCCCGTCTCAATGGAAAGAACATTTTGAAATTGAAATAAGACTTAAAAAATGTGAAAGATTATGCATTGTTAGAAATTATGTGCTCTCTGCTCTCTTTCTTTGGTGTGTGTGTGTGTGTATGGTATTGCATAAGGACAGGCATATGTGTGATTACATTTTTACAAAAAGCATCCTAGCACCCTGTCTCTAATCTTCTAATCAAATCTTTGCAACTCTTCCATAACAAAGACCCATTGTACTATCTCTGCAACCACTTCTTAAACTCAGTACTTAAAGGAGAGGCAGGTAAGAAGAGTCTATTTTATCTTAGATGTGCATCATTGTAAGATCATACACTTTTCTCTTCATAAAACCAAAGTCCCATATGGTTTCATTTCATGAATAAGTATCTAAAAATAGAGCCAGAGAATGGCTTAGTGGGTTAATGTGATTGTCACCAAGCCTGGCTGTCAGAGTGATTCCCTTAAGATGTTCTCTGATTTCCTCACCATGTGCACATACACATGCACAAGCACACATATTAAATTGAAAAGTAAAATACTACAGATTATTCTATCTAGCTTTATGTTAGAAAAGGGTTTTGATTAAAACTCTTATATTTGTCGCTAATAAAAATACATTAGATATACAATCCATAAATGATTTGTTCTTTGTAGTTTTAAGGAGTTTCTGTCTTGATTATACAGAGTGATGCACTTTCTTCATTACACAGAGCAATACACTTTTATGAGAGTATCTCAACTTTCAAAATAGTGAACTTTTGGTATGTTCTCACATCAAAGTTAAAATAATACCCCTTGAGATCTTTTAAGACTATACAGTTACTATGTTACCTACTGTGTACTAAGCCTGTTTAGGATTAACCTTTATCAGAACAATGTAACCAACTTTCTTCCCTTTGAATTTCCATGCAACCAGCTTTTACAATAATCAAAGGGAAAACATAGCTTTAATCTTATATAATAGACCCATCCATGTTTTTGGCCTAGAGTAATGTATTTGAATAATTGTGTGATACTAGTTTGCTCAAAATAACTGGCTCAAAATGCTCACCATATATGTTGAAAACATTATGTAGATGTAGTAAACATAATATATGTCTGCAGCTATAGGTGCTTCTGAGTCTATTGAGATCAGCAACATGAATCCATCCACTATAAAACTGTTAAAGATGTCCTTAAAAAAAAAACCCTCTCATTCCTTTCCTATACAATGTTTTACATGCTGTTCAATAGATAAACACTCACAAAGCCCTTTATTAGGAACAGAGACAGCCATAACTCTCTCTCCCTCTCTCTCTCTCTCTCTCTCTCTTTCCTCTCTCTCTCTCTCTCTCTCTCTCTCTCTCTCTCTCTCTCTCTCTCTCTCTGTGTGTGTGTGTGTATGAGAGAGAGAGAGAGAGAGAGAGAGAGAGAGAGAGAGAGAGAGAGAGAGAAGAGAGAAAGAGAGAGAGAAAGAAAGAGAGGACTACACATAAGCCAGTGACCGCAAATCACAGAAGAAAAATACAGGGACAGGGAGAAGTAGAGATTTCAAAGTTGGGATAGCTTTGTTTTTATTCCTTAATGTGACAATAACAGAACTCTCAAAAGCTATCTTTAATTCATTAATCAATACAATTACATTTCATAATTAATTTCCTCAAACCAGTTTGTCTAATACAATAAAAAGTTTTGGCTAAAATCAGAGAAACAGACTCATATAAGAAGCTAATGGTAAGTACAGCTGCACATTTAGTGGTTTATTCAAATTTGATCTTATTTATAAATGCACTAAAAGGTTCATCTACATATTCTATTCAGTAATATGGTAGCATATAATTAAGCAGAAGTGTTTGTAATTGTAGTTGCTTAACAATCTTTTCATTTTTTGTTTGTTTAATGTGATTTAAAATGTTTCATTCAATAGAAAGGGTCATGATATTTCTCAAACATGTCTAAGGATAGGTTTCTAAATTATAGGTGTTGGTTATATGCTAGAACCACAAATTAGTAAATAACTATTAGCTGGTTATTTAATGAAAGTGGAGCAGGCTTGAATAATTTATGTCATTGACATTGGCAAGGTTAAAGCTGTTAATAAAATTGAATTTTCCTCATGTTCTCATTTGTACAACTCATATTATGCTCCATATGCATTTCTCATGACAATTAAAAAACATGGTAAATCGTGTTTTAGTAGAGGATTTTTTTTTTTTAATTCTGAAAGGGAATACTGTTTGAGACTGAATTTTATCCCACCATATCTTTATTTGTTGAAGTCAAACCTTACATGTGTTCAGCAAAAGACATAACAAATTTTATGAAGATGGCTAAATTTAAGAGGTGTTGAAGGGGTGAGGTTTCAGTTTACCAGAATGATGTTCATTTAACAAGTAGCTGTAAGACCAAGACTGTGTGCAAATAGGAATGTCGACAAGAGGTTCCAGAGAGTGTAGCTGTTACTGAACGACATTTCACCAGAAATTAACTGTACTACAAACTAAGAATATACTAAATTTATTTTTTCATATATTTTGAAAAATTCTCTTTTATTACAATTTCTTTCTAGCACTAATACTACTAAGTCGTTGAAAACTTTGGAGAATATTTTGATATCTCCTAAGTTTAATGGTTTTTTATAGTTAATGTCTTTCAACTTCAAATAAATTTCTCTTCAAACGGTTACTTTAAAGGAGGCTTTAGCTTTATTTTAGCTTATTTAAAAATCCAATTTTAGTGGAATTATAATTAATTTATTATTAACATTGAAGACAGTAATTATCTTTTCAGTATGCAGAAACATGACATTATTCTTTATTTATTCAAGTGTTTTATATTCAGAAGTCAGTTTAGCAATACATTTACTTTGTCTATGAAAGTTTAAGCTCTATTATTCAGTTAATAGGTTGAGAATAGCTTGCTTAATATAATGGATACACATGAATTCATTAATTGTTTAACATTTCTGATTTAACAATTTAAAATTTGGATTCTTGCCTAAAGGGCTTAAATATTACTTTATTATGAGCTCAATTTACCAAGACATAGTCTGTAGCATTATATTATATGAAGAACTAGGTTAATGTAACTGTTTTAAAATATTCCAGAATTTTACCCTACAAGGCTTGGTTTAGTACATTGTTTTTTGACATTTACTGTAAATATATTTATTTGTTTTACTATGAACATTAAAATATCCCATGTATTAAGTATGTACAAGTCAGTATGTCTAAGGCAGATAGTAATACTAATAGAAAAAGAAGAAAGAAACAGAATCATTTCAATCAATTGATAAAAGCATTGAAAATACTGCAATGTATATTTGGCAAAGAAGTAATATATAAAATTTCAAAGGTTTACATTTTAATGAATGATACCAAGCAATAAAAACTCAATTTATATATTGAAAGAAAGTGTTTGTAATTTGAATGTTTGAATGTAGAATGCTTTAAAAGATACATTTTATTATTCCCCACTCTGTGTGTATGTGTGAGTGTGTGTGTGTGTGTGTGTGTGTGTGTGTGTGTGTGTGTGTGTTGAATGTCCCTGGAGCTATAGTTGTAGGTAGTATTAAGCCTTCTAAAATGTCTGCATCCACTCTTGTAGAAGAGCATCAAGTACTCTTGAACAGTAAGCCATCTCTCCACCCAATGTGAAATGCTTTTTAATGCCTCATAAGTTGACAATAAAAGATAAGGTTTAAAGACTTATATTGACATGTTTCTCAAGAATGTATACAAGTGGTTAATGACCACAATAAATGCACTCACAGAACTAGGCATGAGACAAATGCAATGCAATGCCAGAATACACTCACTGGAATGCTGCTGGACAAGTATAAAGATAGACAATACTGTTTGATTACAGTACAGGACATACATATAGAAACTGGAACACTCCAACAGTCCTGTGGGAAAGGTAAATTGGCGAACTCACTTTTTAAAATATCTTAGCAATTTCCCCAAATATTAAGCACAGAATACCAGCTGGACCAACAATTACACTCTCCTATTTCATCTGTAATTTCGCATACAAAATAATTTTATTCGCACAAAATCTTGATGCAAATGCTCCCAGTGGCATTAGTAAAATTTACAACGGAAAACAAGCATATTGTCTATAAACTGATGAATGAGTAAGAAAAGATGAGATGTCTATAAAACAAACAGGATATTATGAAAGCAATAGAAAAATGTCAACTTACACATGCTGCAACATAAAAAGATGCTGAACACATTTTGCTAAAAAAAAAAAAAAAAAAAAAAAAAAAAAAAAGGAGCCACTCTCCTAATAGTGCATTGTATATGAGTATGTGGCATATCCAGGATGCAAACCAATTGAGACAGAAAATAGCTTCACCTTGAATAAGCAGGGTTTTTCTTTTTTTGGAAAAAATATGAAATAATTGTGAACTGACACTGTTTTGCTTTTTGGATTAGCATATCTAAAGTTTTGGTTATGGTTACATATTCTGCAAACATACTAGAAGGCAGTAGAACACATGTTTTAATAATTTTTAATATTTCAATTTATGTATGTCTATACTGGCTAGTTTTGTGTGTCAACTTAACACAGCTAGAGTTATCACAGAGAAAGAAGCCTCCTTTGAGGAAATGCCTCCATGAGATCCAGCTGTAAGCCATTTTTTCAATGAGTGATCAAGGTGGGAGGGCACATTGTAGGTGGTGCCATCACTGGGCTGGTAGTCTTGGGTTCTAGGAAAAAAGACAGTATTTTCAACAGATGGTACTGGTTCAACTGGAGATCAGCATGTAGAAGAATGCAAATCAATCCATTCTTATCTCCTTGTACAAAGCTCAAGTCCAAGTGGATAAAGGACCTTCACAAAACCAGATACACTGAAACTAATAGAAGAGAAGGTGGGGAAGACCCTCAAATACCTAGGCACAGGGGAAAAGTTCCTGAACAGAACACCAATGACTTATGCTGTAACATTAAGAATTGTCAAATGGGACCTCATAAAATTGCAAAGCTTCTGTAACACAAAGGACACTGTCAATCGAATAAAATGGAACCAACAGATTGGGAAAAGATTTTTACAAGTCCTACATCTGATAGAGGATTAAGATCCAATATATACAAAGAACTCAAGAAATTAGACTCCAGACAACCAAATAACTCTATTAAAAATGGGGCACAGAGCTAAACAAAAAATTCTCAACTGAGGAAACTTGAATGGCTGAAAAGCACCTAAAGAAATGTTCAACATCCTTAGTCATCAGGAAAATGCAAATCAAAACAACCCTGAGATACCACCTCATACCAGTCAGAATGGCTAATATCAAAAACTCAGGTGATAGTATATGCTGGCGAGGATGTAGAGAAAGAGGAACACTCCTCCATTGTTGGTGGGATTGCAAGCTGGTACAATCACTCTGGAAATCAGTCTGGTGGTTCCTCAGAAAACTGGACATAGCATTACCTGAGGAGCCAGCTATACCACTCCTGGGCATATACCCAGAAGATGCTCCAACATATAACAAGGACATATGCTCCACTACATTCATAGCAGCCTTATTTATAATAGCCAGAAGATAAAAAGAACCCAGAAGTCTTTCAATAGAGGAATGGATACAGAAAAGATGGTACATTTACACAATGGAGTACTACTCAGCTATTAAAAACAATTGAATTTGAGAAATTCTTAGGCAAATGGATGGAACTAGAAAATATCCTGAGTGAGGTAACCCAATCACAAAAGAACACACAAGGTATGCACTCACTGATAGTTGGATATTAGCCCAGAAGCTCAAAATACTCAGACTACATGAAGCTCAGGAAGAAGGAAGACCAAAGTGTGGGTGCTTTGGTCCTTCTTAGAAGGAGTAACGAAAACTCCTGGGAGAAAATATGGAGACAAAGTGTGGGACAGAAGCTGAAGGAGGGGTCGTCTGGACACTCTTACACCTGGGTATCCATCCCATGTGCAGTCATAAAAAGTAGACACTGATGTGGATGCCAGGAAGTGCATGCTGACAGGAGCCTGATATAGCTGTCTCCTTAGAGGTTTGTGAAAGCCTGACATATACAGAGGTGGATGCTCATGGCTAACCATTGAACTGATCATGGGGTTCCCAATGGAGGAGTTAGAGAGAAGACTTAAGGAGCTGGAATGGTTTGCAGCCCCATGAGGAGAGCAACAATACCAACCAACCAGAGCTCCCAGGGTCTAAAACACCAGCCTAGAAGCACATAGGGAAGGATGCATGGCTCCAGCTCTATATGTATGGAAGGATGGTATTGTTGGGTATATGTGGGAGAGGAGGTCCTTGGTCCTGTGAGGGCTAGATGCCCCAGAGTGGGGGAATTCAAGGGTGGGGAGGTTGGAGTACATGGGTGGGTAGGGGGCACATCCTCATAGAAGCAGGAGGAAGGGGGATATAAGGGGTTCCTGGGTGGGGGGATATGGGGAAAGGAGCTAACATCTGAAATGTGACTAAAATATCCAGTAAAATAAAAGAAAAGAAGCTAAGCAAGCCAGGGGAAACAAGCCAGTAACTGACATCTCTCCATGGGCTCTGTATCAGCTCCTGCTTCCTGACCTGCATGAGTTCTAGTCCTGACTTGGAAGTGTAACCTGAACAAACCTTTTTCTCCTCAACTTGCTTCTTTGTCATGATGTTTTGTGCAAGAATAGAAACCCTGACTAAGACGGTGTGTGAGTGTGTGTGTGTGGGGGTGGGGGTGGGTGGGTATGGGTGTGTGTGTGTGTGTGCTGACATATGGGTAGGTGCCTGTTATCTTGTGGATTTTTAAATTACAGGAAGTTAATGTGGGCACTGGTAACTCATTCTAATCTTCTGCAAGAACTGAAAGCCCTATTAATCACTGAGCCATCTCCCAGCTCCTGATGTGTTTGTTTTAAAATGGTAAATTGTAAGATATATGAACTTGTTATCAAAAGGAGGTAAGGAGGTATTATATTAAAAAATTTCCAACATTCCTTTCCTTCATTTTAGATCAATAAACGTTTCTATCCAGGACTCTTTAGGACTGACAGTTGTTGTTGCTTTAAGTAATGATTGTTTTACCTACTTTTATAGTATTTTTTTTCCTTTGCTCTAAATATCCCAGTTTCAGGGTAACCATGAAACTATTCCTAAGTTCTCAGTATGCTACTCTGATTATTTTAAGTATTTATTAATGCTTTTAAAAGTTATGTTAAAACTGGCCATGAGAAATATAAAATTAAGGGCTAAACATTCCCAGAATTGTAATTTAGTTTACTTAAAAATAGGAAGTGAACCTTCACATTATCCGTAAACCCATTGTTTTCCATCTGTTTGAAATGAGGCTCTGTTACCTAAGTGACGAAGACTCATGATCTACATGTTATATTTATAGTATTAGCCTGACATATTTGCATCATTTAAGAAATATCTGCATCATTTAAGAAGGCACCTGCCCACAAAACTTTCGATCCAAATTTGTCCTGTCTAAAAGTAATGCAGGGACAAAGATGGATCAGAGACTGAAGGAATGGCCAACCAATAACTGGTGGTACAACTTGAGAGCCATCTCATGGGCAAGAACCAATCCCTGACACTATGAACGATATTCTGTTATGCTTGCAGACAAGGTCTTAGCATAACTATCCTCTGAGAGGATGTACTAACCAATTGACTGAACAACAGCAGATACCCACAGTCAAACATTGGACAGTGGTCAGGGATTCTTATGGAAGAGTTGGGGGAAAGATTGAAGGCCAGAAGAGGACTGAAACTTTATAGGAGCACCAATAAAGTCAGCTAACTTGGACCCCTGGGAGATTGCAGAGGCTGAGAAATCAAAGAGCATAAATGGGCTGAACTGAGGCCCTGACACATAAACAGCAGAAGAGCAGCTCAGTGTCCATTTGTGTCCTTGAACAATCTGAACAGTCGCTGTCCCTATAGCTATTTCCTGACTATGGAACCCGTTCCCCAACAGAGCGGACTTGTCTGGCCTCAGTGGGTAAGGATGTGTCTAATTCTACAGAGACTTGAAGAGTACTGGTAGGGGAATACCCAGGGGCTCATCTCAGATTAGAAGAGGAGGGGAGTTGGGGGAGGGACTCTGTGAGCATATTTGAGATATAAACAAACAGACAAACAAATTCATTAATTAATTAAAAAGAAGGAATGATTTTAATAAAATTTCAAAATTAGAGTTAGCAAAAACAAAGAAGAATGGGAAAGGAGGAGAGAGACAGAGACAAAGACATACAAAAACACAGAGAAGAGAAACAAAGAGACTGAGATAGAGACAGAGAAGGAAAGACAAAGTGGTAGTTAACTCAATCCCTGTTACTAAAAATAGTAGCATATTAGTGACCAGAAATTCCTTAGAGTCCACTGTAGGATACCACTGCTTCATTTTGAAACTGTGACATCATTAATCTGTGGAATAGGCTGAAAAGTTCAGAGCTGATAATCTTTAGCTCTGGCATCAATGCAAATCACAGTTCTTGTTTCACAAGGAATGAGAGAGTCTATTCCCTGCCAAGTGGAAGTGGCCAATGCCTGAGAATATAAATTCTGTCCACCCCCAACTAATTTGTTCCACTTTAGAAGAGAATACATGGGCTTTTATAGTCACCGAGTCACAGAAAGTCATAGTGCTGACATCAAGGTGGCAATGAAAGCAGGGTAGGAGGCCTGCTGCAGGTTTCAGAGGTTAGAAAAATCTTAACTTTAGGGTTGTCTAAAGCCAGAGAACTTCTGAGTTTAATAGTATACCTCCAAATTTTTGCCTAGTAGTTTTAAAGTTGTTATGGTAGATACATAGCTTGGTAGTAAATGGCTCCTAAAAGGGACTAAGGGGAGTGGAAGGTAATTTTGGGTCTGCACTCCATCTGTCTCCAATTACAGTGCTTCTGTTGGCCAATCCATTTGCAGGATCTTCAGAACACTGTGGCTTCTTCAGAGTTCTTAGCTCTGTGCACTCTTGCTGTCCTGCTCCTCCACCTGCATAGCTTCAGCTAGCTACAAAATAGCCTATCTTTCATTGTCAGGGAGCAAACTTCAGTTCTATTAGCAAAATAATGTCTCCACTTATGTTTGTGCTCAAAATCAAATTACCCTTGCTTGACAAAGCCACAGATTCCTAGCCTGAGTTTTAATTCACTCCGTGAGATCGATCAACTACAATCAATAACTTGGAATTTTGTGACTTGATATCTTGGAGTGACCATATAAAGCTACGTAAGTTTTGATTTCGTTAAGAACTTCCTTAGGTAAGTTGACATGAAAACAGTTCTGGACTCTAGCATAATATTAGATCCCTCCTGAACGGCAGTGGGAAGTTATCTCATGCCTTCTAGAGATGCACAGTTTATAATTTATGTAGATACTCTAGGTTGTGCTCAGAAAACATAATTTTATCACACTGGAGGAATATTTTATGACTATTAGTTTTCTAAAGTAGGAAGAACAGAGTGGGTGACAGCCCTACATTATTCAGGGAAGGAAGATACAAAATCAACAAAGTTTTCCCATGGTTAATTCTTCTGTATTATGTGTTTTACTTTGTGCCTAGAAGTGTCTCTGGAATTCAGATTCACAGAGACAGAGCTGTGAAGAGATGCCCTGGATAAAGTGGAACAGGACAGGTATGTGTATCCCACCCTTGAATATGACTGTTTTTCTCTTACAGACTTCAAATAACCACAGAAAACCCAATTCTCTCATCTGGTCTTAGTTACTTCATATAACACGGTGGTGAGGACTCAGTGGACAATTCAGGTCCAGCATCCCACAAATGTCATAAGCTGAGAAGTGTGTGCTCCATCTGTGTTGCAGTGACGTTTAGAAGAAAAGGAGGAGTGGGGTTTATCTCTGTCAGAACAATGTGCTTTCACCACCAGCTGAGAGAAGTTTGTATCTAAGCTCTTAAAGCATCTTCCTTTTGGCTCCCCTCCCCCAGCAGCAAATCTCTTGCTCTCCTCTAATTAAATCTCCAGTGAATATGGTGGTGTTTTGCTAATCAGACTTCCAGGACATGTGATTTTTGGACTGAGAAGAATGGTAGGCCGATGTTTACGATTTTAAAGCTCTTTTGGCTAGTTTTTGGGTTTTGCCTTTTGACTTATATTCTACCCTTTTCTTCCCTAAGATTCTGTTTTAAAAGAAAGCAGGGGATAGGAATATGACCACGCTCATGACCATGATTGAATATACCATTTGTTTCCATCACGTACTGACTTAAGCAGCCTGCGATTTTTCTTGGTCTTTAGCTCCTTACTGGCAATTTCCCACTGCTACTTGGTCACTTCCTTCTTAATGATTTACCCTCTAACTTGCTGGGAAAAAAAAAAAAAAAGCACCTTTTTATCCTTCCTGTTAATAATCTATAAAGTGCACCAGATTTTCCTGCTTGGTTTGCTTGCTTGTTTAGTATACACACACACACACAGAGAGAGAGAGAGAGAGAGAGAGAGAGAGAGAGAGAGAGTCTTATTTATCCCAGCCTTACCATGCAGCTCAAATATCATTGAGCTTCCGATTCTCCTGCCTCTTCCTTCCAAGTCCTGAGCTTATATCTGGTTTACATATTGGTGGGGATGGAACCCAGGGATTTATGCATGCTAGGCAAGCAACTCTACCAACTGAGGTTCAGTCTAGTCCCCTAACTGGTTAACTTTTGCTAGAAACCCATATCAAAAAGTTTTAGCATGCTGTACTTCTAAAACCTAGTCATTTAAATCTCTTATATTTTGTCTACTCTAGCTATTCATTACAGGCTATACTCACTCCTAAATAGTGATTGATGATGCCATTCTTCCTATATAAAAAGAAACTCATGTTATCACTATCCCATTCCATTGTCTGGCTTAGATTGCTTTCCTATAACAAACCCACTTACAAAAATATTTCTGATTTTTGCACTCTCACATCAAGTCCTACTCACTTCTTCAAGATATCCAATAGTTTGCAGTAAAGTAACCTCATCTGGCGTAGTTTAGATTGTTGCTTCAAATAATTTTCTAGAATTCAAAGATTTAAAAAATTTTAATGGTAAACTTTCATCCCTATCTCTTGAAAAGATTATGTTGCTATTAGACTTTAGCACATATTGTTTGCAGAACTCATTTAAGTTTTTTTTCTTTAAAGCAAATTATGAATTGTGTGAAAGTATCACACTTTATTTACATAACAGTTCTGTATCACTGTATTCAACTTAACATTGTTTTTAAAGAAGTCCTTTCAGGTCCATCTGATCTACTGGTGCCTGAATCCAGAGCTAAGAACTTGTTGTTGCTTCCTACACACAGACAAAGGCTGTGACAGTTTCCTTCACATGTGTAACTTGTGCTGGTCTCAAAATACAAGTATTAACACCAGATGTCTGAATTTCTGTGACTAAATTGGTGTCTGTGTTTGGTGCTTTAGTTCTGATTGGAACAGACATTGTGTTATTATTGTGGTTTGTGTGTGTCTGTGTGAATGTGTGTGTTTATGCTTGTGTGTACACATGTGTGTGTGTGTGTGTGTGTGTGTGTGTGTGTGTATGCGTAGGGACCTTGGGTTGGCATTGGGTGTCCTCCTCTGTTATTCTCCACGTTATCCTTTAAGGCATGGTCTCTTATTGAGCATGATTCTTGTTGTTTAGGTGAAATCATCCAACAATCATCAGGATCCCTGTCTTTATGTCAGGATGATGGGACTGAAAGTGCATGTTGTTACATTTACATGTTTATGTAGATGCTGGTCCCCATGCTTGCATAACCAGCAATTGTTTGCATTGAGTCATCCTCCCAGCCCTGCATCAAATATTTTGTATGCTTTAAGTTTAAATCAACTGTAAATATTTTATCATGTTTATATATTATAAACAACAATCAGTAAGAATTAAACACCATAGCTATTTTACCATGCCATTTAAAATTGTCTAACAGAGACAGAAACCTATAAATGAACCTAAACTGATACTATTCCAGATGGTTTGTTTGCTTGGTTAATTGTTTTGTCTCCCAATTAACTTCTAATGTGAATGTAACATAGTTTTCTTCTGTTACTGTTTTTTTTTCCACATATTTTTCATAATACTGACATAACAGAAACTCAGTCAATTTGTTGAATAAATGAACAATGCACTTAAATCCAATTCTCATATTCAGGGTAAGCATAATTGACACTGTTCAACAAATTAACAAGCTGAATTTTGTTCTATGGATGAATTTCTAGAGCTTTAATTGAATCAGGAAAAGAGCAATTGTAATCACTTAGAAATAAAAGGATCCTTTCTCATCTGTGACAGAATTTGCTTTCATTGTCATTGGATTCACAGAAAGACCCATGATCAAACTTAACATTATCACTGTTATAAAAATTATGCTTTCTTAGGATCAGCTTCCCAAGTAGCAGGTGTCACTCTGGGCTGAAATTACAAGAGTCCCTTTTGTGGAACTGCACCTCAGTGAGTGGTTAGTATCCTTCAGTCCACAGCAGGGAATAAGCCAGTAAATCCCACTTAATTGGAAGCCATTGTTTTCTACCTGCAACATTCTCTCTTGGGTCTAGCAGTGAATGTGAAGTGCATCTCGATCAAGAAAATTATTTCAAGTGATACTTGGATTTGTGAGTTTCATTTTACACATATCCCCAGTGCTATTAAGTGTGTCAGTTTAAATCGCACATACTCACGTTGCTATTAGTCACACTTATCTCTTTGTGCTTTTTTATTAAATGCCTATCTTAATATAGGAAATGCTAACATGTGGATGTTAGCTATAACTTTATATATAACTAAAGTTAATTTCATTTCTGCAATACTAAAAACCAATAAAAATAGGGAAGACATGGGAATTGTATAAAAACATCTGTGCCTATGTTTGGAGAATTATTTTGAATTGAGGTTACCATTTACTTCTTCTGGGAAAATGACTTACTCCAAATTCCATTTCTTTTTATTATTAAGTTCTGCTGTCCTTACCGCATTGTGGTTCTTTTAATTACTATCACTGTTATCTATTTTTTCTAAATTTATGCAATCTGTAATTAGAATTATAACTTGCTTCCATAACCTAAATTTCTTTTTGACCTTAGTATTTGGGGGCATTGAGTATGTTATTTAGTCAAAGCTAAGAAATTTCCAATTTTATGATTCATTGTATTTTCTTGTTTTTCCCATGATTATTATAGGACCATATTTTTCACTTAATAGTATCATTTCATGAGTCAGCTCATATTTGCTATCTGGCTTTTAGCATTTACCTAATTTACATTTCTAGACCAATAATAGGTGTTATATTCTACTTTTATAAATGGAGAAAGACTATGTTCAAGGAACCTATATAGCTTTCCTTATATAAAACTATTCAGTCTCACTTTGATTTCAAACTCTGCTCTATATTATTCTTGCACTTTTAGATGCATGTGTGTGTTCTTAAGTGTTGAACATTATTTCTTTTTTTTTTTTTTAAAGATTTATTTATTTTATGGTATGTGAGTACATTGTCTTCAGACACACCAGAAGAGGGCACTAGATCCCATTACAGATGGTTGTGAGTCACCATGTGGTTGCTGGGATTTGAACTCAGGAACTTTGTAAGAGCAGACAGTGCTCTTAACCACTGAGCCATCTCTCCAGCCCTGAACATTATTTCTTAGTAAGGAACTTTGACTTTCTTTCTTTGTGTTAGCTCATGTAAAACCTAAATATTGAAAAATATTGACTTTCTTTAGTAGCTTCAAGTTTCTGTTTAGTTTCTTGGACCGTTAATTTATCATGGCTACTATACCTTTGTATTTTAGTGTATATAATTCCTAGGAAGTAAACAGTATATGATCAGAATGACATTAGTTATTATTAGAAAAATATAATTATGAAGGACTGATATTGTTGCTTAAATAAAGCCTAAATTGAGTAGTTATTTTGATTTAAGAAGCAGTTGGGCCACAGGAAGGAAAACTCAATACGGATGTCGCATAATGAAGGCCATTGTCAGGGTTTCTGTAAGTATAGTCTCACAGAATTTAGATTCACTATAGAGATGCACATTGAAGATGTTTCAAAGAATCATCATGATATCTCTCTGACTTCAGAAAGAATACAGCTTATTTCAGCTCCAAATGTGTACTCTATTGATAAGCCAATGTCAGTTCAGTCCATTCCTGTGAAAAAGTTATGGCCAATAAGAAAACAAATCCTTAGTACTATGTTCTGAGCAGGGAATTCAACAACCACTTACTTTTTTGGAATAGTACATATGATTCTGAAATGTAACTGTCATGGTGTGTTGCCTATTTTGTTTATTTTCAATGTCTTGGCCTCTCAGAATATTTGAACATTAGATTCTACTGCCAAAGAAAAGGCACTGGAGTGAGTACCACACTAAGGAACACTTACTTAAAAAGCAAATACAGAACAACTATTCTTATCACAAGAGTAATGGTACATCTTTGCAGTCACACATTTATCTCAACACAGTAAAATCAAAGTCTTACAATCTCCTCATACTTGTTTGGAGGCCCAGGGTGAATCTTTGTAGTCTCACATCAGCTTCAGGAAGCTGATATATTCAAGATTTTCTAGCTCTGTAATTGAGAAAGCTCTGATAAGAAAAGATACATATATTGGGAATAGTGTGTGTGTGTGTGTGTGTGTGTGTGTGTAATATATTTCACCCTTTTAAAACCCAGCCAGGAAATATTAGACTTTATGAGTGCATGCCAAGAATAAAACAATCTTAGCTAAAACAAATAGTTTTCCTTTTTCTAGAAATTTAAGGCAACTGTCTTAAAATGTGGCTTACAACAGAAATGCTTTTGTTCTAACAGAATTACAACATAATTATGTAAACACCATATTATATTTTATACTGCCCTGTCTGGACTTTCTACTATTTTTCAGCCTGTAAAAGATTTTATTGCACTGAACTCAAGATAGAGGTCACAGTTTACACATCTAAGAAATAAATACATACAAAAATAATAATCCTAAGCATAATATGCTTTCAGCTGCATTCCACAGAGTAACACAGTATAACCCCTTACCCTCACTTTAGATATGCTTATCCACTATCTAACCCATCCAAGACTCAATTAAATCAGAAACTCAGTAATCTGGAATAGATGCCTATGAGGAATTGTTTTAGGTTTTCTGGATACTTCGTCTTGGCGGTTGATGCAAAATGGAAAACTCTCTCTCTCTCTCTCTCTCTCTCTCTCTCTCTCTCTCTCTCTCTCTCTCTCTCTCTTTCTGTGTGTGTGTGTGTGTGTGTGTGTTAAAGTATTTACACTTGAATATGAACATATTTGGAATAAAAGAATAGGTGTTTATATTTTCCAGGTGAAATATACTTCAAAGACATTGATTGCTACCATTACTGTAGCAATGTAGACAAATGTCATTTTCAAGATTCTAACCCTGACTGGCTGCCAACTCACTATGTAGCCAGGGCTGTTTTTTCTTTTTTCTTTTTTTATTATTTTTTATTGGGTATTATATTTACATTTCAGATTTTATCCCCTTACCCCACTTTCTCCCACCACCCAGAAACCTCCTATCCCATCCCCCTCCTCATGCTTCTATGAGGCTGTGTCCCCACCTACCCCCCACCCCTACTACACCCTCCCCACCCTTACCCCACCCCACTCTGTGTTCGTTTTTCATGGGACCAAGAATCTCCTCTCCCACCTATGCCCAAAAGGCCATCCTCCTCTACATATACTGCTGGAGTCATGGGTCCCTCCCTATGTGTTCCCAGGCTGGTGGTTCAGACCCTGGGGGGCTCTGGTTGATTGGTATTGTTGCTTTCCTCATGGGGTCATAAACCCTTTCTGCTCCTTCAGTCTTCTCTCTAACTTCTCCATTGGGAAACCCCTGATCTTATCAGTGGTTAGCTGTGAGCATCATCCTCTGAATGTGTCAGTCTCTGGCAGACCTCTAAGGAGACAGCTATATCAAACATGGGACAGAAACTGAAGGAAGGGCCATCTGGAGACCATTCCACCTGGATATCCATCCCATGTACAGTCACCTAAGCTAGACACTGATGTGGATGGCTGGAAGTGCATGCTGTCAAGGGCTGTTTTTTCTGCCTCCATTTCCCTGGGATCCCACATGTCACTACCACATCCAATTCTGATTTGGGACTCAATTTTTAAGGAACTGTCAAACTGCAGTCTGTCATTTTGTGCTTTGGAAAATTACTCTTATTTTCTAATTTATGTAATTGTGATATAAATTTTTAATTTCCAAACAATCTGTTTGCAACTTTTTTGCAACATTGATTGCCAATCTGTAAATCAAACTATTTACTAGCAGAGACAACACTCACTCATGTCCCACCTCTTGGTTAAATATTTCATTGTATTATATTTTTGGAATTAATGGGGAGGCTGAAATAAATTCAAACTACATTCAAAACAAGTTAACAATACTGTCATTCTAATACAACTTGATGTTTATTGTTTATACCTCCAAATACATATAACTGAATTAAATCACAAATAATTAAAGTATATGTATTAAAATTTTGTAAATATAATTTGTAAACTATGCACAGAAGTGCATGTCTGCACTTGCATGCATGTGCATGCATGTGTGTGCAAATCCAAAAGTATCACTGATGACCTACAATTTAATATTGCCTTAAGTATCATAATTATCTTTCATTTACTCTAATTCATACTTTTTCATACAAAGATGTATTAGGACTTAAAACATTTTAAGTATATTCTTTATATATAGTACTTCCTTTCATCCCTAGGTATACATTTTTCTCATAAAGATCAACTGTAAATTACTATGTAGCTAAAGAGGCTTATGTTTTCTAGATACATTTATTTATTTTTGTTTCATTTATGTTTATGTTTTTTGTGTTTATGAATATATACCAATTATATATAATATATACATTACATTCTGCTAGTGAATATATATATATAATATTAGCAGAATAACACACATATATATGTGTGTGTATACATATATATGTGTTAGGGAAACATTTGCTTGTCTTAGTCTGTTTGTACCACTTTAAAACATACTACAGATCGGGTGAGTTCTAAATGACAAGAATTTGTTTCTCCACATGTGGGAATCTGGGAAATACAGGATCCAGATACTGACAGAATTATTATCTACAGAGAGCCTTCATTTGTTCAGCAAGAGCTCAAGAGCCAGACATGACTGAGGTGACATGGAAATAAAAAGACAAACACACATACACACCTAAATGCTGGGATCAGGTGGATGGGCTCTCTGATAAAGAAACCTCAGAACCCTGGAAGCTCCATGTGTTTATTATATATAGCTGAATAGGAAAATGATGTTACTGCATTCAGCTGAATCAAGGAGGCAGAGTTTATGGTATATGGCTGACCCAAGGAGTCAAGTTTAATTAATCTTAGTAGATGAAGTCTCTGGAGGGCTGCAGTCTTCAGATGACAAACATCTAGAAGGAGAAAGATTGAATGGATGTTTTTCTCTGTATACTATCAACTTCATACTTGGACTCCCCCAAGGATTTGCCAACCCTGTGAGCTTCCTTCACCAGGGGAAGGGTTTGCCACTCTGATGGAGTTTAAGGCATTGTTTGTCCTTGATAGGGTGGTGCCTGTGTCAACACATACAATTCACTCATATCTTCATTCACTCAGGACAGTCTTTGCTATACACAGGTCTTTATTCCAGGCCCATAGGCAGGATCTTCTGCAGTAGCTTACATGGCAGAAGGAATAAGGCAGCACTGAGTCCTCTTTTATTATGAGGTTGACCCCTCATAAGAAGGCCACATTGGTGGATAGGTGCCAAGACGAACTTTGAGAAAATACAAATTTTCAAAACTGACTGGTACTGCATTTTTATCCTTTTAATGTTTATTCTAGGATTTTCAACAATCTGCTTGACTGTATGAGAAATTGTATGAGAAATGGCTCATTTACATGTATAGAGTCATTACCTCCAAAGAAGAATCTCATATATGGACTGTTTTCCTGGATTAAAAAAATACAGTGTTCAATTGTCATCCAAAGGTATAGCACAAATTTATATTGTAAATGACAGTGTATGATGTATATATTTCCCATAGTCTCCTTTATGTACTGCATGACTTCCATATTTGTGTGAATCCCAACTCAGTTGCAGAAAGTTATTCTTTAATCCTGATAATTTCATCCATTTCCTAACTACAATCTTTATGTGTAAGTTATTTTCCAACTAAGCTATTCATCGTCCAAGTTTAATGTAATATTTATAAAGTATTATTTGAAGCTAGTGGTTTTTTTACTGTCTATGTAATAGATGTGAGTTTGGTATTTAATTTATACTGAAAATTTTCTGTATCAGTCTGATAATATTTTTATTCCAGAATGTCACTTAAATAAATAGTGCTTTTCTCTCTCCCAGATTGGTGCAACATTATATTCACATCTCAGCTTCCATTACTTAGCAGAATGTTCATGCTTTGTGAATCCCTAAAAGCTGGATGTAGAAGGTTATTTTAAGCAACAGCTCTATAATTAGCCACTGGAAACCATGGCAAGCCATTTTCAGGATTTTTCAAGGATGGCGTAGAAAGGAAAGACAGTGACTTTTGGTCAATTTCCTTTACTTCATTCAAAGACTGACAAGTCTATTTGAGCAGGCTTCCTGTTCCTTGTTATCTTATTGAATGAGCTTAAGCAATGATGGAAGACGGATAGCTCTGTCTCCTAAAATTTTCTGTATCCAAGTAATTCCCTCAGAAACATTTAATTCCTTTACACCCATTCATTTCTAATACTAGTTCATGCTAAATTACAGCAATGATACTGTAAATTAAGAACTAAAATTCAATTAGGGTGTTTTATTATATCCCTTTATTTGTTGTATCTCCAACAAGGATTCTGGAGACTTTATTTTCAGGTCATACATTGATTTGCTGAGATATAATAATATAATCATATGGAGATTGTTTCATTACTAATTTTGTTTCTATGTTCTTACTAATATATTCAGAACTTCAAAGAAAATCTACAATACTGACAGACTCATGCTTTTATCCAGCACATTTTTCCTGTCAATAAATCCATTCTTTCTATATTAACTATTTTCATGAATTCTCTCTCTTTCCCTTCCCTCTCTGTATATTAACCTGCTTGGATTTTATGGAGTTTTAGCTTATCTTCAAATATTCACTGAAGATATATATTTATGTCTATGAGTATATACTCATGTGTGACCATACTATCTTGCTACATGACTAGACTTAATGGATAATTTCAGATTTATTTGAGATAATATAGCATAAGAAAAGTCTAGGATATAATTGAAGGTTGCTTATGACTTTAATTTTTGCATTAAACAGATTTTTCTGGGATGGTATCTAATGAGGCTTAAGGACTAATGTACACAACTGGGAACATTTAAATAATGAAATATCTTTAGCTTACAGCAGAGAGTGTGCAGGATATTTTCCAGGAAGACATGTCTCACAAATATATAAGTCTCAAACATATTTACACTAGACACATGTAGATCAAGGGCATCTGACTCAAAGCATTCTAAAAGTAAAAATTTCCTCTGTATTAAAAAAATTAACATCCTTAATCCAATGAAAAATTGATAAAAAAAATTACAGAAGTATTTTACCTTGCCCCACACAGAATAGCTGAAATTAAAATGAAAACTGAAAACAAATACTTCTGGAAATGGAAGGAAAAGTCACCTTTATATATTAATGATAGGGTTTATATTAGAATAGACAATGTAGATGTCAGTATGGAGGTCCATGATGAAACCAAACTTAGAACCAACATTTACTTCTGCTTGGAGGTATCTATGTCTGCAGACCTCCGTGATCTCATCCTGATTATTGGAGTGTAATTTTAACAGTCAACCTGTGTAACCAGCCTAAGTATCCATCAACATTGAAGTGGATTAAAAAAATTACACACACAATTGAGTTTTATGTGTTTGTTTTGTTCACATAGTGAGGTTTTTGTTTAACTATAAAGAAGCATGAAATTATATCATTTGCAAGTAGATAGAACTGAATATCATATTAGGAGATTTGCACAAAATTTGCACATTATCACTCATAAAGAATCAATTTATCTATTATGTAACCACCTATTTATTCTTAAATCTGTTTTCTTATGTCTATTTGTCTATTATTTATATCCACCTATTTATTTATTCATATGTCTATCTCTCTTTCACCTGTTTACCTGTTGCTTAACAATTAGAAGGGTATTATTGATAAGGAGGAAGAAACCAGTGAGAGAAGAAAGGTAAGATAATAAGATAATGTAATAGGTGAGTTGAATATGAGCAAAACATGTGACATATAAACAAATATACATTAATCAAATTTCAAAACAGATAAAAATGGTGTTCTTCACAGTGAAGTATTGCTGTGTGTACTAGGAGTACAGTTATGCTCCTGAAGAAATCACACTGGACCACTGGGTGTTTTATTTACCTCAGAAGCACCCCGCCCAATCTCACCTCCTTAGTGAAGAGTATATCACAGCTGCTTTAATTCTTTCCCTACTTGGCATTGTGCAGCTAACCAGATTTAAGTCATGTTTTCCCCATTTATAAGGATGGCAAGAGGACAACCGAGTATTGAATTCTGATGCTTCCAATTGCATAAACTTTCCCAGTGGTCCTTGTACCATCTATCATTAAACTATGTTGATGTGCTAATGTTCACTGCACACCTTGCTGAGATGTGTATACTGCTTACACCACTGTGATTATTTTTCTGATAACCTAACTTTGTACTCTCAAATGAACCTTCCTGGCAGAAATAATTACAGAAAATTTACGCATTGAAATTATATTTAATGAAAATAGTATTTGCTATTATAGTATAAATACAAAATATGAACTAGGTTCTAAGACAATTAAGTCTTATAGTATGAACCAAAAGGAAGACAACACAGGGAAACTTTGAAAAGCCAAATACTGGCTTCTTCAATATTTACTCATCATTGCACTGTCTAATACAAGATGCTGTCAATTAGTGGAATGACATACATTTTCAAAATGTAGCAGAATAACCTCTCAAGTAAATAAACAAATTTGACAAGAATATGAAAATCAATTATTGTATGTAAGTAGAAGTGGGAAAATCAAAATACAAGAGAACAGTTTTCAGGTGAACTCTCAAGGGGAAGACAACTGTTCCATGTGCTCTAACAGTCAAGACTGAGAAAGAAGAAAACATTGTTCTTCTTATCACAAGCTAGAAAGTACAACTATCAAGTGAGAATAATGGCTATCACATAAAATAGAACCACATCATATGCATAAAGGTGAAATTATTGCCATGTATTATATTTAAGTTTGAGTAAAAGTGTTCTGAGAATAAATTAGTCCACTGTGCCTGCATTTTTTAGGAGAGCTGTTTAACTACTTCTGTTTATCACCAAATGCTATAATAAACAGATTTTTTACTTAACTTCTTAATTAATTGATTTTTCATGAACTATTGGGTGGATGAGAAGATCCCTAGTTCTATTGGGCAGACTGTGATTCCTGACACAGCAAGTAAGGAGAATACTCTGCAGTTTTGAAGGACTACAGATAAACATCAAATCTCATGTTCTTTCACTTACAAAGAATAGATCTTGAGTCAGAGTTGAAGAACCACAAAAAAGTCTGGCTTAGTTCTTTTAGTATCCATATTTTTATTACATTTATTAATTTGTCTGTGTGTACCTACAGGTCTTTGCATGTGAGGGTGCATGGGTGTCATGGCACACATATGCAGGTCAAAGGACAATTTGTGTCAGCTTATTATCTACTTCCAACATGTGGGCATCACAAATTGGACTTGAGTCTTTAAACTTGACAGCAAGCACCTCTACTTACTGAGTCATCTCAATGGACCTCTTACCCACATTTGTATGCATAGTATCTAAGAAAATGTACAGACTGTATAAGATTTTATTTTCCATACTGAGTGTTGTAGCTATCTTATGCTAAAGTTCTCAAAGAGGTATAAAAATGATGAATAAGATTTTATCAACATTTTAAAGCATGATGCCTCTGTAAAATATTTTTTAATGATTCTGTTAACTTATTTAAATAGCTAACTGGGTGATGGTGGCACATGCCTGTAATCCTAACACTTGGTAGGCATAGGCAGGTGGATCTCCAAATTCAGGGCCAGTCTGGTGTACAAAGTGACTTCTAGGATGGCCAGAACTACACAGAGGGATTCCTGCCTTGAAAAAAACAAAAAAAGTGGCTCTATAAAATGATACATTAAGAGTCATCAATAAGTAGCTAATCCTATCTCATCACAAAAGGAATATCACAGATTTTATTGGCACAAGCACAAATGGTTACTTGATTTTCTTATTAGAACAAACATATAAGTATTTTATTTCTGAAATGTATAAAATTTTCTAACACTGAAGAACAGTTGAATTATTTGAGCATGCTAGTCTAATATTTTTTAGTTAATTAATTGGTTTTTATAACATAGTGAGTCAAATTAGGGGTCACACTGGTGAAGAAAGCTTATGTTCCCTTCTATTGGAAATAACTCCCCAGTTCCATGTGTGCCTTCATGTACTCTTTTTTCATCTATCCTGAATTATTGTCTAGCTTGATCATAATGAGGACTTGTATAGACAACAACACTGTCCTAGGATAATATGTGCAACAACCTTGTCATGTCCAAAACATACTGTTTTGCAGGAGATCTTCCTAACCCCTGGCAATTAGAATTTTTCTGCCCACTCTTCCACAATGTTCCTTGAGGATAGGGTATACAATATCACAAGTTTTAACATTGAGAATTAAATAAAATAATGATGCTGCATAGTCAAGACTGGCTTTTATTCATAATTCATGGTTTTCCTGTCTTGTTCTCAGCTATCCAGAGTCATTATGACTAGTTTTGTGTATCAGTTTTTAAGCTAATCAAATAATACCTCAAGTGGTTACTGGCCAAAGGCATTTATTGCCAAAAGTACATTTTTGTTTACTTTTCATGACATATTTCAGTACACAGTCATGAGTGTGTTCTTCCCAATATTCATTTATTCTTTGTTAATACAGTACCTGTTCCCTTTGGAGAAAGCATTATATTACAAAGTTCAGTCCATTTATAACAGATGTGGACTTGACCCTGGACTTTCTGAAAAGCAGGTGACCAAGCCATGATTCCTCACAGCTTCTCTAGCTTCAGATCAATAGCAATTGCTTAAGACGTCAATTTGTGATCAAGATGTTTTCTGGATAATTAGGGGAAATGGACCCCTTCTTTCCTCTGTGATGAATTTTTAAGCGGATGATAATCTTGTTGTTACCAACTTAAAAACAAGTAGCCTGGGAATAAGTGTGTCAATAAAATGTAACCAGTTGATTTTTGAAACTGACTTTGTCTGGTATCAGTGATTCCTGTGACTGAGAGCACATGTCCACAGTGCTGAATGCAGAAAGAGTCCCCAGTGAGGAAAACAGTGGGGGTGAGTTAGAATCAGAGGAACGTAGAAATAAGTAGCCAACAGTGGGCTGGTCATATCAAGTTCCTGTGGGAACCAGAAGGGAGTCTCAGATATTGACTGATGTTTGGATACCAGCTCTTTCTTCTTTCCTCTTAGTGTCAGATTTTACAAGCAAATCACTTATGATTTGTTAACATAGATGCTTAGCTGGAATGACTCTCTCTGGTCCGATTTTAAAATGTCAAGAATGAAGAAACAGATACGGGAAATAAAGATCTTAATCACACTCTGACTGCTGTTGAAGAAAGTGAATTAGTTTGTGGTTCAATCAATATTTGCGACATTTTAGTTACTTCTTTTTTCTTTTAACCACTTTGATTGTGACACTGTATTATTGGAAAACAAGTATATTTTTGGAATAAAGAGCCAGAATCTGGAGTCAGTCTGAATGCATTTAAATGCTGGCAGCACATTTATTTGTTGTATGGACATTAACACTTTTTTAACTTCTCAGCATATCACTTTAGTTATCTATAATAATGAATATTTACTTTATAGAACTTTTGTAATTATTAAAATTATATTATTTTATTATTAATAATATAATTATATTATTGTATTATTGTATTATTATAGTATATAGCTGGGCAGTGGTGGCACACGCCTTTAATCCCAGCACTTGGGAGGCAGAGGCAGGCGGATTTCTGAGTTCGAGGCCAGCCTGGTCTACGGAGTGAGTTCCAGGACAGCCAGGGCTACCCAGAGAAATCCTGTCTGAAAAATCAAAAACAAAAAACAAACAAACAGCAGCAACAACAACAACCCCCCAAAAGATAGTATATGTAAATTATGTAAAAATCACAGTTTACTCACCATATATATTTTTTTTTTACTGGAAAAATTTTATTGATGAGACCCCACTAGCTGCAGAAAGTGCTACTGGCATCAAACACCCTCCTCCTTGACAATATGATCTTTCTTGAGTGGTCCCCATGAAAGCTTTCTTCTCCTCCACGGTCTGGAAACAACTAGTGCCAAACTTGGAGGGCATGTCAATCTTCTCCAGAGCCCGACATTTTGTCTGAACCAGCAAGGCCTTATGAAGCACAAACACTCACTTTTTGGTTCCCACCATACAGCCATTGAGCATAATTGACAAAGGTACCCAGGGGGTTTATGCTCTTGTCAGATAGGTCATAGTCAGTAGACACATTGTTGTTGATCAGTTTATCACTCTTGATGAGGTAGCCTTGACCAACTATGTTAATCTTCTTGTTAATCTCTGTTTGGGGATGGTAGCCTTTCTGGCCACTTCGAGACACAGAGAAGGCCACGAGGGCAGGGTGCCAGAAACCAATACAGGCAACTTTTCTCAGACCATGATGGTTCTTTTGGGGAAGTTTCTTTGCATACCAACTGGTCACCCCTTTGTACCCTTTGCCTTTTGTCACGCCAATGACATCAGTCATCTCATCCTGTCCAAACACCTGTCTCACAGGAACCTGCTGTTCCAGCCTCTCTCCAGCCCATGGGAGCACTTTAGCTTCTCAGCCACAGTGCTACCATTCACCTGATCTCTATCAAGTGTGCACCTTCTAGCACAGAGGAAGCAGATGCATCTGAGTGTGGCCAATTATGAGGATGAGTTGTCAGTATGTCTTCAAGCTGCTGAAGTCTTTCTCCAGCTGTTTCTTGCCTGTGTCATCCTGACATTTCTTACAGTATTTGATAAAGGCCTTCTTAGAGTTGTGCCAGTTCTTGTTGAAACACTTTTTACACTTATCAGAAAATACAGTCTTGAAGGTCTGGGGACCTCATGGGGTAGCTACGTATCCCAAAATGCCCACAACCACTATTGGTGGGGTTTCCACAATGGTTACAGCCTTCACGACTTCTTTCTTGTTCACCTTAGATCCTGGCCTGTCAACATTCTGGACGATGTAGGTCATGCCAACCTTGTACCCTAGAAAGGCTGTGAGGTGAACAGGCATGGAAAGGTCATCCTTAGGGAAGCTCTTCACCTTCCAACGATGCTGGCTGCTATGTTTCTGAGGCAATAAGCCCAAGGACCCATGCCTGGGAGCTGAGAATTTTCTTTGAGACATCTTGCTGCCACATGCTGCCAATAGAGCTACTCAGCGTGTCTTAAGCGTTTGATTAATACTAATGATTTTATTGTGTGCTACTATTCATATATGAGTAGAAGAATTGAATGTGACTACATAAAGCACAATATCAACCTGAGTGTTACAAACTCTCAAAATTTAAAGACTAGAGAGATGGCTCAGTGGATAACAGCACTGCTGTTCCAGAGGACCACAGGTTTGATTCTTAACACTCACATAGTGGCTAACAAATACCCATAGCTCCAGTTCCAAGAGATCTGATACATATCTTCTGAACTCCACAGTCACTGTATCATTGAGGTGTACAGACATACTTGAAGGCAAAACACCCATACATATAAAGTAAAAACAAATCTCATTTTTTAACTTTTCAAACTTTGAATAGTTTAATTTTCTTATAATTCAGTGAGTCTCATATATATTCTTCACTCAATGTTCATTGATAAAGAAGATCATGACTAACCAAGTGTTTCAAATGAAGATGGCTATTCAAGAGAGTAGGTTGCTTTGAGTACGAAGGGACTTTTATTTTGTTTGTTTTCTTGAGTGTGGAAAGACTCTTATTTTGTGTGGTTTTATGTATGTAAATGAGGTCTGTCTAAACTCAATCTTCTAGTCAATTAACTGTTTTGCACATCCAAATCTTAGGGAAGAGACCTGATACTCTAGCAGACAGTTAGTTACTATAAGTTGTAGTAAGGGAATGTAAAATGCAATGTGATTTCAAGTGTAATACAGAGAATAAAATGAACTTGGTGAGATGTGATTGGGATTAAAAATAGAAGTCAGTTCAAAAAGACATAATTTGGCAAAAGAGACCAGTTATGTTTTGTGTATATTACTCATAGCATAAAAATAATTATTTAAAATAAAATATTATGTTCAATTTGTTTAAAATGTAATCTTGTAAATGTAGAAGATTTTCATAAAGTGCCCATAGAAAATCCCTTGTTTTAAGAAATCAAGACTATAGATTTGTAGTTTCTTAACTGGGGCATTAAGTGTCTGGGGAAATCTAGAATTATCACTCATAACTACAGGCGTAAGGGCTCCAGAAACGTTCAGGAACTAATGAAATAATACATTTTTGTATACATTAAACAATAAGAATTTTATAAAAATTAACTTTTTTCTTTGAGACAAATTCATGGTGCATATGTTTTATATTCATAGACTGTTGTAGTTGCTAATTAACCTCTATTCATATCGACCCGGCTGTGATGGTACATTCCTCATTCCGTGACCCAGTGTTCTGGATTCCCACATGCAAGACACACACACACACACACACACACACACACACACAAACACACACACGCAGTCCTATATTTTAATACGCCTTAAACAGCTCAATAGCTGGGCCACTCCCATACTTCCACATGGCTAACACCTCCCCTCTGATATTCCTCAGTTATTAAGTACTAAAATCTCTATTGCATCCTTGCTGCCCTAGACCCAGTGAGGAGGACTGGAGCTGCTCTTCCCTGGCTTTTACATAATTGTCATGCTCTCTCTCTTCTGCACCTCTCAAGCCTGGTCCTTAATCCTTTCCCAGCAAGGTGGTTCTGTTTCCTTCCTTCTCCCTCAGTCCTTTGCATGGGCATCATAAAGTTTCACCTCTGTCGCTCTGTCTAGTCATTGGCCACAAGCAACTATATTTACCAATCAAAACCAATTGGGAACAGGGTCTCTCAGCATCTCACATGCAGACGTGAGGATTCCCATGTAATTTTGGGGACCTAATTAACATAAGTAGGATTAGAACAAATCCACAACAATAGATAATTAAACAGAGGTAAAAATTAGATATCGTCACTTTTTTTTTTATGTCAGGCAAGTATCAGAGCAAGAATTCTAGCACAAAGAATTGGTTTTACCCATAATTAACTCAATTTATGTCTTTCCTTAATTTTTCACTTGGTAACAAAAGCACAAAGTGTGGCTCTGAATGAAGGATGTAATCCTCACATCTGACTTGCTTGTCTTCACCTCATGACATGCTGAAAGGAGTCCTGATCTAGGTCAGTAAGACAGGACCACCACATTAGTGTAATCTATATGTACATTTAAAGCACTGTCATTATTCATTTTCTATTAAACCACCCTCAAATTTTTCTTTCAAATTTATGCTCAATTTAATCAAAACCCAAATAGGACTTATTTAAAACAATAGTTTTATAACACCTATTTCCAAAACATATTATTCAATATGTTTTCCTGTGTATATTTTCTACGGCTTTTAAAAAAGTTTTACAAATTAAGATTTCATATACCTTAAGAATCCACATAAGATTTTAATTTAAAATTACATGGAAACTAATGTATACCTGCTTTCTATCACACGTAAATTGATTTTTTAAGAGTCTATATCAAACTTCAGACTTCCAAATGGTGAACTTTTTATGTATAATACCTTTCTGTGCTAAATATATCTAGTTTCTGTCAAGTAGCTATTTAGAAAGGAAACATTATTGACTACATCAGCTCAAAGTGGGAACTCATTCCAGGATGTCCACATTGTGCATAGAAACTACCTTTGTTCATTTGTTAAGTTAGAACACTTCAGATTTCCAAGATAATTCATTCTTTTTTTAATGTAGTTTTTCTTCTTTTGAAATTATAATTAAATTAAATTAATAAATTCTTTGTTCTCTAATAATGTAAATTACAGATTACTAAATTGGACATGCAGAATTTATTCAAAATTGTATAGAACTTGAAATGTCAAGAGAATAAAAATATTTTAGTGAATTGCATATTACTAGCAATGGACTTGGGACCATGAGATTCACACACTACAGGAATGTCATGTGGTAACAACATGCAGAGTTTATGACTGAGAAGAGAGGAGATGATTTTCATTCAGATGGCCTGGGCTACTTGGGTGCACCCTTAATGGCAGTAAAAGTTGTCACCGTTTAACTAATAATGTAAAAATACTTTTTAACTCAATACTTTTCATTTCAAAATAAAAATTATTGTTAAGATTTGAGTATTGTTAAGATTTAAGTATGTAATATTTTTAAAAAATCATAAGATTAAAATGTAGTTTTGACTATTCAAACCTCGACACAAATGACAAAAATATTAGAAATTATCTCTGATATATTTATATAAGTTATCTAATTTTAATAAGCTTTGATTTAATAGAAAACCTTTTTCTAACTTTATATCATTAGAATGGGCCCTACAACAACACTAAGAGATAACAGATATTGACAATGGTGTGGTGAAATTGTAATTCTCCTTGTGAATTGTTAGTAACTAAAATAGCAACATTGCTATTAAAGTACTATGCTGATTCCTCAAGAGATTTAACATAGAATTACCATAACATATGAAGCAGTATATCAAAGAGATACTTAACACACATATTGATTGGATTATTTACAATAATCAAAATATATAAGAAATACATGTTCTTATTGCTTAGAGCAAGCTATTGCAGCACATATATACAGTGCAAATATCCTTCAACTTTGAGAAAGAAGAAAAATGGACTACATTTTACAACATGGCTTGAATTGAAAAACACGATCTTAAGTGAAATAAGCCAGTCATAAAAGACATGTATGTAAGATTCTACTTATAAGAGGTATATAGAGTACAAGAGCTGAGAGGGAAAAAGATGGCTGTATGCCTGCTAGAAAACACATTACATTGCTAATTAATGGGTAAAAATTTCAATTTCATAAATTGAAACAGCCTTGTTTACGCAGCTAAAGTATAAATTTAGAGTAGTTATATTGGTAAAGTTTATAATATACATGATTTCACACATATAAACAAATGAAAACTCCTAAACAAAAACAACAAAAAAATTCCAAACTATTCTAAAATGCAGCCAGTTTAGAACTACTCTTCTCAAAAGCAGTGGTCCTCACATTTAGCCCACAGATCTGGAAACTGTGTGTTAACTAGGATCCTTAAAAAAAAATTATTCAATGTTTTCCTGAACCTACTTTAAAATAACAAAGGTAAGCAGGGATTTGTATTTAGTATAAGCTAACCTCTTGTCCTGAATAAAACTAAATGTCAACACTTGTGATTTTTGTAAAATTAAAAAAAGAAACATGATAAGCTTACAAAATTTTTAAGATGTGCTGAATACTATTTTATGCTTTACCTAAAAATGTGTTCACATAAACTATCTTACAAATAAACCCTAGCGTTGTGGAACAGGACTCTAATATCACCATTTGGGACAAAATTTGGGATCTCTACAGAGTTCCATGTTTAAAAAAATAAAACAGCATACAAGCAAACAAAATCAAGTGAAATACAATGAACTTACTTACTTACATAAAATGTAAGAAATAGGCAAAAGAAAATCTTATGTTCACAGGCACACGTTCTTAAGTATAGTGCTCAAAATATTCAATAATTTATGTGTGGGCAAATCTGCCTGTGTGCTGGCCTTGGTGCTGAAATTGAATTCAGACTTACTTCTGTGGTCCTGAGCTTTATTTGTTTAGATTCTTGGTAAAAAGAACAGAGGAGCAATATTCTAAGAAACACTGGCTGACAAACACAAGTGAGATAGTTTAGTGCTTCAGAACATCAACTAACCACAAACATTGGTTGAAATAGCCCAGTACTTTAACTTCTCACCTAAAAACCATGCTGGATCATGATGAGCGTCAGTCTTGGCTATACTGTATTTGGTTGCTTTGAAGAGTCCATGACTGTACATAACTTCCAGGTTGCTTTAATGAGTTTTAACATATTGCATTGAAGTATATTGTAAAATGTAATTTCTCTGCTTGGAGTGGATCTAGGATGTGGACATTTCTAGCTATTAGTACAATAGTATAGCCAAAATCATAGTCCTTGACAATATATTTCAGAAGAATCAAAAATGTTCCAAGATAAATATATAACTCTAGAAGATAATAATGATTTATTGGTTTGTACAATCGTTTTATTTAGATATAAAGAGTACCCATGTTTACTAAGTAAGCCATAAAAACAGAGTAGGAAAGCCTCATTGCATTGAAATGAAAAATAAACTGGCCTAATAAATAAGAAGCCTAAGAAAATAATACTTCAAAATAATAGCTTTAACTATGAGAGTTTGAAACTCATTTAATACTCTTTCAGTACATAATTTTGTGTGGAAGATATATTATTTGTTAATCATGTTTGTTAAATTAACATTAGCTTTAATGGATATACACAACTTATTTTGTATGCACCTTTTGTGTGCATGAGTCTATATTATTCTTAACAGAAATAGCAAGGTTTTTTTTTTAGGCTGAAGAAACACTGGTTTTCCTTTTTCATTTTATTACTCTAATGAGCCTCTGAGAAGATAGTTACAATGACTAAAAATAGTACTATCTTTTTCTTCTTTGTTCCCACGGAGAAAGTACCCATTACTTGGGACACTGTGGAATATATTTACTACGAGCAGAATGTGCTTTCAGATAAGCATTAGGATCACTGATGATCACTGATGCATGTTATCATCCAACAAAAATTCACTTGTTTGTTACTTTAATAATGCCATTTGCAGCAAGAATAACCCATAAATGACCACTTGTTTCATTTACTTGTTATGCTTATTTTTAGAAGAATTTTGTACAATGTTTCTAAATTTTGGCTTACATCTCCTCAGGATTAAACTCTGGATGTGGACTTCTGAAAGGAATATATAAGAAATAATAGCTTGTTTCCATCTCATTAGACAATGCAAAATATATCAAATACAATCATATGACTAATGGGTTTGTCATGTTTCTACACTATAAAAATCCCTTTTATATTTAATAAACACTTTACTGGGAAAAATGTGAAACCATGTAAATATCACATTGCTCATCAATTGCCTTTCCACCTTAAATCTACTGATGTAACTTGACTGAATTAATTATTTCCAAGAATTTAAGTATCCACTTTCAAAATGAAATATTTCTGTATACTTGGTCATTGACATCCTACAATGATGTCTCTAATTTTTGTTATGCTTCGTTTTTGTGGGTTGTGTGTATGTATATCTGCACACATGTACGTACAAGAGCTCACATGGATGAATACATGCATGCATGTGTGATGGATGCATGTGAGTGTGTAGGTATGTAGGCAGACACACATAAACAGAACAGAGTAGAAAATCAGGTATTTTTCTCTACTACTCTTAGTCTTAATGCCCTTAGACAGAATCACTTACTGAACTAGATGCTCCTGTTTTGTTTGTTTTAATTTCTGATAGGTCATAGAACACTTGGGATCTTCCATGTCGGCAGTCCCCAATACTCAGGTTACAGGAATACATGATCATGTATGACATTTTCTGTAGGTGATGATGTTTCAAACTCAGGTCCTCATGCTTTCATAGCAACATGTGTAAACACTGAACAATCTCTCTAGCCCCACTCAGATCTAACTAATTAAGGAATATCAGTATAGATCACATCTTCCTGTTTTCATTCATGAAAAGATATTTGTAACTACATAAGAGCCAGATTTAAGGAAACATTATTTTCCAGACCTGAAAGCACTGTTTTACCCATGAACTCACAGTTGCTATGACAGCATGCACAAAACCCATGCAAGATCAAGCCAGTAGAAAAACAAAACAAAACAAAACAAAACAAAACAAAACAAAAACCTCCAGCATAAATGAAGGTGTGTGTGTGTGTGTGTGTGTGTGTGTGTGTTTGTGTGGTACATGTGTGTGAATGGTGAATGTATCTGAGTATAAAGTCTCACTGAAGCTGAGAAGCTATTGGCACTTGATGACTTCTGGGGAATAAGAATGTTTTCTTCAGGGATGTAGTCCTTGAGAGGCTACCCATTGCTGGTGGCTGGCCCTACAACAGGCAGCACTAAATGGAACCAGTGGGTTTTAAAAACAGAGCAGATGAAGTTGAAAAGTAAATTTTGTTGCAGGATATGAAAGAATTAGAAAAGGAGTTGAGGGTAAAATATGTGTTCAAAATACCTTATAGATATTTGCAGAAACTTCTAAACAAAAGGAAAAATTAAAATTGACAAACTTTGCAACTCTTGACTGTGCTGGTTTATGTTTGACAGCTATATGAATCTGTGAGTCTGTCAGATCATTAGAGATGTTTAGCATTTCTGGTGCTTTAAACTGTTATTTGTGTGCCTTTGTAATCAGTCTCCTCACTTATGTCACAGAAAACTATCAAGTGATAGTTTTCTGCCAGTCACTAAGTGAGGATTTACCAATTGTAAATTTATATATAAATGGACCTGGTATATATATACTATATACATAGTATGTACCTTGTTTTATCTAGAATGTTTGGCTCTAAACACAACTTAAAAATCTATCTATTTTAGATTATCTGCAATTTGCTGTTTCAATTGTTAAGATTATATTTATACTCTAAAAACTTATCTGTTACTGATCAATATTCTTGCTGCCAGATCAGTCAGGTAATGAAGCTACTGCAAATTTTTCTATAAATGGTGTGTGTGAGTGTGTGTGTGTGTGCGTGCATGTGTGCATGCAAGTGTGCATGTGGCCATGTGTGTGGGCATGTGCATATGTGTGTGTGCATGCATATGTGATGTTAGTGTGTGCTTGTGTCTCTCTCAGTGTGTGTTGTGGTAAGTGCATGATGTTCTATTGTTTTTAACAAAGAAAAACTTTATTTTCAATTCACAGTTTGAGAATATATTCCATCAAAATGTAGCAGACATTATCAGAGGTGCTACTTGCAGCTGTTGTGGCGGTAGTATGTGACAGCTGCTTGCTCACATCTTGGGTGACTAGGAAGCAGAAAGACAAGACTAGAAACAGGGCACAGCTATTAAACTTCAAGTTATTCCACTAGTGACTCATTCCCTTCAGCTCGGTCCAATTTCTAAAATTCTACAACATTTCAATACAGCTCTAAGAACTGGGTCCAAATCTTCAAATACCCTACATCCATAAGACCATGGGCTTATGAAATTCATCTTGTTGACTTTAAAAGTACTCACACTCATAAGAGTATCTGCACGCTTCAAAAGGTCCCATTCTGTTCTAGTTAGGGCAGTCTTTTTATTATCAGTTCCTGTAAAACGAAAATCCACTTTATAAACCTCTTTTATGTGACATCATTACAGGAAAGATATGAACAGACACTGCACTTCAGACAAGGAAGTGATAAAAGATAAAAGTAGCAGTACCATCAAAGTCCAACTTGGCAAGTCAATGAGTTTACTGAGCTCATTTACAGGAGCATGGATGACACAAAGTCACCAAAACCCAACTCCAGCCTTGCTGACGACACATGAAAGTTGGAACTCTGGAGGTTTCTGCAGGACATATAGGCAGCTCAACAGGTCAGAGGCTCCTCCAAGCAGTTTGGCTGGTCCAAGACTCCTCCTATCACCTTGGCTGGGGGAGGCTTATGAATACTTTGGTTTCAGCATTTTCAGACACATGTATTTCCTGAGTCTAGTTAGCCATTCCCTTCATTCCTACAGGGAATGCTGAAACTTAAAAGAAATAGTCACTTAACAGCTTCCAATATAAAATGACACAGAGTGAACATTCTTATTCAAATATGAAGAAAAGGAGCCCCAAACAAGAAAAGATGACTTTGAAGCAAGATTAAAAACAAGTAGGGAAAATATCAAGCCTTACCAACCCATATCCAGTTTCTGGAGTTCAAGGTGGCATCACCTGGGGTCCAGTGACCTAGATGACCCCAACTTTTCATTTTTGAGACCCACAACACATACAACTTCTCCACTGGGCAGTTCTATTTGGTACCTACACGTTTTTCAGTGGATATCTCATGTTCTTGGAATTTACAACATGATGTCTGCATTTTAACTTTAGCTTCACCTTCATAGCTTCATGTGTAGTCCACTAGGGAGTTCAGTGGAACCAATCAGACCCTTCTGCAGATTACCTGGCCTTAGTGGCTTATTAAGCCTCTAAGATTCTGTCACTTTTGCATCTTCTATGTCAAGTTCTGGTGCCAGCTTAAGACACAGGTTGGTGTCTATGACTATAGGTCAAATAGTCTCTGTATACCATGGAAATGCAATACAAAAGAATATCTGTGTAGGTGGTCCTCTGAGCAGGACAGCTAGAGTTTGTCTTTCTTCAGTAACTCTTTTTAAAAATGAAGGTTTAAAAAATATGTTTGTATTATTGTACACTACAGTTTTCAATGTGTGAAGTCCTGCCTTTAAAGTCACCAAAGTACCATTCATACTGTTTCTGTTCAGAGTAAGAAGTTTTATTCAGTTTTAAACATGTATTTTTAATTCCTCCTCTTGGTATTATACATGTGTTTATGCATATATGCATATATGTCACATGTTTATGTGCCTTCAGAGGCCAGAAGAGGGCATTAGTTGCTCTGGAGCTGAAGTTATAGGTAATTGTGAGCTGCCTGACATGATGGTAGGCAGAGAACCACATTGCAGATTTACTATGTAGTAGTTTGTGTATGATTGGTCCAGGGAGTAGCACTATTCAGAGGTGTGGTGTTGTTGGAGTAGGTGTGGTTTTGTTGGAGGAAGTATGTCATTGTGGGGTGGGCAATGAGACCCTCCTTCTAATCATGTGGGAGCCAGTCTTCTAGCTGCCTTCGGAACAAGAAGTAGAACTCTCAGCTCCTCCAGTTCCATGCCTGCCTGGACCTTGCCATGCTTCCTGTCATAATGATAATAGACTGAACCTTTGAACCTGTAAGCAAGTCCCAGTTAAATGTTGTCCTTTGAAAGAGTTGCCATGGTCATGGTGTCTCTTCACAGCAATGAGACCCTAATTAAGACACACTATTATTTTGTCTTGCAATTCTCTCCAGCAAATTACTTAGCTCATTACATTTGAATTCAGATTCATTCAAGCTCTCAGGACATGGGTACAAAGTGACCAGATGATCCTCTGCCAGAATATAATACAAATATCCACAGTCTGGTTGCTGGTAGAGTCCTTGATTCCCTGTGCAACTTCACATACTTAGTCTTTAAGAGTCTGCATTTCTTTTGGCATTCTCATCTTTTGATGAGAATTGGTCATTAATTTTCTTACAACATTCTCAGGCTTCCTGGGCTCACAACTCTAAATTCTTCCACACTTTCTCACAACTGTGTTAAGTCATATTGCTATCCCTGATTCTTGGTACAAACTTTCTCATAGGTATGACCAAATATTTACCTCACAAGAAGAGTGGACAGGGATTATTTTGGATTGTGGTTGATGGATAGAGACTATTACAGTTAGAGGGCAGAATGGAGGGATCAACACAATTATTACATCACAGTAGACCTAGAAGAAAAGATATTATTTCATCCTTTGTTCAGTTATTCAGGTATAGAGTTCATGAGTCTTATAACTAAAATGTTTAAATTAGTAGAAAACGTCTGGATATATTTCAAAGTGGCCATGGCACTTAATATTCCCACTAGCAGCAGGTGAAGGTTCCACTGTCATTCAGGATAATTTAAACTGCCTTATTGATATGTTAGGATATTTGTTTAGCTGTTTAGATTGCATTTATCTAAGAAACTGACATCTCACATGTTTATTGATTAATAACATATCTTTTCTGAAGTGTTACGAAAATGTCATATCTAATTTATTTTCTGCTACTTTTTATTTGTATCAAGTTGTAAGTTTCTTTATATATTTGGGATACAATTTCTTCATTACATGCACATATTAGAAACATACGTTTCTTTCATTCTGTGAGGTTGCAATTTAATTTTGCTAAAGGTAATTTTCAAGGAGCAGGAGATTTTTGCTTTTGATGAATTCAATTCATCTTCTTGGTTTCCTTCATTTGATGTCTTTATTTACCAGGTAACCATCTTAAATGACTGTATCAGTGGGAGACTGTCTCATTTGTGGAAGGGAAGAGTGTTTCTATTTGATGTTTTTTCCTCTGTAGTAGTTTACTCTGTTTAACTGGTCACCTGAGCCTTAGTGTCTGCTTATTCAAGAGACTCATTTTTAAGTTCATTACTTCATGAACACTTGTAATTATACTATTGACAAGAATCTCCCTCACATTCTATCTAGAATGTTCTCTATGTTCACTGTGAGGCTTCCATCCTCTGTTGTTATCTTCTTACCCACATCTTTAGACAGAAAGTTGTTTCTGGATAGAAAGTCAGGGTGAAAGATTATAGCCAAATGCTGTCTGTTGCAAAAGGTTTAAAAAGAGGCTTCATCAGTTTTGTGTAGTTGTTTCTGTTGAAAGGACAAACCTAAGGGCAGTTACTCCATTGGGATACAAATGGTAGCTAGCTGACATGTAAAAAAATATTGAAAAGCAAAATTAAAATACTGTAATTTCTTACTGTCTTTATTTCATACGGATAAAACATTAAATTCACACCTTTGAATCCTTAAAGTACACTTTTGAAAATCATTAAAAAAATTCATTGTGTTTATCCAAGTGCTTTCCAGTTCTCACTGAAGCTTTCTGGAGGTTTTCCAGTTAAAAATGTATTCTACTCATATACTATACAGAATAAGTATATATATATATATATATATATATATATATATATATATATATATATATATATATCAAATATACTTGGTAATTATAATGGTTTAGCAAAGTGCAGAAGTAGATTCTCCTCTATGGTCCAGGACTTCTTTTGCCACAGATACTAGACTATGTTGACAGAACCAGGCATGCATTCTCTCCTACTGATTGGGTCCTAATTCCAATAGATTGCTGTTGTATATCCTCCAGAATATACTCCAGTTGCCACTATTTCACCTTTGGGTATACCATGCCTTTCTAATCATTATTGTAGTTCATGGATTTTATAACTCACTAAAACTTGCATATCACAGCCTTTCCCATGGACCGAACTTGAAGCATAATTTTGTATATAATTTCTACATAGTCTTTGAAACATTACATAAATCACTATAAATTAATCAAAATTTCTTGCTATCTGTACTTGAAAAATAACTATTTGTCCATTATGTATTGAATGACCTTCTTTCATGTGCAATTTTTCTTTTGGGGAGATTAGTTTCTGTTGTTTTGTGAGAATCAATGGTAGGATTAGGAAAATGATAAAAGGCTATGTTTACTTTTTTATTAAAATTAATTAACAAAAATAAAAGCAAGATTTTGGACCTTCTTTTTTGTATGGGAATATTTTATTGTTTGTCTGTTTATTTTTAAAATATCAAAATGCTGAGATCACTGTTACAGGTCACATCTCCCATCCATTCTAAACTGCCATGGTTCTCAACATAAGGAGATATGCTTGCTATAAGGAGTTTAGATATAGGTCAAAATCCCCATCATGGCACTCGCAGTTAGAGGTAGTAGTGACAGACTTTCTTATTATTTTAAAATGTTTTATTAATTATTTCATTGCTTATATCTCAAATGATATCCCAGTTACCCCCTCCACCAACCCCTCATCCCATGATAACCCACTTCCCTGTTATCCATCCTTTACCCCCTATCACACATCTGCCCTCCCCCCTCCCGTTTGCCTGTGTGAGAGTGCTCCCCCCACCTACATTCTCCCGCCCCACTTCTCCAGCATCCCCCTACTCTGGGGCATCAAACCTCCCTGGGAACCAAGGGCCTGTCCTCCTATTGCTGTCAGGCAAGACCATCCTCTGCTACATATGTATCTGGAGCTCTGAATCCCTCCAGGTACACTCCTTGGTTGGCAGTCTATTCTCTGGGAGAACTCTGCTTTGGTCAGTTGCTGGCTAGACCTCCCCAGAAACTGCCTTTCTACATCTCAGCTACCAATGCAGAACAGAAGAGAGTGTAGATTGTATATTGTGATGGGCAATATATGAAGCACAGCTGAGGACTGGGGTACCTGTATTAATCAAATTAAGGTAATTAATTATCTGACTTTAATTTCAATTTAACTCAATTAAGTGAGTGTTTTTACACTAACGGCATGCTTTGTGCCTAGAGAGGCCTGAAGATGGAATTCGGGCCCCTGGACATGAAGTGACAGATGGTTGTGAGTTGCCACGTGAGTGCTAAAAATTGAACACAAGTCCTCAGAAAGAGCAGCTAATACTCTTAGCTACTGAATCATTCTCCAGTTACTTGCCACTTTCTAAATCATAGTAACAGCTTGTAATTTGCACTGGGAGGTTAAATTGTACATGATAACTACTCTATTTCAATTGTCAAGTCACCAGGAACATACGTCATACCTGATGTTGCCAGTTCAGTGGCACCTAGATGTGCACTAGCAGCCATACACCCCACTGTAACACTGATGTAGTGAATTTGCACATGTAGTGAGAACACACATATTTATTTTGTGTGATTTTGAAATTCAACATAGTTGTCTACATTTATAGAGTTTATTCTTGAGGATTGTGCAATAAATGATCAAAATATCACACACACACACACACACACACACACACACACACAGACAGAGAGACAGAGAGAGACAGAAATAGACTCATAGAGACAGACACAGAGAAAAGAATAAATTTAAAGTAAGTTCTTGATTTTGAGTTACTCTACATTTATACCTATCCTGGCAACATGTGACCCATGAGCCAACTTGACAAAAACTAGAAGAAGAAACCTCAGCTGAGAAAATGCCCCCACCAGTTTCATCTGTGGGAAAGTCTGTGGTACATTTTATTAACAGATTATTAATGTGGAAGGACACATTATGTTCACTATGGGTAATGACAATCTTGGTCTGGTTGTCTTGAGTGCTGAAGGAAAAAAGATTGAGTTAGCTCTGGAGAGCAAACCAGTAAGCAGCACCCCTCCATGATTTGCATGTATATTCAGGTTTCCACTTTGTTTGAGCTCCTAATCTAACCTGTAGATAATTTTATACAAGCTATAACATGAAATAAATAAATCCCCCCTAAGATTTTGGGGGCATGGTATTTTTGTCACAAATATGGAAACCCTAATTAAAATAAAATTGAACTAAAAATATTTTGACAAACCTGCAGAAATCAAAATATTAAACACATACACATTAAAGTTGTATGGAGGGATCGCAAATGGAAAATAAAAGTTTCTATTGTTTTTTAGATTGACTTGATTGACTGAATGCTTTCATTCCTAAATCTGTTACAATCTTAATCACATTAGCCAACATTAAAAATAGGCTCTCCTATTTTTAATATGAATCTCCTATTTTTAATTTGAATCTCTTTCACTTATTTTTCTTTGTATGTGAGGGATGCTTTATTTGCATGCTCATACATGTACCAGATGCATGCCTGGTACACACAGAGGCCAGAAGGCCAGAAGAGAACACTAGATCCTTTAAATCTAGGAGTTAACAATGGTTTTAAGCAGCCATGTATGTGCTAGTCATCGAACTTGGGTCCTCTAAAGAACAACAAATGTTCTTCACCATTCAACCATCTCTCCATGCCTACCTTAACTTTTGAGCTTGAGCTAACATTTTTGTGACTATGATGCAGAACTCTCATATTACATCATGAACCTTAGCAAATTTTTAGTATCCACCAAAGGTAGAGTTATGAATGCTGTAAAGCCACATTTAAAACCTTATGTAAGATGGTTGATTACCTTGTTGTACCCAATTACCCTGTGTTCCCATCCATATAATAAGAAATCATATTAATTATATGATTTTCTTCTGTGACTATAAAAATGATGCCACCTCCTCCAAGTCATTCAGGGCAAAAAGAAATCATGCTCATCACATAAGCATCCTATTTGACTAAATAATTTCTTTGAAAACAGTCATTATCTTCTTTCTTAAAGATTTTTTTTTTTTTTACTTTATATACATGGGCACAGTCACTGTCTTCAGACACATCAGAAGAGGGTATTGGATCCCATTTCAGATGGTTATGAGCCACTACGTGGTTTCTGGGAATTGAATTCAGGACCTCTGAAAGATCAGTCAGTGCTCTAAACTACTGAGCCATCTCTCCAGCACCGAGACAGTCATTATCTTAAAATATAACATAGGAGTAAAATTTTCACATGAATAGCTCAATTGTTGCACAAAACTTGCTATTACATTTTTATTCTAGACTCTTCCAAAAGAATCATGATTTAATTGTTCCTGTCCAATACTGTAGTTTGATATACAGTGCAGAAGATACTCCAGTAAGTTTAGGTCTATTTAAGTTTTGTTAGCTAGTTAGATATTGGCAGGGTTAGGGGGCATTAGGGCTAGAACATTCTCTCACTAGCAGAATGTAAAAATAACATTTTGAAGTAATGTACTGGTTAAAGATGAATGGCATCTGAAACAAATCTCTAGTCATGGTAGAGGTCATGACATCCTGAACTACATATAAAGTCACTAACTGATAACTACCTAAACCTGAATCCAGGAGTCCTAAAACTTATAAAATTATTACCAACAAGTAGCTTTCTGGTAAACAACAAGGCTATACCATTATATTGTCCCATAAGAGTCAATTCAAACGGCCCTTTTAATTATCTGGATAGGAAAACATCCATCAGGAAAGTTGTCTGATCTGGAGATATTTTACATAGTATAAAACCTGCCTGAGAACATAGATCAGGGAGATGGCTCGTACAATCATTGTCTATGCTCACCCTCTACTGTGTAGTAAATTCTGCCTGTCTTCAAAATTACACGCTGTGTTTCTTGTCTGAATTCTTTCGACAGAGAGCAAATGGACAGGAAAGCCAATGGGAGTTCAGAATGAGGTCTCAGTGACAGTTCTAGTTTACAGTAGAAGGAAATAAATCAACATGGACTCAAGTTCAGTGACCAGTTTTATCTTGAGTCTTTTCTCTTTCCCTGCCCAGTGTAATAGAATGTACTTTTTATTATGAAGTTGGTAAAAGATTTTTTGACTACACAGAAAGTAGAATTTTATATGTGACAATATAACAGCCATATATTCTTTTTCTTAAATTACTGACAATTATTTATCTATGGAAATAATTTTAAATATAGTATTTTTTTATTCTTTGAGAATATTATACAATGTATTTTGATGATATTTACCTCATTTCTCCCTCAACTCCTCCCAGATCCACTGGCTTCTCTCTCTCATAACTCAGTGTACTCCTTTTCTTTTTATATAAACACATGTAGTCCAGTTTTTGCTATCCAAATACTTATGGGTGTAGGGACATCCACAAGATAATAGCTGATGTTCCAGTAACTACATTCTAAAGAATACTCTCCTGCAGAAGCTATCAACTGTCAGTACTTCGCCAGGAGTATAAGCCTCTTACCCTCTAAGATAGAATTTTAACTGGCTTGAACTTGCTCAGATCTTTCACAAACAACCACAGCTACTGTGGGTTTATGAAAGCAGTTGACCTATCATGTCCTGAAGACACTGGGTCAATCCATTCCCATTTAACCTCTGGCTTTTACAATCTTTCCTCCTGGTCTTCTTAAATGATCCCTAAGAGCCTTGATGTGTGTGGGTAAGTGGGTGTTATACAGATGTCCCAGCATGGCTGAGCCTTCCCGTGACATGTATTCTCTGCACTTTGACTGATTAGGAGTTTCTCAGTTAACCACTGTCCATGTCTCAAAGTTTTTTTTTTTTTTAAATGAGGTCTGAGGGCTGCACTAATTTAAGAATATAGAGATGTGAATTCATAAGGAGTAGTGGTTTGAGTATGTTTGGCCCAAGGAGTGGTACTATTTGGTGATATGGCCTTGTTGGAGTAGGTGTGGCCTTGTTGGTGTAGGTGTGTCTTGTGGGCATGGACTTTAATCCCCTTGTTGTAGCTGTCTGGAAACAAGTCTTCTCCTACTGACCTTCAGGTGAAGATGTAGAACTCTCAGCTCCTCCTGCACCATACCTATCTGGATGCTCCCATGCTCTCACCTTGATGATAATGGACTAATTCTCTGAACCTGTAAGCCAGCCCCAGTTAAATGTTGTCCTTATAAGACTTACTTTGGTTATGGTGTCTCATCACAGCAATAAAACCCTAACTAAGACAGACACAATTGAATGCTTTATTCATTTATCAGAATAGTAGTGGGTCAATCTCTGGGAACTGTGAGCTTCCAAATCTTGGGTTCCTGGATAAATTTACAGTTGTTGACATGTATTTCTTCTGTCTAGTTGTTCTTAGTGTAACCAGGAGTCAGTCACCTCTATGCCATTCATGCTACTACTGCGATCATGGGTATGTCTTGCCATGCTTGTGACTATTGTAATTCACAGTGTTCACACTTGGGTCAGAGTGCTGATGAATTGCCACCCCCTACTCACAACAGCCTACGTAATAGTTTCTGGTACTACAAAGGCTATCGATAAACAGGGAGGAAGTTTTCTGGTTAGTAGTAACATGGATGTTCAATATCCTGTGACCAATATACATGGTATCTTCGTCAATTTGTGTCTCAACACTGATTTTTGGTGGGCAACCAAGAGAAATAGCAATAACTTTTATTGTTCTGGGCGTCTCTTGGACAACCCTGACCAACAACTTTAGGGTAGGTATCTGTCTTCGCTTCCTTTCTATTTCGATGAAGAGACACCATGACCCACCAAAATAGTGGAACAAAGAGTATATTGGTGGTGAGTTCATGACCATCATGGCAGGCGGGCAGGCAGGCGGGCAGGCAGGCGGGCAGGCAGGCAGAGCTCTGGATCAACAGCTGTGAGGTCACATCTTCAGATAACCATGAGGCAGAGAAAAAGAAAGGGATAACATGGGCTTATGAAATCTCAAATATCACTCCAGTGGCATGTCTTTTACAACAAGGCCACACCTACTAATGCTTTCCAAATAGTTCTATCAACTAAGGATCAAGTATTCAAACATATCAGTATATGGGGTCCATTCTCACTCAAACTAATGCAGTATCCCATATATGGCACCGGGCCTTTTATTTGGCCCCCTATGGCTAATATAATGTTTCTTAATCACTCACTGAGTCAACTGTTTTATTTAATAAAGAATGATAATCATCTAAACACATATCTTGATGTAACACTCTCAGTAGACTCTTACAAAGATTTTGAAAAACACTATGTCCAATTTTCTGAGGAACCACCAGACTGATTTCCATAGTGGTTGTACCAGCTTGCAATCTCACCAACAATGGAGGAGTGTTCCTTTTTCTCCACATCCTAGCTAGCATCTGTTGTCACCTGAGTTTTTGATCTTAGGTATTCTGACTGGTGTAAGATGGAATCTCAGGGTTGTTTTGATTTGCATATTCCTGATGACTAAGGATGTTGAACATTTTTTTAATATATTTTATTGGATATTTTATTTATATTTCAGATGTTATCTCCTTACCCCATCCCCCTCCCCACTCAGGAACCCCACCTCCTCCTGCTTCTATGAGAATGTGCCCCCACCTACCCCCTAACTCCTATCTTCCCACCCTCGAATTTCCCCACACCAGCATCCAGCCTTCATGGGACCAAGGATCTCCTCTCCTAATTATGCCCAACAAGGCCACCCTCCCCTATATATACAGCTGGAGCCATGGGTCCCTCCCTAAGTGCTCCTAGGCAGTGGTTTAGACTCTGGGGGTGCTGGTTGGTTGGTATTGTTACTCTCCTCATGGGGCCACAAACCTTTTCAGCTCCTTCAGTCTTCTCTCTAACTCCTCCATTGGGAAACCCTTGATCAGTTCAATGGTTAGTTGTGAGCATCTGCCTCTGAATATGTCAGACTCTTGCAGACCTCTAAGGAGACAGCTGTATCAGGCTCCTGTCAGCATGCACTTCCTGACATCCACATCAGCATCTACCTTTTGTGACTGCTCATGGGATGGATACCCAGGTGGAATGGTCTCCAGATGGCCCTTCCTTCCTTTCTGTGCACACTTTGTCTCCATATTTGCTCCCAGGAGTATTTTGTTACTCCTTCTAAGAAGGACCGAGGCATCCATACTTGGTCTTCCTTCTTCATGAGCTTCATATGGTCTGTGAGTTGAATCTTGGGTATTCAAGCTTCTGGGCTAATATCCAATTATCAGTGAGTGAATACCATATGTGTTCTTTTGTGATTGGGTTACCTCACTCAGGATGATATTTTCTAGTTCCATCCATTTACCTAAGAATTTCTCAAATTCATTGTTTTTAACAGCTGAGTAATACTCCAATGTAATAATACATTGTGTAAATGTACCACATTTTCTGTATCCATTCCTCCATTGAAGGACATCTGGGTTCTTTCCAGCTTCTGGCTATTATAAATAAGGGTGCTATGAACATAATGGAGTATATGTCCTTGTTATATGTTGGAGCATCTTCTGGGTATATGCCTAGGAGTGGTATAGCTGAATCCTCAGGTAATGCTATGTCCAGGCGCTTCTTGTCCATTCAGTATTCCTCAGTTGAGAATTCTTTGTTTAGCTCTGTACCCCATTTTTTAATTGGGTTATTTGGTTGTCTGGAGTCTAACTTCTTGAGTTCTTTGTGTATATTGAATATTAGCCCTCTATTGGATGTACGGTTGGTAAAGATCTTTTCCCAATCTGTTGGTTGTCATTTTGTCCTATTGACAATGTCCTTTGCATTACAGAAGCTTTTCAATTTTAAGAGGTCCCTTTTGTCTATGGTTGATCTTAGAGCATAATCCATTGGTGTTCTATTCAGGAAATTTTCCTCTGTGCCCATGTGTTTGAGGTAAGGCTCTTCCCCACTTTCTCCTCTATTAGTTTTAGTTTATTTTGATTTTTGTAGAGGTTCTTGATCCACTTGGACTTGAACTTTGTACAAGGAGATAAGAATGGGTCTTCTTATTATTTGCATTCTTCTACATGCTGACCTCCAGTTAAACCAGCATCATTTGTTGAAAATGGTGTCTTTTTTTCCAGTGGATGGTTTTAACTCCTTTGTCAAAGATAAAGTGACCATAGATGTGTGGGTTCATTTCTTGGTCTTTAATTCTATTCCATATATACACTTGCCTGTCTCTGTACCAATACCGTGCAGGTTGGTATTTTTTTGTTGTTGTTGTTTTTGTTTTTTATCACTATTGCTTTCTAGTACAGCTTGAGGTCAGGGATGGTGATTCCCTCAGAAGTTCTTTTATTAACCACAAGGCACAATTCCTATTACTTTTTTGTAAGAAGGGTAATCAATGTCCCTTCTTGAGATTCTTAGTCTCATTATTAAAATAATCTAATAATGGACTCAAGTGGAAGATAAAAGGTAATTTTATTAGAGTTTAAAAGAATAACTCCCAGTTAAGTGACCAGTAGTATTGGCAGCTCTCTAAAAGAAAATTGCAAAGGGAAGGGGCAGTAGGCTATACCATTTAAGTTAAATTGGCAGTGAGGTGAGCCACATGGTACCATAGGGCAGGAAGAAGAGCTCTAAAAGTTAGGGAGAACTGCTTTGAAAAAGATAGAAGAAAGAAAATAATCTCTTTTCTGCTAAATAATTAATAAACAAAGGCAGATTTTATAGAGCTGCATGTGTGAGGCCCTATGAGCTCCCATAGTAGAGGAAAACAATTCTGGTAAGAAAAAGTCTATAATCTCATCAAAATAATAATTATTCCACCTATCTCTTTAGCTGAGCTTAAGGTGAGCCTGCCTTTCTGAGAGGTGAATCCTTGGCCAGGTGATTGACCAACTTAACTGGAATGTTATGTCTTTCCCTGGGCTAGATACTTCATCCTCTTGATCAGAAGGAATTAGTTTTTCCTTAATGGGGTTTTACTGCTGCTGTGTCAACCCTCTGTCTGAAGAGGTAACCCAAAAATCATTTAAGAGGAGGGCTTAAGTCACAAATAGATATAATCCTCTTTTTTTTTTTTTTCAATGAAAATCTGTAGATTCAGTTTCAGAGCTGTTCACCAGAAAGGATTAAGTCAGTTAAAGTTGGGATGGACTTTTCTTTTTTATATTTATTAATTAATTATTTAATCTACTTTACATTCTGATCATTGCCCCCTCCTTCCCTCTCCTCCCAGTCCCACTGTCAAAAAACTATCCCCCCATACTCCCTCTTGTTCTCCTCAGGGGAAGAAGCCTCCAGTGAGTACCAACCCACACTGTCACATCAAGTCATAGTAGGACTAAGGACATCCTCTTCCACAGAGTCCCAAAAGGCAATTCAGCTATGGGAAGAGGATCCAAAGGCAGGTGACAGTGTGAGGGCAGCCCAAATTTTAATTGTTGAGGGAACCACATGAAGACTGTGCTGTACATCTACTACAAATGTTTCAGGTAGTGCTATACCCAGTACTTCCATGCTCTTTGCTTGGTGATTGTCTCTGTGAGCCCCCATGGGCCCAAGTTAGTTGACTTTGTAGATCTTGTGGTATTCTTGACCCTTCTGTCTCCCTCAATTCTGTCCCCAACTCTTCCACAAGACTCCCTGAGCTCCACCTAAAGTTTGGCTGTGGGTCTCTGTATCTGTTTCCATCAGTTATTAGATGAAGCCTCTTAGGAGACATTTATTAGGTTCCTGCCTGCCAGCATAGCCAAGTATCATTAATAGTGTCAGGGGTTGGCTCTTTCACATGAGATGTGTCTCAAGTTGGGCCATTCCTTCAGTCTCTGCTCTATCATTATTTCTGCACATCTTGTAGCAGGGACAAATAATGTCCCTCTCCCAACACTAGAAGTTGTGCTTGGCTATGCGAGGGTGGCCACTTCAGTCTCTATACCCTCACCTGCTAAGAATCTCAGCTGTGGCAACCCCCATAGACTCCAGAGTGGTACCTCCACCCCCTGTCTTTCACTTGTCCTAGAGATGCACCCTCCCAAACCGATTTCAGTTCACTCTCTCTCAGACCTCTCTCATCCCCTTACAAAATCTGATCCCTATCATGTTCCCTGCCTCACTCCTCCCACCCAGTTCCCTCCCTTCATTCACCTCAAATATCTTTTTATTGCTACTTCTGAGTGAGATTCAAGAATCTTCCCTGGAACTTTCCTTGTTCCTGAATGTCTTTGGGTCCTTAGATTGTTGCATGGCTACTGTCATGGTTTATATATGCTTGGCCCAGAGAGTAGCACTGTTGGGAGGTGTGGCCTTGTTGGAGTAGGTGTAGCCTTGTGAGTGTGAGCTTTAATACCCTTGTCCTCACTGCTTGGAAGCCAATATATTTTCTAGCAGCCTTCAGACAAAGATGTAGAATTCTCAGCTTCTTTTGTACCATGCCTGTATGCCACCTTCTTCCAGCTTTGATGATAATGGACTGAACCTCTGAACCTATAAGCCAGCCCCAATTAAATGTTGTCCTTATAAGACTTGCATTGATCATAGTGTCTGTTCATAGTAGTAAAACCCTAACCTTGTACTTTATGGCTACTGTTCACTTATCAGTGAGTACATAGCATGTTATTGTTTCTGGGTCTGGGTTACCTCATTCAGGATGATATATTTTTAGTTCCACCTATTTTCCTTGTATCTTTGATTTTAATAGCTGAATAGTATTTCATTATGCAAAATGTACTACATTTTCCTTATTCTTTTTTTTTTTTTTTTTTTTTTTTTTGGTTGAGAGACACCTAGATTGCTTCCAGTTTCTGGCTATTACATAGCCAGAATAAAGCTGCTATGAACATAGCTGAGCAAGTGTCTTTTTGATGTAGTGAGACTTTGGCTGTAAGCCCAGGAGTGATACAGTTGGGTCTTAAGGTAGAACTATTCCCAGTTTTCTGAAAAACGGCCAATTTCCAAAGTTTGCACTCTCATCATCAATGAAGGACTGTTCCCCTTGCTCCACATCCTCACCAACATGAGCTGTTATTTGAGGTTTTGCTCTCATAGAATGGACTTTTCTTTCCCACGATTATTAGCCACCTATGTGCAAGTGTTGTTATTTAGCAGGAAGTAAGAGACCAAAGCTCTTATTTGACACTCCCGGCCGAGAACCTAAGATACCCTGGAACTGATGCTTTTGGGGTCTCTTCTTTGAGATGCCTGTCCTGTTTTTGGTATTCTCTTCTAAAACAAACAAAGAAACAAACAAACAAACAAAACAAAAACCTCTCTGTTGCCAATTTGCTACAGTTCCACTAAGCTAATGTTTCTTAATGTTTTGAAGCCTGAGAACCACCTGGAAAGAGTTCCCTTACCCAGATTTCCTGGCTCAGTCATCTGCATTTCTAAAAAGTTCCCAGGTGGTGTGGAAGCTACTTGGAGACATAGTGCTAGGGAAATCATGTGAGAACAGAGCTGTTGACTTTAAGTAGAATATTTCACAACTAGTAAATATTTTTCTCTTGGCTAACTGCCTGCATTTGAAACTGTAAACACTGTGTCTATATTGTGTCTAGGTGCCGTAATTTCTGTATCTGTAACAATAATATTTGTTTGGTGATGAAGTTTACATCTGTTATTCTTAGTAGATCAAGGTTTTATGCTTGAGACACAAATTTCATTCACGTTTCTACTTTTTCCCACTAAGACCAAGTCTGATTAGTGAATTATCACTAAATAATTGCTTATACTCTGATATATAACTTCTTTAGATTAGGTTACAAACAAGTTCAACTTTATATTATACCAGGAAGTTTTTATTTCTTTTTTTTATAGTATAATAGAAGTTTTTTTTCTCACTCTGTACTTTTTTTCATACATGATGGATACAATGTTATTTTTCCACTACTAAGAAGAAGTGATTTCCAGAAAGATTATTAATAAACGATTCTTTACTTTGTAACTCAACTTCTTTTTAAAAATACTGTCAAGTATAATATAATGATTACTTAGGCTTCTCCTTCTTAATTTCTTTTCTCATTGTTTTCTCATTTCTAACACACATGTATATGGTTATACATGCATGTACACTGCATGCAAGTGTCATCATTATCATGTATTTATATAAATACTTTACTTTTAGTTAAAATACCTTTTATCAGAAAATGCTCTAACACATAAAAAAAGAGAAATGATGCCTTAGTATCTTTACTAGCACAAGTAACTAATAAGCATGGCTTACCCTCTGTATTTTTGTGATCTGTTGTTAGGCATAAAAGAATAAATCATATCATAAATGTCTTTTTTACATACCACAAATACACCACTATATGCATATAACTGTTTTTCAAAATATTGTAGGTGAGTTCAATTCTATTTTCTTTATCTTTGCAAGAAAGATCATTTTAGTGCCTGTTATTAGTAATTATTTAGGAAAGGGAAACATTCATTGGATGCTAAGGGGTGGTTAACAATAATAACACTATGCTCATGCTTGAGTTCATAGGGATCTAGACTTAAGAATTTCTAAACTGTTGAGATGGCTCAGCTGGCAAAGATGCTCACCTCCAGCCTGAGAACTTGAATGTGACCCTTGGCCTCACAAAGTCAAAGGAGAGTTCTGACTTTTACAGTTGTTCTCTGACCTTGACAATCGTGCTGTGATGTAAGAAATATAAGATGGAACATCATTAAAATCCTAGCACTCTGGAGGCTGACAAGGAAGATGATAAGTTTGAGGTCAACCTGAGCATTACAGTTAAACACTGTTTCAAAAAAGAGTCAAACAATGAGGAAAAGGATTCCTTGATCTAATTATAGAAGAAATTGGCCAATTTACACATGAGGAAAATGATTTTCAGAGTCTATGTGCAGTGTTTCTGAATTAGAACCAAAAGGTTATTATCTATCTATCTATCTATCTATCTACTATTATTTATATATCTATCTTTTGTTTTCTAATACTTTATGACAGAAAGATAAGTTCAAAAAGCATAGGAAACAAGTTTGTATGTGAGTCACATACAAACTCAGAGACTGTTTCAGCATGCACATGGACTGCACAGATCTATTCCAGGTCTCAGTGTTGCGATAGGACTTGGACACAAGCCCCTTTCTCTAATCTAGTAGCTATCTTCAATTGTTAACTACTGGAGATATAGTAGAGAAAGCCCCTTTGTCTAATCTAGTAGCTATCTTCAATTGATAACTGCTGGCAAAAAAAACCAAAAGTTAGTTTCTTCCAGTGGTGTATCACTGGGTATATAAAACCACACTTAAGGGCAGATCCCGTGCCCAACAGTAGATGGACAACACTAATAAATTCAGTGGTGATTTTAGAATATATGTACATATAATTTTTCCTCTATATACATATATAGATAGATACACACAGACACATATTCTGTCTTTCTCATATTATATTCTGACAACAGTTTCACTCCCTTTTCTCCTCTATGTCCCCCTGCACTACCTACCCCATTCCCTACTGCATGTGCTCCTCTTTGTTTCCCTTCAGAACAGGACAGGTCTCCCAGGGATATCAAACAAACAGGTAATATCAAATTACAGTAAGAGTACGTACCACCCTCATATTAAGACTGAATAAAGTGACCAGTGTGGAGAAGATTGACCAAGAAGCAGATAAAAGGATCAGAGATGAACCTGATCTCACTCTAGGAGTCCCACAAGAACACTAAGATATACAACAATAACATATATGTAAAGGGCCTAGGTAAGACCTATTTAGGCTCCTTGATTGTTGGTTCAGTCCTTGTGAGCCCCCATGAGGCCAAGTTAGTTGATTCTATAGGTTTTCTTCTGGTGTTCTTGATGCTTTCTGGCTTCTACAATCTTTTGCCTTCTTCAGGATTCCCTGAGCTCTGCGTAATATTTGGCTGTGGTTTTCGCATCTGCTTTCATCAGTTTCTGGATGAAGCCTCTTTCACAATAATTATGCTAGGATTTTGCTAGGCTCTAGTCTACACAGTAAAGTATTATTAGGAATCATTCCATTAATGTTTTTTCTCTTCCGTTTTGGGTCTATCTATTCCATCTCATAAGGTCTATCCAGATTCTAATTCCTGCTCTTCCAGGCTCTGTCAGGGATGGACTCCTACTCATGGAATGGGTCTTCTAGATGGACCAGGTATTGGTGCACCACTCCCCAAATTTCTGTACCAACTTTACTACAGCAGATTCTATAGGCAGGACAAATTGTAGAATGGAGGTTTCAAGGCTAGGTTGGTGTCCCAGTCCCTGACTAGAAGTCTTGCCTGGTTACAGGAGATGACTAGTATCCCCTCTTAGTAGGAATCTTAACTTGTGTCAATCTAATAGATTTCTAGGAATTTCCACTGCACTAGGTGTCTACATCACCCTTGAAATGCCTGACTCCAATTCCAGTTGTCTCTTCCAGTACTCTTTCTCATCTTCTCCCTACTGTTTCCTTCTTTTAACTGTACCCATTCATTCCCAGTCCACCATGATAGTTGTTATTTTCACTTCCCAGGAAGACTCATGAGGTCCCCTTGAGCCTGCTTCATAACATAACCTCTCTGTATCTTTGGATTGTAGCACGATTATCCTTTAATTTACAGCTAATATGCACTTATAAGTAAGGACATAATGTTCTGGGTATAAGTTTTATCATTCAGTATGATTTGTTGTTCTTGTTCCATCTATTTTCCTGTAAATTTTATGATATTGTTATTTTAACAGCCAAGTAATGCTTCATTGTGTAAGTGTACCACATTTTCATTGACTCTTCTTTCTCTCTCTCTCTCTCCCTCTCTCTCTCCTCACTCTCCTTACCATAGAAATCTTTGCTTTCATATTATAGTTTTTACTTTTTTATGGGTTTTCTGTATATGTAAATGTGTATGTCTTGTTACTTTTTTTATTACTATAAAAATATAAAAACAAAAGCCACTTAAGGAAGAAGTGTTTATTTGGGATCATGGTTATAACAGAAGGTGAACATGGCAGGGAAGGCATGATGGTGGGAAGATGTGGATGGTGCTCAGATTGTACTCAGTAAAGAAGTGAAGCAAAATGAAGACTACTGTTCAACTCATTATTTACATATTATGTTACAGACATGGAAGGAGGATCTGTCACTCCATACTGATCACCAGGGTTATTTCAGCTAATTTGGCTGACTAAATTGACATCCTCTTCCTCCTTCACTATGTCATGTGCTTCCCATTCATGCTGTAGAAGAGGATGACCTTTCCCCAGTAAAGGAAGGTCTGTCTTTGATTAGTTACACTGGTAGCTGTCCTGCTAGAACCTCCAAGCAAGCTGTCTCTTACACAATTCTAAATCCCATAAAATTGCCAGTATTAATCATCACCTAAATTCAAGAACTAAAAAGGAGCTGTTAACCATAGATTCCTTTTTGGAATGTGAGAACAGTATTCAGAATGTCACAGACATTTGATAGTATGTCCAACATGAATAGCAACAAAGCTACATTATCAAATACATCTACAGATAATAATTTGTGAAGATCCCATGAAGTTATACAATGTATCTCATAGGTTACCCAACATTTTAAAATATATTTATCAGATTATTTCAGGTATCCACCTGTCAAAAATAAGAGGATCTCTCAGAATAATGACTGTCTGAACAAGTCATATGTCTGTCTTGATTTGAAAAAAAATGTGTGAAACATTACCATAAAACAGTTTTCCATCAATAGAAAAAAAAACCCCTAAATTCTGACAATCATGTGATCAGCAATGAATGATATCATTTGAGGCAACCCTAGTAACAGTTAATCACAGTGAAATCTGGCCTGGAGTCTGACAGCTCCCCCTTTACCAGAAGCATTCACATCAGTTCTATAGCATGGTTCTCTTTAAGCAATCTAGCATTCTGGATCTTAGTCTACTGATTCTCCAGAGATCTCTGGCTGCTTACAGATCAATTTTTACTTGGTGTTGTTGCTTTTGCAAAACCAGGGCCTAAAGGGAAGCCCATCTCTGAAAAGGTCACATGGTAATTTTCAGGACTGAGCAGAAAACTTTTAGTACCAAAATCTTGGTGGAGAAAAATGAGATTGTTTCTGAACATCTTGGTGACCTATTTGTTTACTGTAGTTTATTCCCTGGAGTCATGCTCCTATTTACCTTAAGTTAGGTCCCTTGAACCTCAAACCCATAGTGTATAGGTTGTTCTGTAACTTTCAATGCAATTGACACCTACCCTTATTTATTGAGGAAGTTGTTCACTTGTTAGCTTCCTTTAATAATAAATAATTGTGAAAGTGGTTGTTCCCTTTGAAGTCTAAAGTGAATGAATAAATTGGTGCCTATAAAAAGCAGCTTCCCACTGGTTTTACACAAAAGGTGACCTTTACAGAACTCTATAATTAAAATCAAAATTCTCATTTTGTCTTCCTCTTAGGAGGCCACAAATCCTGCCTTTAAAATGATGACTTTCTAAAACAGTGAATAAACTCATTTTGTTTGGCCCAAGTTCTTTTGACTTTTCCTTCCACTGACATCACTGCTCCAAGTACCAAACTCAAACCTTACAAATTTGCCATGTAGTGATGCAAAGGAGAAATATAGAACTAACTTTTGTCTAATTGTTAAGTGAATACAGTGAAGACTTTGCTTGGAGAAAACTGCAATAGAATCATACACTTGAGGAAGGTAAGGGGAAACTCGGGGGTCATTCTGTATTGCACATTCACGGGTTAGACAGTGGAGACTGAAGTCAAAGTTACAGCAAGGAAATCTAGGCTTAAATGATCAGGTTCTTTTTCATCAGGGTGATGATGTGAATCACAGACCTTTGTGACTTTTGTATATTCAATTGGGAGGGAAGAAGGTACCTATTTTTATTGCCAACAGAAGAAATCACATATAGAGTTCTTATAATTTCTACAGTTAATAACACATTTAAAGGAGAAGATTTCAAGCATTTAAAATAAAGCAGGTATGAGATAAGTGAGGGAAGCATATAGATTATCTAAGTATCCTAAAGTCTTCATCTTCAAAGATTAGTGTGTGTTTCAACAGCGACTTCTTCTCCTTCCTCCCTCCCTCCCTCTCTTTCTTCCTTCCTACCTTGCTTCTTTATTCCTCCTCCTTCTTCTTTTCTATACCCTTTCTCTCTCTTCTTCTTGTCCTTTTTTGATAGTAAATCACAAGGAAATCTATTTTAAAACAATTCTTTGATTTACACACAATTTGGTCATTTCTTAAAGACAAAAGAAAACTTGTTTACTAAAAAGATAGATGTGCTGTCTGTCATTATACAAATAATTTAATTTTGGCTCAATATCTGTTATTGCAGGACATGGAGCATCTTCAATGCTTTCAGAATTAATTGGTATTTGACTTTATAATCACCTATCATGAGAATGTCACATTACATAAATACATAGTGAAAACTGGTAGAATTATGTGGAAAGCCATTTCGGAGATTATTGAGAATTCTGTATTAATCCTGAGCCAAAATTCATTTAATTATTTTCACAAAAACCAAGTCAGTGGCTCAAACATCATTTTTTAAAATCAGGCATTGTGACTCAATACCATGATATTCTAACTTGAGATTCACATGCTGAGATGTAGTAATAGAAAATTGTTAAACAGCTCTGTTTTTTAAAAATAATTTAATAATTATCTTTTTTTCTTATATTGAGAATGGATTTTATTCTCACATAACATAATATAGCCTGTTTACTGTTTTCCATCCCTTTACTCCTCCCAGTTACTCCCTACTCACCCCCTCTCACCCAAGCTAACCCCTTGTCTTTTAGAAACAAGCAGGCTTTTAAGGAATAAGAAGAAAATATAATAAGACGAAACAAAACCTAATCCCTTGGATTTGAACAAGACAAACAAACCTAAAGAAAAGAGTCTAAGGGAAGGCACAAAAATCAGATACCCCCTTATTTGCACACTCAGGAATTCTATTAAAAACTCTAAACTGCCTTAGTATATACTCAAAGGACTGACAGGGCAGGCCATGAGCTTGCTACTTCTGTTTCTCTAAGTTCATATGAGCCTTGTTTATGTTGATTTAGAGGGTCTTGTTTCCTTGGTCTCCATTTCCTCTAGCTTTTACACTTTTTCTGTCTTCTCTTCCATAGAATCCTCTGAGGTCTGAGGGGATATTTTGATGGAGACATCCTCTTTACGGGGTGAATGTACCAAGGTCTATCATTCTGTGCTCATTATCTGGCTGGGTTTCTGTGTTTGTTCCTATCTGCTGCAGGTGGTAGCTTCCCTGATAATCTGTGAACAAATGTCATGTTTGTCATTCTGGATCTAGGATACCTTACTCAGGATAACTTTTTTCCCCTAGACCCATCCATATACCAGGGAATTTTATGATTTCTTTTTCCTTTTGAAAAATAGCTAAGTTTTACTCAATTGTATACATAAACAATGTTTTTTCATCATTCTTCTGTTGAGGGACATCTAGGTTATTTCTAATTTATAGTTATTATGAATAGAGAGAGTAGCAATGAACATGGTTGAGCAAATGTCTCTATGGTAGAATGAAGCATCTTTTGGGTATGTGCCCAAGAGTGGTATATCTAGATCTTGGAGTAGATCCAGTCTCATCTTCCTTCAGAACCATCACACCGATTTTTATAGTGGCTGTACAAGTTTGCACTCCCAACAGCAATGAATGAGTGTCCCCCTTATTCAGAATCCTTATCACCATGAGCTGTCAAAGTTTTATTGATCTTCATCATTCTGTTATATTTAAGGTTTAAAATACATCTTGATAATATAATACATTCATTTCAGCAATTGATATAGTTTCAATATGAAATAGATATAACCTGTGAAGTAAATATAGGATGAAAATATCTTCATTTGAATCACTTTCTCCTTGGCTTTCATAAATTTAAAAACATAGTCCCTAAATGGCACAATGACTTTAGTATCAGTCAACAAGGGAAGAAAATATCATGAAAAGGATATGTAGTGCTCTGTGCCCTATAGTGAGGTTTGCTTATTTCAGGCCAGGTAGTACATTCTGTGTCAGAGAAGGGATTTGTACCTAACTTCTGCAGCATCCTGTGATAGAACTAAATGAAGGACCAGCAGCCAACTGTAGATGATGATGCCGTTTTTGGAATAGAGGTGCCTTATTCCAGCCAACTTACAGACCCATTTATAGTTTATGGTTCCATACAAATGACAGAAAAATGCAAACAGCTCTAATGAGTACTCATTCTGACACTAAAGGTTTAATAATAGTAGGAGACAACAAAGAATGAGAATGATATTTTCCAGAAGGTTCTAATCCATGGACCAAGTTATCCACTGGTAGCACAAATAGAAATTTTCAAAAAACATTTACTGATTTTTATCTTAAATCCTTCTTATAAAAACAATGGAGCTTTTCAAAAGTGTGGAACAGCAAGTCCCCCACACAAAGTTCATGTTGCATTGAATCTTATGCAGGGCCTTGCATCCATAATTTTCCCAGAGCATTTATGCCTTAGAAACTTATGGCATTTCTTTCCATGTGTCATATGCCATTGAGGTCTTAGATAAGATACAGATCCAAAGATCACATACTTATTTTGAAGAGATGAGAAAATAAAAGCAAGAACAAACAACTGGATGAGAATAATTATATTTAAGTCTTAATAATTATAGGCAATGTTATGGTTAGAGGCTAAGGGTTTGATTTAATTTACATAAGAGATGCTCTACTGGATCTGTAAAGATGGCTCAGTGGTTAAAAGCACTGACTGCATTCCAGATTACCGGAGTTTGATTTCCAGCTCCTATATGATGGCTTACAACCACCTATAATTTCAGCTTCAGGGAAATGTGTGCCCTTTTCTGGCCTCTAGGATACCACATATCCATGTGGTATGCAAGCATATTTGTACATAAAACATATATATGCACACAAACCATCCATACATAAAATAAAAATAAATTATTAAAAACATGCTATACTATGGCTATCATATTTCTATTTTGTATTGGTTATTTTGAAGACTTCATTTAAAGTTCAGTTATAAATTAAGTTGCTGTATTTTATACTGAAGTAGGAAAAATAAGTATTTCATTTTAATGTTTGTTATTTTGAATTTTTTTCATTGTAATCCTATTCATGATTAAACATTCATTTGGATGTGATGTGCATCAAGATTTTAAGAGAATATTTTATCTTGCTTATTCTTAAGTGCTTCCAAGTACTTATGTATTTATGGTGTAACTACTGTATACTCACTGCTAAAAAAATATGTGGCACCTTATAATACTTTTTTACTCATTAAAAATAAGTTACTAATTTAAAGATGAGAATAGTCTAATCAATTTACAACTCAAAAATGAAAAAATGCAAAGTTTTAAAAAATTATTTATTTGATAAAATTTACAGATTAACATTAAAATATATCTAAAGACATGTTGAAACATGGTGAAATTTATAATTTGAATAGTAAATTTAATTAACTCTTTTATTGTTTTTTTATCTATTCTGACAGAGATTAACTAGCAAAAACTACCTGGAAAAGTCATGGATAATAAAGAATCAATTATCCACCAGAGAAAGGTTAGTTAATTAGGGCCCAGATACAAATCAAAGTACTCTATTTTTGTTGTTAGGTTTAAACTTGATATAATTTTGAATTTTTTTTTTTACATGTTGAGAGTCTGCAAAGCCAATGATGGGAAGAGTATCTGCTAATATCTTGTCTGCAAAGTTACTCCCAATCTAGGATGCATCCTCAATGTTTGGTCCTGGGTATGCTACTGCACCATCATTTTGAGCTTCTGAGACTGTTTCATTTCATAAAATCAGAAGCACAATGTCAACATTTAAAATGGTCTAAGCCATGACAGTGTGACTTCTGTAATAGTAGGTTTTAATTGTTCACTTGTCACATCTAGAGTGACCTGGGAAGAGAGTCTCAATGACAGATGTCTGCAATTTGAGGGCATATCTGCAGGCAGTTAACTTGATTATGTTAATTAGTGTAGAGTGACCCACCTCATTCGCCGAACCTTGTCAACAAGTAGAGTTATGATAGGAGACTACGATGTGACCTGATGCTTCAGTGCCTCTCACCTTGACTTCCATGTGGTATAATGGACTATCACATGGAATTGTACACTAAAATAATCCCTTTTCCCAACCAAATTGCTTTACTCTCATGCATGTATCATAGCAAATGAAGTGAAACTAGAACAATGCTCAAACTCACTGGGCAGCAGAATTGAAGCTTATCAAATAAGAAGTGGTTTATGGTCATTATCTATCTCCAAGAGCTCAGTGATATAGCTAGATTTTGATTTTTATGGTGGGAATAGTTGGATATTTGATTATTCCCATTTAGTAATATTAATTATATATTTATATCACTATTTATTTATGTAAATTTATACATTTTGATAAAATAAATAATAATTTATCAAATAGTTAATATTTGATAAATCCCATTTAATGGGATTTTAGTACAAATCCACAAAAGAATTGGTCTTAGCATTTGGTAGGCTGATTATAAATTATAGATGTAAGCATTTATAATTCATGCAAGTTATAAATTTATATGAATGCTAAGGACTGAAAATAGTTAAAGCAGTTCTGCAGATGAAGAAACAGTAGAGCCTAGCAAATAAAATATTGGACTATGAAGCTTGTCTTCAGGGTTACTCCCAATCTATGATGCTTCCTCAATTTTTGGTCCTGGAAATGTTACTGAACCCTTTCTGTATCTCAGTTTCCCCATCTCCACACTAAAAATAAAAGGCTTACCCTAGAAGGTGGTTCTGAGCATATATAAGTTAGTATATTCTGTAAGTGTCAGGATAAAACCTGGGACAAATTGGATTCATGATGGTTAATTAAAAAATAGTTTATGGTGAGATGGGATCATTGCTTCCTCACCACATTTTATCAAGATGTATGGTATAGCTTGATATGGATGATTTGGTCCCTCTGAAGACTCACGTGGTAAACAGCCCATGGTGAAATGTTCAAAAAGGCATTGGGAAAGTGACTGGATCATTAAGATTATGATAATCAGTGTTCACCCATTTGGTGCCATAGATGCCAAAGATTTGTTCCTGAGGGGATATGCTTTGTGTCTAATACCATGCTTTGTTTCCCCCTACTTCCTGGATGCACTTAGGTGAGCAATATTTCTGTGCAATCCCCTGTCACCATGATCTGCCTTACCTCTGTTCCAAAACCAATGGAGCCAGAAGCCAATGTGGATTAAAAACACTGAAACTGTGAACCCAGAAGAAATCTACTCCCATGTTACTTTTCTTCTGTGTTCTGTCAATGTGATGGAAAGTGAGTAATAGAATATGGTACAGATATAGGGGAAAGGTAAAATTAACCATAGGAAGGAGAAATTGTGAAAAGACTCATGTTTATATATAATTTGGTGTGATTTGTGTACCCAAACAGGTCTCTGAAGGAGAAAGTATTCCTAAATAAATGTAACTAAACATCAGCCAGAGTTTAGCCAAAATGACAACTGGGTTTCTACCTAAAGTATAAATGAACACTGAAAAACAGAAGCTAAAATTTAAAACTGTTAGAGGAGAATATAGTTACATGAGTTCCTGACTCTGGGTGATATAAAATATGTTATATTAAAATAAAATAAAAGAAATAAATAGTAAACTAAAATCAACCTTGAAAAAGATATTAAAATTCTACATGGTAGTCTCAATCTCTTCTGCCAATAATGGAATCCAGCCACTTTACTAAACCTTCTTAAGATGGCTAATCTTTCTCCTTCAATAATATAGTTTTATGTCTTATTTTTGCACAGAGAATATTGACAAGAATATTTTGTATTTGTTGAGTTTCAGATTACTGGTTTGTGAAACAGTTCATTAGTGCTACTGTTATCAAACCAGAAAAACAATCATACAGAAAGTACAGAAGTCTTAATCTTCTATTAAGCATAAATAAAATGACACTCAAAAAACATGGTATGCTTAGAACATACAGCATTTTGATGCTAAGAATTTCAATTCTTATACTTTGTCCACCCATTTTAAGACCCAAACTACAATTGAATATCTTATGCTTTCATAATCATGTTCTTCTAATATTATCATTTTAACAAAAGTATATATAAGATTACTGATCATGGTAAACCAGTCCATGGTCTTCGCTGTTATAAAAAGTAATGTTATCTAAAGCACATGTTTATCTTTGACTATGTCTTTCATTCCATTTGGTAGGTCTCAAGCCCTACAAAAAGCCCTGCTGACTCTTGTGCTCTGTTCTTCAGATCGTCTTGCATCCTGTACTTCACTACACTCTATTTTTATTCTCTGTATGCTGATTTGTTGCGGCTCTTTGTAGTAATCACTGTCTACTGCAAATGAAGCTTTGGTAATGAGGATTCAGAGATACACAAATCTAGATGATTAGAACTGAAGGGCTAATTTAGTGCTATGTCTATTTAGCCTATAAGTAATCAGTTCTCATGTAGGTCCTACAGAGTTTGGGCTTGGTTAATAGTACCAGGCATTACATTCAATCAGAAAGTGGTTGGTTACTCCCATGATGCTTCTGCCACTATTGCACCAGTTGTCAAATTTGATAGATAGTGACTATTCTAGCTTGTAAAATTCAGAACAGGATAAGTAAACTGTTGATTACTAGTTAATTCTGGTATCATGTGGACCTTCACCCACTATGAATGCTTCTTACCAAAGTCAAAATGCCTAAGATTTAAAACAAAAAAACCAAGCAAACCATACAATAATGCTGGAATACATGTAAGAAAAGGGAAACATTTCTTCCCAGTTGGTTAGAGTTAAAACTGGTATAGCCACTACCAAAATCAGAGTAAGAGTTCCTATAAAAACTAGAAATAGAACTATCTATTATATGATCAAGCTATACTACTGCTGAGTATCTCCCTAAAGAACTGTTTTCCTACTATAGAGATATTTTCTCATCTATGTTCATTGCTGCTTTATACATAATAGCCAGAAAACAAAATAACTTAAATGTCCATCAGCTGGTAAATGACTAATGAGTGTATAGTACATGTAAACAATCAGATATTCAGATGTAAATAGAAATGAAATTAAGCAAATCACTAGTAAGTGAATGGAATTATAAATAACCATTCTGTATGATGTAACTAACATTAAAGACCTTTCAAAAGGCCAAATGGAACTCTACTTTTGTTGAAGTTTTCTAAAATGTACATATATACAATTATTAAAGGTCTTTAAATGAATTGGCTCTATAATAGGAGAGCACACTTCTCCCAGGCACTACAGTCTGTCAAATAAAAAGACCAGTGCTAATTATGAGTTACTTCTTTTTGAGATTTTAGTTAGTAGGATCCCATAAATGCCTAGGCATTACAGGCTACTGCTATTGCTCTTGAGGTTACCCTTCAGAACTTGATAATAAGATCCTATTACTAAAAATACACATACCAAAATCATAGTACATGAAGAAATCAAGCTGCTAAAGACCTGAAAGTTTCATCCATATGGGAGATACTGATTCTTGACTCTTCAAATGCAATATTGGAACACCTCTTTTTAAAAAATCACTTTTCCTCTACTATATTGCATTACTTTTATTTTTATCATGCCCAAGGAAACCAACACAGTGCTTCATTTTTCATTATTTTCTTCTTATCACACACAAGGTAGAACATTGTGGATTCAAAAGCTTGGGATTTTAACTTTGCATGACTGGATTTGTCATAAGGGCACTTGCAGTCTTTGAGAATAAAGACTGTCTGTTGTTCTACACACTACTAAGACGGTCTCAAGAATAATATAATCCCAACCCAAATACCAGCTTCAAGACAAGGTGTACAACTCTGACAAATTTGCTTCTCTAGATCAAATCTCTCATCTTAAAATAGTCAGAACTATGATACTCATTTCAATGTATGTTTAAAAATTAAGTGAATGATGAAGTTATGGTCCTCAGTTGTGTGGTGTGATAGTGTTCACAATGAAAACACTACTATTAATAAATATTAAATTCATGTATACAATAAAGCCAGGGTGTATGTGGTATGATAACTGGTTAGAAAATTAAATCATCCTCATCTTCTTGCTTAACGCCCACATATTATAGCTAAATACTAGCCATGAGAATTGTCACTATTATGGGCTCTGAATATGAATGCTGAAAGCGTGCCCCTTTTCCCAAGGGTAGGCATTATTTTTTAAATTTTAACAAAGAAAAAATACTACTTGACAGATACTATAGCTTCCTTACCTTCAACTTTCCAGCTGTGCCAGTAAGCTAGTTTGATATTAAATGTTCTGCTTCAAAAAAAAAAAAAAAAAAAAAAAAAATCTCAGAATGTCTGCTGTTTGACTATATTATCAGATTTTTTTGCACAATAATTTTTTCTTGTCTTCTTCGGTAGAATTAGAATGGAGAATGGGGTGGAAATGGTAATGACATAGTCAGAAGCACTTCACATTTTTCTATAATCTGTTGCAGGTGTTTGGAATGTTCTTTTTGCTCAAAACAGAGTATTTATCTTTTTCAATTTAAACACAGATGTTTGGAGATTTTTGTGAACTTCTATTGAGAATCCAGGATACTACTCAAACAATTATATATATATATATTTGTTTGAATATATATATATATAAAATATATATATTCTCTATGCCTTTTGAAAACTTTGATACATTCAGTTCCTTTTGGGTTATTAACAATTTTTATGTAATAAAAAACAGATGTATTTTATATATCACTGTATGAGACTTTAACATTGAACAGCAGTCATTTCAAATGTGCCACTGTATTAGTCAGGGTTCTCTAGAGTCACAGAACTTATGGAATGTTTCTATATAGTAAGAGAATTTATTGGAATGTCTTACAGTCTACAGTCCAACTAATCCAAATAATTGGGTTGCTGTGGATGGGAAGTTGAAAAATCTAGTAGTTGCTCAAATTCTATGAGGCTGGGTGTTTTGGCTGGTCTTCTGTATTAAGCTGGAATCCAGAAGAAGTAGGTTCCAACAGATGTACTGTTAAATAAGTGCAGGCAAGTGAAAAAAGGAAGCCTTTCTTCTTCCATTGTCCTTATGTAGACCCCCAGCAAAAGGTATGGTCCAGATTAAAGGTGTGTACTATCATGCCTAAACCTAAGCAGTTCCTTACCTAGAACTTACTCTCTTCCATGCTGGCCTTGAACTCAGAGATCTCTTGACTCTGTCTTCAGAGATTAAAGGCAGATACCTCCTTACCTGGGCCTAAGCTTTTTATGGCCACTATGCCTCAAGATCCAGATCAAAGCTTGTGTCTTCCAGCCTCAAGATCTGAATCATAGGTGTGACCTCCATTTCTAGATTGTAGTTTATTCCAGATATAGTCAAGTTGACAACTGGGAATAGCCATAAAAGCTAAATTATGTAATTTAAAAGCATATCAATATTAATGTAAAATTCATTTAATAATAACAAATACAAGTTTGATATTTTGACATTCTTTAAGAATTTAGAATCTATGAATTTGCTTTTTCTTTTTAGAAGTTGAGGTTTTTAAAACACCCATTCATATTAAACCCCAGAATGTACAGACTATGCTGGTGAGTACAGCAATTAAAAATAAAGTATTTTCTTTGTTTTTTTTCTACTGTAATAGTCAGTGCATTATTCTTCATTGATCTTTTTAAAATTAACTATTTTATTTATTTACATTCTGGATGTTGCAATCCCCAGGTGTCTCCCCCCCCCCCCCAGTTTCTCATCCCATTCCCCCTTCTCTTTGCCTTCAAGATGGTGCTCCCCATGTCCTGTTCTCCTCTTTGGCATCCGCCCTTCCCCAGGTCTCAAGTCTCTACAGAATTAGTCACATCTTTTTCCTCTGAGGCCAGACCAGGCAGTCCTCTGTTGTATATGTTTTGGGGCTTTAGGCCAGTCTGAATATGCTTCCTGGTTTGTGGCTCAGTCTCTAGGAGCTCCCAGGGCTCTGGGTGAGTTGAAACTGTGAGTCTTCCTATGGGGTCACCATCCCCTTCAGCTCCTTCAGTCTTTCCACTAATTCCTCTATAGGGGTCCCCAACTTCAGTCCAATGGTAAGGGGTAAGAATCTACATCTGCCTCAGTCAGCTCCTGGTAAGACCTCTCAGAGGACAGCTGTGCTAAGCTCCTGTCTGTGAGCACATGTCAGGCCTTGGTACAACCTGAACTACCCCATGAGATGGATTCCAAGTTGAGTTGGTCACTGAAAAGCTTTTCTTTTACTCTCTTCTCCATTTTTCTCCCTGCAGTTCTTTTAGACAGGAACAATTCTGGATCAGAGATTTTTGACTGTGGGTTAGTAACCTTGTCTATTAGAGGTGGACTCTTCAAGTTTCCTCCTCCCACTGGGCATTTTGGCTAAGGTCATCCACACTGAGTCCTGGGAATATCTCACATCCTACATCTCTGGTACTTTCTAGAGGGTCGCCTATCCCGACCCCTAGAAGCTGCATATTTCCATTCATTCTTCTGGCTCACTGGGCTTCTCTTCTGTTTTCTTTATCCCAGAAGTAGAACTTACATGTATTTATTTCTTTAGCTATGATCTTCTGTAGGGAAAATCCTGTTTTAGTAATGCACACGCGCGTGCGCACACACACACACACACACACACACACACACACACACAATTAAAAGCCCATAAAATAATAAGTATTCTACAAGAAGTCTTTATTTCAATTTACTTTGTTTCCACAATGGACCAAATGAGATTCAAAAAGTTTCATGCCTTTGATCACGAGGCTAACTTTTGTATTGACCAATTTATTCATCTATGGAATTATTATTTTTCCATTTGTAGAAAATAAATTTTTGGAGACGTTCCTTTGAGACTATGTAAACATTATTTTCCTCAAAGTTTACACTGATAACTTCAGCATACATTGGTGGAATTTGTGTTAATACGTATTACTATTGATCAGTTCCTAGTAATAGTTACCTTTCTGACACCACATGGAATGAGAAGGCAGAGAACAGTAAGTACAGAACTAGACCAATGGCTCAGCATTTAAGAGATTGCATGATGCCCGGCTAGAAGACTCAAATACTATTTCAATTACCTGTATCCTCAACTCCAAGGATCCAATGTTCTTTTCTGGTGTCTATATTTATGGATCCTCACACATGCACACATACTCTCCCCATATATGTGTATATTTAAATAAAGAAAATCTTAAAAATAACACACATTGACCTTAGTATCACTAGGGTAGCCATTTTAAAAAATGACATCTTGGAAAGTGGGTTTGTTTAAATTGATCTTAAGGTATATATATATATATATATATATATATATATATATATATATGTGTGTGTGTGTGTTTGTTTGTATGTGTACGTACATGAGTTTACATCCACTGTATGCCTGCATGAGTCAAGAAGATGGCATTGGAGTCACTGAACCTAGAGCTACAGGCTACAGTAAACCAATGTGTGGGTGCTGGGAGCCAAATTTGAGTCCTCTGAAAAGAGCAGCAAGCACTCTTAGGTGTGGATTCCGCTCTTCAGCCCCTTTATGTTCATCTACAACACTCGTTTAATGTTGATCACTCATTATGTGTACACAGTGGAACTACAAAGTTACAACTCTAAAATATTAAATAGTCACCAACACTCCTGGCCATCCTGTTTCTCAAGAGATACAGGCAGATTATCAGAAGTTACAGTTCATCCTTAGCTATATACTGCGGTAGAAGCCAGTCTAGATTGATTCTCAAAAAACAAAGTAAAGACAACATTCCACATTTCCATGGTGTGTTGTTAAAGCCCATAAAGACCTTAATTATGAGAAAATACCAAATTGAAACTGAGGGACATGGAACCAAGTAATTGATGAGTGTGCTTCAAAAGTGTCAAGGTCATGAAAGGAAGAGTAAGGTCCAAGTGATGTCTGTGGAATCCAAAGTGTGATCCCTGAGCAGAAAGAGGCACATGGAAACAGAGAGTAAACAAGAAGATGATGAAATTTCAATAAAGTCAACAGGTTAATTTGTGGGGTGTTACCAATTTTTATTTTCTAGTGGTAATATAATTCTACTGTCACTATATTTGATGTAAATAATATAAAAAGCCGAGTGGGTAGAGTTAAGGAACTTCATTTTTTTTTTTATAACTTTTGAGTAGATGTAAAGTTTATTCACAAGAAAATGTTTAGAGTAAGGTTAGTAACACTTTGGAATACTTTAGTCTAGGAGGGAAGTTTTGTTGTAGCTTAAGTCCATATCTTCCTTTCCTCTGGTGGAAATGTTTTGATCAAATTATATATTTTCTCACATAGAAAAGTGAATTAGCAATTTTCTAATATTAAATCCTAGATTACTTTAAAATAGTAGAAACCTTCCAAAAAATACTTGTATTCAACAGCTTATTAATATATGGATGCTAGGTAGAACTGAACACTAGAACAAGAAGCAGATTGAGTTGTGTCAGTCAGTTGAATTGATTGTTAGAAATACTACCAGTAATGTCTGTCTAATTAGCATCAGAATTCATATTCAAATTTTTTTCAGGTAGGAGCCAGTCATTAGCCATAACCTGTCAAGCTAACAAGGCAGATTTAATGCTAAAGTACTCTTGTTAAGGCAGTCTTATTCAGTCCATCAGGATCGAACAACCTTAACTTCTAATAGCTAGAGGGCAAAAATTGTGGGAAATTTTCAGGTTCCATTAAATCTCTATATAAATCTGTAGATTAAGATAAAAGAATGCATGGAAAGAAAGGCTTTCAGAAAGAAGAGTCTGCAAGATCCTTAGCCTGAGGCTTAGAAACTCCTAGAGGAGAATGTGATGCCACCCAGGAAATAAAATCTGTCCTCGTTGAGAATCAGAGAAATTAAAAATAACAACCAAAAAGACTGGCCCATGAATTGGGTTCAAGTCGGTTCACAAATGATTGAGGTAATAAATATTTTAAAAACCTATTAAGAAGCAGGGTTCTTCTTTGCTTCCTCACAGTGGTTCCCCACAACTCCTGCAGCCCCAGGCAATTAATCTGTTTTTCAATATTCACGGTGAGCTAATGTCTTTTAACATTATTATTTTAATTGCCATTATTTTACATTGTAGGAACTTGATAAATGTATCACTGCTGCATAAAACAATGTAAATTCTTGAATCAAAAGCAGAAGTCTTTACTTAGTCTCTAGGTAGAAAACATCCTTTTAGCTTTTCAGAAAAAATAAAGAAATTTTATAGACACTATATTGTAGCTTTTAGATATAACGTTTTTACTAAGTATGAGAAAAATCTGAAAATGTTCTTCAGGGTACCTACCTAGGGTAATAACATTGTCTATTTCTTCTCATTAAATAATAAAATGATTTAATAAATGAGAAATAAGGGTATGGATTCTCTACTCAGAATTCTAGTCTTTGCTCTAAAGGATCTTGGGTATAATGGCTGCGTTGAAAACCTCACAGAGCTCTCTTTATGACTTCAGGCCACGATAATGTGTGTGTCTTCATAGATGCCTGTGTGGTCCTTCCTCTTTCAGGAGCATTAGCAAAGCAGTAAGACTGAAAATGCTGCAGCTGATGTTTGAGAACGTGAATCAAAGCTCTCCACCACAAACACATCTCTGGGGGTGTCACATTTTCCTCTCAAAGGCCTGTCCTAAGCCTGTCCAGCAGTATAGTGATAAAAAATAGAAATCTCATGCCTAGTAATGTTTAATCCAGCCTAAGTTCCCAGAGTGTGGACGGTGCTAAGGCTCAGGTTAGTAAAGCTACAACTCCTGAAACAGAATAGATTACCTTTGCTTTCAAGATATATATCTTCATTTATTTCCATTCAGCTGAAATCAGTTATTAGCCATGGAAAAAGATGATTCTCCCCGTAACTTCCTATGAACACGTTTTCTTGAGTTAGTGCTAAAAGGCTCTTTAAAGTCTCCAGCTCTTTTCATACTGCATTCATATTTATCTCTTTCTATACTATCACAGGAGACTTGGCACTCCAAGACATTTCCATACAAAATGAAGCTAGAAGAACAAAGCAAGACCAAAACCAGCTGGACCAACACCAAATTCTGCATCTCTATGTCTGATGTCAAACTCCTTTCAGCTTCATTGATTTCAGCACAATTCTTAACCTTGGGATGGCTCCATGTCCTGTTAGCAGCTTTCTTTGGGAGGTATCCCATGTCTGTGGCATCTCTAATATCTTGGAATATCCAAGGTGATTTCTACTTTACAGCTTCTTGTTCCACTATCTGAGATCCACACATGGTCTGTGCTGCTCCAAAGGGCTTGGGTCACTTCTCTAGCTTTGCCCTCTGTAGCACTCTAGGCTTTGGTTGACCCACTCCACTGCTGCTGCTGCTCTTGGTGGTCATCCCAAGGTACTCACACCTCTAATTCACTGGAGTATTCTGCTACAACTAGGCTTCAATAGTCTCTCATAGGTTTTCTTCATGTGCCATGCCTCAACTTTTTTGCATGATCCCTTCAGTCCTGAGCCTTCAGCTGCAACCAAAGCTGTACCTTTACCAGTGGCCTTCTCTGGCCTCTCACAGTGCTTCTTCAGCTGCTATCCATGATACAATCAGGCTTTTAAAGCCAGTACCACCTGCATTATTATTAAATATTACAAAGTCCAGATGCAACATGAGGAACAACCTAGTCTATTTCTGGAACACAGCTTCTTTGTGCTCTCACAAAACACTTTCCAGAAGATGTCACCTCAGTGATGCTGGTCTCTTTTTAATCACTGCTAATTTCTTAGCTCCAACTAACCAGCATCAATTGTCCCAGTGGTCCCTTCTATTCTTGACTCTAAAGCCAGAGCCACATGGCTTAAGCTGCTGAGTTCTGCTGCTTGCTGGGATTGGAACAGGGACCCCTTGTTCTATTACATTGTTACCAGCTTTCTGTTTTTCAACTATCTCACTGCTTAAGATTTGTTGTCCTAGAACTTGCTCTGTGGATTGACCTTGAACTCAGAGATTTGCAAGGCTCCTTTTCCTGAATGCTTGGATTAAAGGCATGTCCCACCCATGAGACTAAACTGGAGAACAAAGTCTCTGCTGTGCTTTTTTTTGAGACTCCTTTGTCAATGCAATTAATATAAATCTTTTTACCTTAGCCTCAGGTAGACTCTTCAGACAAGGACAAAAAGCAGCCACATTCTTCACCAAAATACCACAAAAACAATCTATGGACCACATTCTGAAATTCTTCTTCACTGAAACCTCTTGCGCCAGGTCTTCACAGTTCAAACTGCCCTCAGCACCAATGTCTTCCATATTTCTACTAAGGTGTTCCGTTAAGCCCAACTTAAAGCATTCGACTGCTTTCCAAAGTCTCAAAATCCATATTCCTCCTAACAAAAGCATGGTCAGGCCTCAGCATAGCAATATCCCAGTCCCTGGTACCAACATCTGTCTTAGAGTTTCCATTGCTGTGAATAGACACCATGACCAAGACAACTCTTTAAAAAACAAACAAACAAACAAACAAAAACCAACAAGATTTAATTGAGGCTTTACAGGTTTAGAGATTTGGTCCATTGTCATCAAAGTGAGAATCATGGCAGTTTCCAGGCAGACATGATGCTAGAGGACCTGAAAATTCTACATCTTCATCCAAAGGAAGCCAGGAGCAGACTGCCCTCAAGCAGCTAGGAGGAGGGTCTCAAAGCTTACCCCTACAGTGACACACTTCCTTGAACAAGGCCAAACCTACTCCAACAAGGCTGTAGCAGTCCTCATAATGCCACTCTCTGAGCCAAGCATAGTCAAACCAGCAGTTTCCTCTAGCAATTGATCGGAGGGGATACAGAGACTCGCAGACAATATTAATAGCAGCTATAGGGAACTTCAGGGGAACAGGGTCCACACAATCAACTAAGCAGGGCTCAGTGAAACTCAGAGACTAAAGCAGCAATTACAGAGCATTTATGGGTCTGGTCTAGGAACTCTGCAAACTAGAGTATCTTAACAATCTGTGTGTGTGTGTGTGTGTGTGTGTGTGTGTGTGGTACGGTGTATAAATGTTGAATATCAACTTGCATCTACTTGGGGCAGACAGGATTGCTCCTTACAAGACATTATATTATAGGAGCTAATAGGACTTCAATAAGATTAGCCCCCTTGCTGGGTCATCAGTGAACTTTTTCTCTCTCTAATACTGACTAAAATTTCAATATGAAAATAAAAATCCAAGGAAAAGATCTATAGAAAAATCAGTCTAGTCACAGGGAGAATAAAAAAAAAAAAAGTAGTTTCTGGATATTTTTGTTTTTCTAATGGAACCTCCTATTGATTCACTTTTATTCTATATATGATTTGCCAGTCTTTTTATTTACATTCATGATAAAATCATACCTCATAACTTCTCAGTTTTCTAATCAGTAATCAGCAATGCAGATATTATATCCTGAAGAGGCAGCTCTGATATTATCTTTGAGCTTGCAAAACTCAATGTCAGGTTCCTCTTCAGAGTCTCTATTTTAATAAGATCCCCTGATATTCTTCTGTGCATTAAGTCTTAAGAGGTATTGTTTTCTCCTGTTGGAATGGTTGAAAGATGTCTACTTTTACTTGGCATTTGGTGATTTTGATTGACTTTTGATTCTCATCAAATGGAAGCCAAGTTATGATATGTCAGCCTCAATATTAAAGCAAATGATGCTGTTTATTAGAGACAAGCAAAATACAAGGTGAGAAAGATTCATGCTGTGGTAAAATATCATCATGTTCAACTATGTATCAAGAAAAAGTTGTTAAAGCAAATGGGAGATATTTGTACAGGCTCCTTGAATACAGAGTTGATTGGTCTTCAAGGCTTGTGGGAGGACTTAGTGTTAGGTCATTGACGGGGTTCTGTTGTTGGGCTTTTACTCTAGAAAAAACATATGACCTGGATTGTTACTATGTCAAAGACCATTAAGGACAAAGTAGTTTGGAGAAATGCATGCACATGTACAAGGCATGTAAAGCATGCAATTGTATGTAGATTATGATTGTTCCTTGTTTTAATTTATTTTAGAAGAACCATAGATTAGTATCTCAGAAGCTGGCACAATCTCTGTCTTATTTCCTTCCTGTATTGAAATTTATCTGGATTGACAAGAATACTTTGTTCTTTGTATTTGTAATTTTCACATTGGTTTATAATGTGTACATATTTACATATTGACTATTAAGGTTCACAACTCGAGAACATACCACAAAAAACTTTTTAAAAGGAAAAGTCTCATCAGATGTGTAAAAGTCTTATCTTAAATATCGATTTTTTGGAGGTTAAGAACCATGCTTCATGGCATGAGCTACATGTTACAAATTGATAAAAAAAAAATTTAAGCAAATTTGCAACCAGTTACTCTGTTCAGTTAAGATGATGAAACATTCTCATAACTTTAAAGGAACTGATCAGGTAGATCTTGGGAAATAAGCCTCCTAGATAAATACTGCTAGAATGTGCCAGATTCCTTGCACTGGAGGCTTAGCTGTACCAAATATGCAAAGTGAAACAGTAAGTACAAAAAATTATAAAAAAACTAATATAACAAGCATTTCAGTATCGGAGTTGTGTGTGTGTGTGTGTGTGTGTGTGTGTGTGTGTGTGTGTGTGATACAAAATGATAATGAAGACAAGAAGAAAGCATTTGACAAAGAGATTGGTGCAAAAAAACCTGGGATGAGAAACTTCTGGAAAGATGATTAAATATCATGTGAGGAGGTGATAATATTGAACATGGGAGAAACTAGACCAGAAGGAAGAGTATTATCCAGTTAAGCTTCAAGTAAAAGGACTCTGGTGCCTGTAAGGAGAAAAATAGGTGGCTAATTTCACAAGATCTGCCTGAATAGTTACCTGAAAATATGTGAGAATATCTCTCCAGTTTAACAAGGTGATATATATATATAGTCTCAGTCCTTCGAGTGTGTATAGAGAAACAATTATCTTCACACCTAGTGTGTTGACTTTCTTTTTCTGTAGGGTAGGCATATGTGCTTTCAGAGAAATGAAGAAAGTAATGATGTCTGGTCTGTGACTAGAATGCTATCACTTGGGTCTTCTTTGCAGAGAACTGTAGATAAAGTGTTACAGAGCAACAACATGTAAATTACAGCTCTCTTCAAAAAGTCAAAGAAAAGAACAAACTTAGTATCATAATACTTCTTCTACATATAGTTGCATTTGTCTTCCATGACCGCTTAGCCATGGTTCTATCTATTTCTACATTTTATATTTAGATTTTTTTCATTAATTATGATGCACTCTTAAAATTGAGTCATGTAGACAACCATATGGTATATCGTTAATAATGGTAATTTCACATACTGGATGAGTTAATTGCTCTTTAATTATGACTTAGATAAATCATCGTAGAGTTGTCAGAAACTAGATTCATTTAGTTAATTAAGACAACAAAACTACATCATTGTTCGATACTCATGGTAGCTGGCACATATGGTCTGACCTCACCCCTTCTTAAATATGGTTGATTGCTTTATACTTCTTATTTTCTGAAGGAATAAAATATTGGTAGATTTTCTTAAAGAAATGTGTTCAAGTTCTTCCATCCTATTTCTATATGTACTAGAAATTCATGCACAGCTAAAAGCTGCATCTTCTAGTTGATTATTTAAAACAATAATTGCTGTAAGCATTATGTAACACATTTGTTACTTGTCTCATTGCTACATTAAAGTACTTTAAGGAAGGAATGTCCTATTTAATTCATACTAACAACTCAGGGAAGGTATAACTCAGAAGTTGAGTAAGTTCCATGGGAACTGTGAAAATGTGCATTATTTAGTTGGGGGATGAAATAGTTTGTAGATAGTTTGTTAGGTTTGCTTGATTTATGGTGTAATTTACCTCTAGTAATTCTGTTTAGTTTTTGTCTCCATGACCTCTATATTGGTGAGGGTTGGGTACTGACTTCATTCATTATCACTGTATTGAGGTAAATTTGTGATTTTACATCTAGATTTCTTTACAGAGAAATTTCTTGTATCTGTGTTTGGGGAATCTATATATTGAGAATCATAATAATTTCTTGTGTTATTCCCTTTGAAACTAGGACATGATTCTTTATCCCTTCATACTATATTTTATTTGAATATTTTGTCAGATATCAGAATAGTTACATCTGCTTGTTTTCTAGATCCATTTACTATGGTGCAGGAGAAACTGAGAGTTCTATACCTTGTTCCGAAGGCAAACAGGAAAAGATTGGCTTCCAGGGAGTTAGGATGAGGGTCTTAAAACCCACACCCACAATGACATATTTCCTCCAACAAGGCCACACCTCCTAATAGTGCCACTCCCTGGGCCTAGCATATTCAAATAACCACACGAGTAAATAGTGTATGAGGTACACATTTTTTGTTGTCATTGGTTTTTTGAGACAGGGTTTCTCTGGGTATCCTTGGCTGTCCTGGAACTGGTTTTATAGACCAGGCTGGCCTTGAACTGAGAGATTTGCCTGTCTCTGCCTCCTGAGTGCTGAAATTAAAGGCATATGCCACCACAAAAAAAGAGATGTGTGGTTTTATAAAAAAAAAAAGATTTAATTTTTATTTTATGTGAATTGGCATTTTTACCTTCATGTGTGCCTGTGTAAGAGTGTTGGATCTTCTGAAGTTGGAGTCACAGACAGGTGTAAACTGCTAGATGGGTGCAGGGAATAGAACCCAGGTCCTCTGGAAGAACAGCCAGTGCTTTTAATGAGTCAGCCATATCTTCAGCCCCATATGAGAGAAAAAGAATTGAAATAATACAAGTTATAATAAATACATTTATTTATGGGGAACACTGTGATGTTTGCTGTCAATATACTTTATGAAATGATTATATTGTGGTAACTAACACCTCCAGGATTTATTATTTATAGGTCTAGATGCCTTCCTCTGATACTTAATGTGTTCCTTAAACTGCACAGCTTAGTGATGAGGTCTCTCCTATCTACTTAAGAATAGGCTTCACCAGTACTTGACAAAGTCTAAGGCTAAAGTTCTATAATTATTGAGCCTGTTTTGCCTGTGGTAGGTGGGGCCTTACTTCATGATAAGCTACCTAATATTCTGGCAGTGGTGGTGTGTTCATCATGCTAAAGCTACTTTGTGCTTGCATCTTGCAGTGCAGGGACCTATACAGTCTGAAAGGCACACAGAGACCTGCGCTGCAGTTGGTGGCGTTGCAAACTGAAATACAAATCTATCCTACCACAGGTTTCTATCTGCTTTCAGAGAAGATGGTAAACACTGGCATACCAGACAATCAATATTCCTTGAGATAGGAATCTGGGTGGTATAACTTTATTTGCTACCAAACATCAGGTTCACAGAGATGACATCTCACAGTTGAGAGACCTGCACAGTCTAGTGGTGGAAGGTAGTGTGCCTCAGGTTCTCTCTAAAGCTACCAAATTTGTAGACTAACACCCAAGCCTGTCTTACCAGTTTCATGCAATGCCAGGGAAGGACCAGAAGAACTCTAAACCCTGGCCTAGATCTGTGACCTTCAGGCTGTAACTGTGCACATATATGACATGGTCTCATTGTCATGTGCCTGGTATTGAGCTCAAAGGTAAAAGTCTAATGCAGCTGTTTCTACATTACTCTTAAAGGCTTAAATTTTGTTTTTTTCTCTGCTCTGAGAAATTGATGAAGGGATATTGGAGATCAGTAGCTGCCTTGTTAAGACTTTCTGGCATAATTGTTTGGCACTGGCCCAGTGGCAGGTATTATGGGGGCACTGCTTGGCACTGGCTTTTACTGTGGCATGTCTAATATAGGATTTCTTGTCTTATTCTAGGAGTTGATTCCCTGTCTCTCTCCCAGTCAGAGGCATCTCTTTCCAGTTTGCTGCTTAGAGCCTTAAGAAGTGTGAATTTTTCTGTCTTTGATTTTTTATATCTTTTAAAATTTTTCTTTTTCTTTTTTTTTCATACAATATATCTCAAACACAACCCCTCCATCATCCACTCCTCACTGTTCCTCTACCTCCCCTTTCCTCCAGATTCACTGCTTCTCTATTTCATGTCAGAAAAGGTCAGGGCTCCCAGTGATATCAACTGAACATGGCATATGAAAAAGACATAAAAGTCTAGGCAAAAATCCTAATATCAAGGCTAGATAAGGCAGCCCAGTAGGAGAAAAAGAGTCCCAAGAGCAGGCAAAAGAGTCAGAGATACACCACTCCCAGTGTTAGGAGGCCCACAAAAACCCAAGCTAAACAACCATAACATACTTGCAGATGACCTACCATAGACCCATGGAGGTTCCATAGTTGCTGTTTCAGTCTTTTTGAGCTGCTATGAGTGCTGCTTAGTTGATTCTGTGGGTTGTATTTTCTTGTTGTCTTTGACCTTCTGGCTTCTATAATCCTGTATCTGCCTTTTCTGTGGGGTTTCCTGAGATTCACCTAATGTTTGGCTGTGCGTCTGTACATCTGCTCCCATCAGCTGGAGGAGGAAACCTCTCTGATAATGATTGGGCTAGGCATCCACCTATGAGTATAATAGAACATCATTTGGAATAATTCCATTGACTTTTTTTTTGCCAGTCTTGTTTGCCTTATCTTTCTTAACACACCCTTTCTTTCTGGGTAATAAAGGTAGTCACTATGGTTTCCACTTTGTTTCTGTAGATCTCGTGAAAGTTGTTTGATGCATGAATGTCTGCCCAATTTGGTCTATCTCAGGAGAGATGATGGTCAATTCACAGAGAACTGACTTGGATACCATTTTAATTCTTGAAACTGCATTTCAGAGGTCTGTTCTCTTCATTACTTATAGAGGCTGAAGTCCACATCTAAGGCTTCATTAAAGTGTTCAAGATGTTTTTGCATATATATTGTTCTTTTTGCTCCCAAGAGAGGAGACATACTGGTACTCTAAAGGAAGCAATATAATTTACTGTGTGGACAAACTCATTCCTAAAAGAATTGACATATCTAGCATCTCATACAGAAGGGGTCATGTATGGTGGTAATTTACTACTCAGATTGTTACTGTTAAGGGTAATGTATAATTTTCTCATACAAATTTTCCAAATGAGTAGCCACAAGAAGAGTTTTTCTGAGGAGAAAGAAGGAATGGATTTTTCAAGCTTCATTTCTCCACTGCTCTTAGAGGAAAAGATCCCTGAATCACAACTCCTGGTCTAGAGACACATATGTATAATGTCAAACACCACAGAGCTGGTGAATTAAAAGCCACCCATGAAGGAGCCCTAGAATGAGAACACTACATGCTCATTCTCAGTTTTTCCCTTCTCAAGAGAAGCTGAGGGCTGGAGATCCTTGTCTGTATATGGTACATTTTCTATAGCCATGACTGAATAGTCCACAGAGTTTCTACTTGGTACTTGATATAGAGGTCATTCATCTTCATTCTCTGATTTTCTATCTCTGGTCTATGAGTAGAGGTTTATTTGGTGCTTTATTGGGTGAAAGCAGATTCTAAAACCCTCCTCTTCTATCAAGTCACCAGACTCATACTAGGGATTTACAGTGATGAAACAACTTTTTCCTGTCTTTTTATTTAAGTCTTTCTAGAAATTAGGAATTTGAGACTATAAAATATCTACTGAAGTTAGACATGGCTTTGGAGAATTGTGCATGAAGGAAATGTAATAGAGCACTGTCTGGAAAGAAAAAGAATGACTCTTTTAAGAGTAATAAATGTCCCTTAAAAGAATAAATGGATATTTGTTGTGATTGAAGTCAATCTGGAAAATGATGGCTTGTGTGTTCCAAGAAAGACATAGAGAGAAATTTAGTCCATGTTTTACAATCCCTAAATGAATGAACACACACACACACACACACACACACACACACACACACTTGCTGAAATCCAGGATAATGTATTAATATGATACATTGAAAACTGGGGAATTAATTTACAGAAATATTTATTATACAGAAAATATATATTGGTAATTAAAGAACCAAAGATCTTCAATTTACATACTAATTTCTTTCAGACATGAGTGCTTTTGGATGATAACATAGCCAAAAGACTCTCAGAGCAGATGTTAAATCACATTACAAAAGATCTTTAATGATTTACAGGTATTTTATGAAAATTTAAGTGTAATTTTCTTCTTCTTTTGACTTAATCATTCCGTATAAAATTTCCTCTAATTGTTACCTGAATGTCAACTTCTTAATATATTACATATTTGAACTTAAAAATGTCATTAGGATAAAGTTAAAGATAAGTAATGAACCAGTATTAAGTATTCCTTCCTTTTCATTAATAATTAAAAACTGAATGCATAATTATGTATTATGTTTAGAAATGTACATATACATGTAATAATTAAGGTAAAAAAGATACATTGTCTATAATGAATAGTGATAAAATAAGATTTCTTCTGTTTCTTCTATTATCAAGCCAGTTATTTAAAAATATTTAAATGCTTTTGGCCTTATGAACAATAGACTTTACATCATATTCAGAGGCACTTGCACATTCATGTTCACTGATGCTCTATTCACATTAGAAAGGATATAAAATCAACATAGATGTCCATCATCAGACAAAAGGATAAGAAAAATGTAGTTCACATAGAGAGTAAACTATTACTCAGCACTAAACAAAACTTAAATCATGTAGTTTTTAGGAAACTGTATAGAACTGAAGAAAATAATACTGAATGAGGTAACTTGGGGCCAGAAAGAGAACTATGCCTTACATTCAGTCTCTCATGGGAATCTTAGCTTCAAATCATTTTGTATTTTTTTTTTTTTTTTTGATTGGAACTCAAGTGAAAGACAGGAAAAACAAAGTGGCTGTTATGGGGAGATGTTAATGGTGGGGAAATAGTAGAACACAGGTAAAATGAAAGTAGTGAGTCATAATACTGCCATGGACAGGCTTTAGAATGAAGGGGTATAGGAGTATGGGGGAGTCAGTGGTAATAGGAGGGAGAATGCATAGGAAGTGGGTAGGAAGTTACTATCTCACAACCAAACTTAAAAAAACAATAAGTGTCATTGTGGGAAGCGGCTCCGCTCTCACCATTACGAGGTGGTGCTTGGCATAGGCATTGCTTGAGAGAAAAGACAACTCCATATATGGAGTTGTATGCGCTGAGAGGTGTGGTTACCCGATCACCCCACCTCATGTCATTGAGAGTGGCCAATTAGTGACTTCGTGGCAGCTGCTGATAGGATCAAGGCAATGCTTATAAGGGGCTGCAGGAGCTGGGGAGAGGGACAAGAGAAGAGAAGGAGGGAGAGAGAGAGGAAGCGCACTGTACAGGGATAGCTGAATAAACCGCTTGAAGAAGAACACAGTTGCCATTGCCTTATTCCGCAGGTCGGACGTAGGTAGCGACATGTCATAGTAGGAGAATACATGTGACATTATACAAGAAGAAGAGATAGTAAGGGTTAAAGTGGGAGTCAGGCAATGAGGGAAAAGAGGACTTAACAGGTGAGTTAACTGACAGTAAAACTCCATGAAAAAGCCTTATGGGAATCAACTAGTCAGCAAGCTAGTTTCAAAACGAAGCTCTAAAAAGTTTGAAGGGTTTGTACTTACCCTCCATAAGTGGTCAACATTGATCTTGGAATACATGGGTTATTAATCAAAGATTACAGAACAAGGCATGGGCTAGCTTACTATAAGTTACTGTTCAAGGAGTTTCCTGAAGCCTCCAAATCAAGAGAGTCTACTGCCATTGCTCCTAGTTTCCAACTAGAACTTAAGGGTAAGACCTTATTGTTGAGAGTACTATACAGTTTGACCGTAGAACCACCTATGAAACAACCTTGAGAGCTTGACTGACACCAGGAATCTTACCAAACACTGGCTCCCACAGATCAGATGTACTTCTGGCACAATAGTGTCATGATTAAGTAATTGATCAATGTCTCACTGGGATTGAGACCAAAGCATTAGAGGAAATTTGCTTCTTTGGACTGTAATTCTTGTTAAAGTCCAGTGGTTCTGGAGTTCATAGGCTCTAGGGTATAAGAAGGTGTTTTCATTTTACTAAATGATCACATTATCAAATTGACTTCTAAATATCTGTACTTATACCCCTAGACCTGGTTCCTTCTCAACCTGTGCCATAGAGGCTTCTTTTTGCAATTGACAAAAAGAAGTCAAATTGTGAAAATTCTGAGAATAGCTGAGTAAGTTCTCACCCCCCAAATGGTACATCTTTAGTTCCCAGCTACCACAACGAACAGCAAGTCTTAACATGTACTGTGAATAAGGAGGCAGAAAGAATGCATGAGTTAGATGGTTGTAGGGCATGTGGGACCTTGTTACCAGGCAGACATAAGAACTGGAAAGGCTGAGTTACCTCAGACCCCTGGAATCTCAGACTTGATATAAGCAGGAATCTAGCTGCCACTCCCTACCATTTCTGTACCTGTTCTGAAACACAGGACATATAACCACGACACAGTACTGAGAGGACCATGGCAATCAGCCTTGTGAGGAGGAAAACACCTGGAGGCCTTTGCCATATAAATAGAGCATCAGCTAATATCCCAATATGAATCAATAGGAAACAGCTCCCCCTAAGTCTCACTCCCACTCCTTGATGTTTATAAAGTCCCTGTCCACATGGAAAGAGCTCTCAAGTTATTTTACTGAAGTCCATCTGAGAGTGGCTGTTTTTTTTTCCTGAGATGTTAACATTAGGGGAAGAGTTTTCTCTTTTGAAGCATTCATTGTTGTACCTTGGACATGCCTAGCTGGCCAGGTTCACACTGACACAGCTGCCATTCCTGCCACTGTCGCTGTAGCTGCATCAGTAGCTGATGAAAGACCCAGGACCTTGGCTGCATGCCCTGTGGAGGCCACCCAAACCTCTTCACGTCTTTTCTAAGAGCTATAACACTTTCAGTATTTCTGGCTGGACCTGAGCCCCATGGAACTTATTTGTCCTGGTTTCACCTCATCCTCCAGGCAGATAGTAGGTGACAGATGGTGAGCGATGTGGCTGAAGGTTGTCTCTTGGATATGACATGATCAATACAATCACGCATTCATATTGTAGCTATAGTTGCCAGTTAAAATTTTGGCCTAGATAGGGTAACATATCTCCAGGCCTCACTTCTCACTGGGGAGCTATTAGTAGTGTACAGTTTCTTGGAAGGGAGAATCACCTCCCATACCATGTGTGTATGGACTACACTAACTGAACTTAGTAGATTATTTAAAAAGTAGACATGGAGTTGGTATGGAAGTGTGTGTGTGGGGGACTATAGGGAGAGATAGAAGGAGGAAATGGGGTGGGGGTAGAAATGATTGTGTTTCATTGCATTCATATATAAAAATCTTCCAAAATAAAAGATTATGTAAATACATTGCTTTAATAGAGAAAGAGTAACAGAGCTGACTTTTTTATACTATCAGTGATGACAACACTCACCAATTCTCTCTCACAGGTGGAACATCTAATTGAATACAAAGCATAATGATACTCTGTAGTGAGAATCTTGAGCCTGAGGCAACCTTCTTCTTCCAAACAGGCTTATGAAAATTAAGAACATTTATGTACAAGAGAACACATCTGTCCTACTTTGGGGCAGTGACTATTTTGAATCTCAGAGAAACAGACTTCCTTTCCCTAAACTGAGAACAAAAATGTTCACAGTGCTCTGAACTACATGGCACCACAAATTCTTTCCAGAAATAAGGCTTTCCCTCATTTTTCATTTCTTCTTTCTAGAGAGATCAGTGGTTGCATTTGCTCTGAAGTGTGAATTTTATTCTTTGTCATCTCACTTCCTGAGCAATGGTAAAATTAGACCATGTCCATTCGTGGCTGTAGTTACCTCTGGAGTCAAAGAGTGTGAGCCCTTTTCTGTTAACACTATGATAAATAAAAGAGTACATGTCTTATTTCAGATCTCTACACTGTTCTGGTACTTCGGCCAACTTGACCAATACTGGTGAAGAACAAGGTAGGGATTTTTTTGAAAGGGCGCCTCCTGTTGAGCTGCAGTGCATCAGTGATTTATGTTTTTGTTCTTTGATGCATGCTTTCAGCAGCTATTGCTGGGCACCCCATGTTGACTCTCCTTCAAAGTTGCTACCATTGAGAAGAATGCACAGTCAAGTTGGGAGATGGTTTCCTGTTGTTTATGGCTAAATTCCAGGAACACTGCAGTTTCTCTGCTGCTGCATTTCCCCAGAAGAATATTTGCTAGAAAGAAAGCTAATACATTCAAGTACTTTAGAGATTTTGCTAAAGGGGCCAAAACAGGATTAGGGTGACTTAAACGTCATTGCAAAACAAGAACATCAGTGATGAACTGTCATGGGTGTAATCGAAAATCTCACAATGTTGCATTATTTCTTAAAGTATAATGGTACTCTCACAGGAGTATTGTCACAAAAACTCAAGTCAGAGAAAGGACTGTAAATTCTTGAAACCCTTCCACACTCTGTTTAGGAATCCCTTTCCCTTACCCTGTTACACATCAACATATTTTTTTTTTAATGGATTAATCCCCTGTCATTTAAACTTTCAAATATTAATCATATTTTAGAAATAATTATATTGGCCACAGGCACATTTTATTTATCATTACACTTCACTGTTCATCCTTACAGCAAACCCGAGGAAAGTTAATCAATACTCATGACCACAAATTTCTTTCTTTCCAGATTCCTTAAATTCACTGGAAGATGTCATAATCACCACTCTAACTGATTTTCTGTGATTTTATAATGATATACTGTTATAGTTTTTACCTGAATTGGATCCTAATTTATGGTGCTTTTGGAGAGGTAGTGAATCCATTGAGATATGGTGTGTACTGGGAAGAACTTAGATCACTGGGAGCATATGCAGGAAGGGTATATTGTGTCTTTTCTGTTCTGGGGCTGTTAGGAACTGAGCAGATTCCTATGTTACTTTCTCAGGTCATGGTGTACTTACCTGCCAGGGCCCCAAACATAAATGGTACAACCAGCTGTGAACTGAAATCTCTGAAACTATGTGTCCAAATTAACCTTCTCTTTGATACTGTGTCATTAAATAAAGATGTTTTGCCTTTTAATATTTTTTTAATAGCTAGATATGATACATTGTTCAAGTAAAGGTGATATACATTGGACTTTGACATGATGATAATGTTGGGAGATATTTCTCACCCATGAGATTAGCCTTGGCATTTTAATGAACTTGAGCCTCTGGAGTGTGAAGAAGTGATCCTCAATTCCTCAGTAGGTGAGACAGGATGGTTCAATTGGGGGATATTTCTTATTACATGCTTTGAATATTTCTTGTCTTCCTAATACCAGACACTCAAGGAAAGGCTAGAGTCAGGTGCAGGTCAATATTAACCTCTCCTCATGTTAGTTAGAGTTTAACAAAATCCTAGCACTTAGTGATCTGGTTAAATAGTTTTGTTTGAGAGAGAACCTTGGAGAACAGAAAGCTCTGAGGGTATTCTAAGATGCTACACTTTCCTGGCACCTTGAAGTGAATTTAAACTTTTATTTTTTTCATTCATAACTGGAATAGGTGGATCACCAGGGGGTGAGACTCACAAAAGTGTGGGTCCATTCTGATAATCTTGATCTCTCCTGAGTTTTTGTCTCTCATACTTGTGCATGGTGAGCCTCCAGCAACTTTCCAATTACAATTTAGCTTTTCTTATTCTGGAAACATTTCCCGTAGAGATTTCTGCCTGTGGGCTGTTATTTTATGCATTCACTTGTCAGATTTAGGGGAAATGATTTGCCTTGTGACCTCATTTCTACTGCAGATCTAGAGTTGTTGATACCTTAGATTTTCAGCTTTTGTTATTAGTATTGAGTACCCCAAACTTCTCTTATGTTAGATTAGAAATTCTAAGTCAGAAAAAAAATACTGGCTGAAAAGTTCTTAGATTATTTTAGGGATTTTATAGTGTTTGGATATTTGAGAAGCCAAAATAGATTTATAGATTTGAAAAAATCCCTTATTCAATCAACCTATCTATGTTCAGAAAATGTTAGTGGTTGAGCTCAATATTTTAAATAAATTCCGTGGTTTAGAGTTATTTTAAATCATTTTCTAGGAATTAATCTTAAGTCATCAACTTCCTTATTGTGCAATTTTGAATAATTAAATCACTCAGCCTTTTTTTTTTCATTGAAAATATTACTTGTACAGCAAGGAAATGACTCAGTGTAGACACATGGTATTAAGCCTGACAACCTACATCAATTTCTGGAAACCATACAAGTGGCAGGAGAGAAATGACTGCTGTAAGATATTTTTTGCTCTGCACACGAGCACATGTACAAACATGTGTGCACACACACACATTAAATAAATTAATAAACAAATGAATAAATTTTAATTCTACTTATTGAAATTGGGTGATTAAATAATAAACCATTTATATTATTTGTAGTAACTGATTTTCAAACCATCTCATGATATAAGGCTTATATAAGGCTTATTGTAATGATTAACTTATAAACGCTAATATTTTTGCCATAGCCTATCCTTGATATACCTTTTTCTGTGCTTTTTTTTGAGTTAATAGAAGAGAAGGTGTCATATCAGGCAGAGTGGTACATGCCTACAGTCACTCCACTTGGGAGACAAAGGCAAGAGGTAAAATATTTCAAGACCATCTTTATATAGAGCAAGTGTGAGAACAGCCTGGGTTATACCAAACCCTGTCACAGAAATAATAATAATAATAATAATAATAATAATAATAATAATAATAATAATAATAATAATAGAGATATTATCTTTAGATAGATATAGAGAGTGTGAAAAGGATCAATGAGCCAGGATAAACCACTGGCTTTCAACATGGAAAACAGGAGAACATAATTCTATGGGGTAAATTTCAACATGCTAAGGGGGAAAGTATGATTATATCTGCAATATATTCCTATGAGTTTTGTGACTATTTCATTTTCTATGTAGTATGTAAGTCACTTTTAATATCCATCAAGACAGAGTTGTGTTTTTATAGATATATGAATCTGATTTTTAATATTGATTCCACTTCAGTATGACAAGCAGCAAAACTCAGAAAGAGCTGGCTAGAAATGAACAGAAGACTTGTATTTATCATAATATTAGCATTTAGATAGTTAAATAGTATCATTCTATTTCTAGAATATGATCTTATTCTCCAGATACTCATTGACTCATGATAAAGTATAGATTGTAGCTTTCTCTACAGAAAACAGGGACATTATATTGTATTATAAGAAATGCAATTAATCCAAGTAACATTTGTGATAATATTGAGTTTCAGTGTACATTTAATCTTTAAAACCACTCAGGATTGGAGACAGTTTGTCCCCTGAGAAGTTCTTTGCTGGAATGCTTACGATGTGACTTTCAGAGATAGAGACTTAGGAGGATATAAGGACATAGAGTTTTCACCATCACTAGTGAATTAGTAGTTGCTTTCTTTTGAAAGTGGGCCAGATCATGTGATACTTGATTAGTTTTCATGAGAATAGGCTGTTATAAAATGAAGCTGTTTTCTTTAAAATGAAGTTGATTTCTTTGTGATCACTCAGTTTCCTTTCTATTTCTTTCCCATATTTTCATGATATCATCATTGAACTGTTTGGACTCTCCCCATTTTCTAAAATGACAGGCCAAGTGAATGTCTTTACTTTATAGACAATCAGCTTTAGCTTTCTTGTTTTAGGAATATGAAAAGCCCTTAGGCATGAAGTTGGTATGGAAAAAATGAGATACTGTTATAGCAAGACCTGGAAACAATGAAGTGGCTTTGAAATTTGGTAATGGGTAGAAGTGGAACACTGGCACTCCAATGGTTATAGGATGATATGAAAAGGGTGTAGAAGGTGAAAGGCCTAGGAAACAGAACTTCCAGAGTTCTGAACAGAAGCCAACAGAACATGAATGGAAATGTGCATACCTGTTGTCCTACTGGCAAAAAAACTTAGATGGAGATAAGGATTGTTTGGTGATATAAGGAAAGGATGTCCTTGTCATATTAGCACAGAGGACTCAGTTGCTTTGTTCTAGAGCATTATAAGAAGACAAAGTTTTTAATGATGAAATTTTTGCAGAAAATTTTGAACAGCAAAACATTAGATTATTGATTGGTTACATTTAACTCTGTATTTGAATGAGTAAAGAAAGGAATGGCTTGAAAATCTATAATTAAATGGGAAATAATATGGTAGCTGAGGCCCATACAACTATAACATTTACAGCTGGGCAAAGAAAAGAGCAAAGAAAACTATAATGTAAAGGTAAAGTCCAAAGAGATGAGATTAAACTGGAGCCTACTGCTGGGCATCAGGACAATGTGGCAGAGGGCATGAGGCTGGTCCAGTGAGAATCCTTTACTCATGGGCCCATCAACCTAGTACGGAATTGGTCCTAGATTCTGTCTACAGGCTCACTGCCCAGCATTGCTTTGTGAGTCTGATCCTTACTTTCTAGGAAACTACTTAGCAGTCATCCCAGCTGTGGATCACATCCAGATACAGCTGTTACTGATGCTCCTAAGGGAGAAAGCTTCACTCTCTGGTGGCATCTAATATGGTGTCAATTCTTTAGACAACCAGAGTGAAAGAACTACAGGATTATGATTAATTTCACTGACATTGCATGGATGTCTAGAAGGTAAGCATGTAGGTAGAATTTTCCCAGGGAGTCTCTTCTAAGAGATGTTGAAGTCAACTATCCACAGTGTTGAACATTAGCTGTGGAATTTCACAAAGTCCAGCTCTAACACATGGCATCAGTTATATGAACTGAGCCCATCAATTGCAGACTCCATGTGTGGAAGAGAAGATGCCATACCTGCAGCTCTAAAATCTGACATGTAACTTTCAAGACTTTGACCTTAATGGAGTCCTGTAATTTGTATCATTCGATAATTTTTTCATTTTGGAACAAAAATAATTATGTTATGCCTTTTGGATGAGTATATCTCAGGACTAGAAAACTCTGTTTGCTTGTTTCATTTTTATAGACATAGATGTAAACTTTTTGCCTTGAATCTGAGATGGGCCTTGAATGTCTTGTGGGATATTGGAAAGGCTTAAAGCTTTGGACTGTTTGGGTGGAATAAACATAGCATTGTGAAGAGGATGGCACCTCTGAGCGGGAGCAAGATGCTTTGGTTGAACATGATTTCTGTCTTAAAAGTCTATCTGCTAGGAGCGTGGTCGCCAGTATAATGATGCTAAACTGGCTAGAGCCTTTGTTTTTAATTTTTATTTTTGAAATAAAGTCTCACTATATTTCACATAATAGCTTTGAAATCTCAATATATTCACAAAACCTTTCCAAGTAATTACTATTGTACATCTACTACCACCCCTTGATTGAAGTAGTGGAAACATTACAAGGTAGGACCTCATGGAATGGAGTTGGATTTAAGTCTTATGAAGTTAGTTTCTGCTACAGCTATTAGCAGGCTAGGAACCTCCTCTAGGACGTTTTCTAGCCACATCATGAAGTTCACTTATACCTACTGTCATCTTTTTGATGCCATTTGTCAAAAAAAAAAAAAAGCCTCATTAGATATAAGCCAGTGATGTTTCCATCTCTTAAATCTTAACTACGAGACAAACAAGCTTTTTAAAAAATAGAATACACAGCCTCAAGTTTTTTTGTTATAGTTCTAGAATATGAACTCAGCCACCATGAACATTAAACGGACCTCTTTCACATAAAATTTGACTAATTAGGATAAAGTCCAGAATGAGCATGAAAGACTATAATCAGCTTTCAATTCCAAAAATAACTTTGCTAGTGGTATTCTTAAAACTCTAATCCCATTTCAACACCAAACCCATTTCAAGCACAGTATAAATAGTACTCAAAACTTGAGAAGTATGTATAATCAGGTCTATACCTTTCAATGAATCTATCCCATTGTATTATAGCCTGTGGTTTTGACACAAAACTTGCCAACCTATACAAACAGAAAAGCTGATGGAAATCTTTGATTACCAATAGTGTGTAACTGTCTGCTCATCTTATTCTTGAAAATGGACACTTCAATCTTGTACTATTTAGGGTTTCCATAATATAAAGAGACACCTTGTCTATGGCAACTTTTATAAAGGAAAACTTTTAATTGGGCCTGGCTTACAGTTCATAAGTTTAATCCATTATCATTATGCAGGAAGCATTATGGCACATAGGCAGACTAGGATTTGACAGTTCTCAGTGGATTGACCACTTTCTCTTTCTCAGAAAGAGAAACATTTAAAACAACAAATCCTCCTCCTGACCCCCTAGTGACAAACTTTATACAACAAGCCACACCTGCTCCACAAAAGATCATACCTCCTAATAATACTATTTTCTGAGCCTATGCCATATAATTCTAACAACATACTGCCTGTCTCTGTGACTCCCATTCGGTCTTAATGAAACAAATAAAAGGTCTTGCACATTTCATTATCCAAGTCAACAGGGAAAACTTAAATTGCCTTTATAATTAGAAATTTATTGCATACTTCGAATGATAAAGAGATTCTAAGTGCTTCTAACATTCCAAAATCAAATCAAAGTTATTTGTAGAATTTTATAATATATTGTTATTCTGTAAGCCTTCAATGTTTTCATGGAAAGAGATTACTTCCCTTGCACAGATGAGTCCAAATGGCTTTTGCTTGCATGTGTATTTCTTATTCATTTGAATACTTTATTATGTTGCTGCCCTGCAATTATGTTGTAAATAAATAATAATTTAACATAATGTACCATGAAGATATTAAAAGAATTCCATCCACAAATCAATCATAAGATTATCTACCTTGGGAAGGAAATAATTAGTAAATATGATGTTACAAGATAAAAAAAACTTTTTGTTTAAACTTCACTTTTCATATTCTATAAAACAATCTGAGATTTTGGAAATTTTTCTTTTGGTTAAATTTTATTATGAATATTTTGTCACTAACATCTTAGTTTTCTTTTTAAAAAAATTGAATTCATGTGTATAAAAATGAAATGTGATCAGCTTTCTTCTTCTATTCCCACACAGCTCCTCCCATTTCCCCAACACAAACTCCAACTTTGCCTTTTTTTTTTTTTTTTTGAAGGACTAGGTCCAGTTAGTGCTGCCAATATGTGTATGTGGGAGCTGGACCATCCATTGGAGCATGGGGAACCAACTAGTATTTACATCCTGAACAAATAATAATTCTCTTTTCCAGCAGCTTTTCTTCGTCAACAGCCACTCATGGTGTAGAGGGGTTTTAATTCACTGAGTTTCAGTCAAGTATGCCAATTCTAGTTGAAAACCTTCTTCATAATACCCAAACAATGTAACTTTTAGATTAGTTTTTGTTGCTTTTGTTGGCTACCTGAAATATAACTGAAGCTATCAGTGTTTGGATGTTACAAATGCAGGCTTTTTCCTTCTTTTCCCACGCTGCTTTTTTCAATCCCTTCCTGTTTGTTCAATTTTTAGTGTTAGTTGATTAGTTAAATGTCAAATACATTGCTTCCCTTTGACAAATGACCTAGAATTTTAGAGTTTGCTATAGCAGTAGTTCAAGTGATACCTATTACTGCTTGGACTGAGCTTATACTTTGTCATTGTCTATGTCATGCTGTTTGGCTGGCATGCATTATTCTCTCTTTCCCTGCTTCCTGTCTACCATGGTGTAAGCAAGTCTGTCCCTTTGTGTCTTTTTGCCACAATGTATTGAAAGCTCAGAAACCATAACCAAAACAATCTATTCTTCCTTAAAGTTTGTTTGTATCAGATATTTGTAACAGTGACATGGTGTGACTAGTACAGATTATTTGATTGTAATTCCAGTATTGGAAAGGAAGAAGACTACATACTGAAAATACTAAGAAATAGTTTTTGGAATATTAAAAAGTCACCCCAATCATATTTTCTATAGAAAGGATTGTGACAGTGATAAGAACCACAATTTATTGATCATCTAGTAGCTTCCCATCCTCTGTTGTTTGTTCTAAGCATATTATTCTATATTTCTAATATTTCTTCAGGAAGCTTTAATTATCCTCATTTGACAGTGTAAAACAACTAAGTCTCGTGGAGCTTATCCCATTAACTGACATCTCACAGCCATAAACTCAAAGGCTGACTCTTACCTCAATATTCCTTTCTAAAATTTTTCCATAAATCTAAACTGTCAGACCATCAATAACTATATTATCAAAGCTTCTCTTGGCCATGAACATTTCTCTGAGTCATTCGTGTAGTTACATGCTTTTCCTAAAAGGGAAAATTCTTTCCAAAAGGGAAAATAATATTCTTTTTTCTTTTTATATTTTATTTATAAATCTTCAGAATTTAGTTTGCATAGGGGTTTCGATAATATTAAAACCCTTCTACATTTTCCCAATTCATCCTTCTACCCACCTTTTTATATTTTATTTTTATTTTTAAGATCAATTTTTCCTGCCCAAGTATTTGTGAAGATGTGGTATTCCACTAGAAAGGGGTTGGTTTACCACAGGCTACAATCTAAGAGGAAACTGTCTTCATCTCTTTCAGCAGCTGACAGTTACCAAGAGCTCCACAGCTTGGGGTGGTGTTGAGTGCCAGTTCCTCTCTTCATGCTGGTATTTGTTCTGGATTGGGCTTTCTCCATTTTTGTATATGCTGGTGGGACCACAGTGAGTTCATATGAGCAGCCGCCCTGCTGTCTCCACAAGATGTTTCTTTGTAGTCATCCATTGCCTCGGGCTCTTAGACTCCCTTCTTTTGAAATGATCTCAGAGCCATAGGGGTGGATGGATGGGTAAAATGCATACATGTTCCCTTTAGGACTAAGTATTCTGCATTCTCATATTTGCTGTGCCTTGACCAGTTGGGTTCACTGTGCTAATCACTGTCTGGTGGAAATAAAAGCTTCTCAAATGAAGGTCAAGAGATGTGCTGATCTATTGGTATAGCCATAAACATTAGGAGTTGGCTTACTCATCCCAGATAATCTGAAAAAGTTGAAATAGAATCATGTGTATAAGCAACCTTACTGCATACAGTTTATTACAATTGAGTATTATATTAGTTGCAAGTATAATATTTTGAAAAAATAATCACTATTATCATTCAAATGGTTGAAACTGTTAGTTAGAGATGCTACTCATACCTGAAACACATGTGGTCAAGCAATGCAACAAAATACTAAAAGTGGATCTATTAGTTTAAAATTATATTGTATATTTAGAAATACATATTTTTTTCTTGGAAAGGTTTCACCATTTATTTGCACACACACACACACACACACACACACACACACACAAAGTGCCATTTAAAATGTAAGTATCCATATTATTATATTATTAACACAGAATAATGGCTACTACTATACAGAGTCATTTTTTAAATTAATTTTTTATTGGATATTGTATCAACATTTTTAGATATTATCCACCATTCCCCATTTCCTCCTGATCCAGAAACCCTCTATCACATCCCCCCTCCTCCTGCTTTTATGAGGATGTGCCCTTATCCACCCACCTACTCTCACCTCCCCACCCTCAAATTTCCCCACACTGGGGCATCCAGCCTTCACAGGACCAAGGATCTCCTCGCCCACCTAAGCCCCATAAGGCTATCCTCCTCTACATATACAGCAGTAGTCATGGGTCCCTCCCTATGTGCTCCCAGGCTGGTGGTTTAGACCCTGGGAGCTCTGGTTGGTTGGTATTGTTGCTTTCCTCATGGGTCCACAAACCTCTTCAGCTCCTTCAGTCTTCTCTCTACTCCTCCATTGGGAACCCCATGATCAATTCAATGGTAAGCTTTGAGGATCTGCCTCTGTATATGTCAAGCTCTGGCAGACCTCTATGGAGACAGCAATATCAGGCTACTGTCAGCATGCACTTCTTGGCATCTACATCGGCATCTGACTTTGGTGACTGCCATGGGATGGATACCTAGGTGGAGCAGTCTCCAGATGACCCTTCCTTCAGTTTCTGTCCCACACTTTGTCTTCATATTTACTCCCATGAGTATTTTGTTACTCCTTCCAAGAAGAACCAAAGCACCCATGCTTTGGTTTTCTTTTTTTATGAGCTTCATGCTGTCTGTGAATTGTATCATGGGTATTCAGTGGATTTGGGATAATATTCACTTATCAGTGAGTGTATACCAAGTATGTTCTTTTGTGATTGGGTTACCTCACTCAGGATGATATTTTCTAGTTCCATCCATTTGCCTAAGAATTTCATTAATTCATTGGTTTTAATAGCTGAGTAATACTCTTTTATACTGTAGCTCAGCTTGTGTACTTAGGTAATCTACATTTGGGTATCAGATAGAAGAATTATTTGTCTCTAATCTTTTCCCACCATTACTCCCTCTTCCTTTAGGATAAATATAAAAAGAAAGTGTAAGAAATTAGACATGTGTAACGGTTTAAGTAAGGATTGGTCCCCAATTGACTCATATGTTTGAATGCTTGTCCATAGGGAGTGGCACTTTTAGGAGGTGTAGGCTTCTTGGAGTCAGTGTGGCCTTGTTGGAGGGATGATATCACTGTGGATGTGGGCTTTAAAGTCATATATACTCATGTTAAGCTCAGTGTGGCACACAGTCTCCTTTCGGCTGTCTTTAGGTCAAGGTGAAGAACTCTCAACTCTCCAGCACTATGTCTGCCTGCATGTGGCAATGCCTCACACTATGATGATAGTAGACTAGACCTCTGAAATTGTAAGCTATCCTCAATTAAACTTTTTTTTTTTTTTTTAATAAGAGTTGCCTTGGTCACAGTTTCTCTTCACAGCAGTGAAAGCCTAAGACAATATGCACATGTAAGAGTTTCATCAAATGACAGAATGTCCATATATCTCTTATATAGATAATCTGATCATTAAGAATTTGTTTTTGAAGTAGGGGCAAGTATCAATAGTCCTAAACATACTAGTTCTACCCTGCCCTAAATTTTCTTTTTGAATCATTCATTCTAAGTGTATAGAAATACAAGTAATTTTGTGCATTTATTTTATATTAATTCATCAAGGTTGCAGGATCTAAGGTGAGCTGTGTGATGAAGTATAGCAGGAACATGCATGTTGACTCATAACTCGGGGAATTTTAAAAATGTGCTTTAGTCAATTATGAGATTGTGATCTTAAACATTGTTGAATCTTTATTCAGAAATAAAACCTCATTTGGAAAGTACTTCAATCGAAAGTCATTTTATTTTTTAAATAAAACTATAATGCTCGTATAGTTTTAAAGTCAAAATGAATAAATAGATTTAATAGTTGAAAGTGATGATTTATTTTTGATAGTGTAGCTTTTTTGAAATTTTTCTTAAAAATGAAATTTGAAACATTGTATTTAAAATAAGGCAAAGTGCTTACCTAGCATTCACAAAACCATGAATTAAATATCCAGTAATGAAAAATAAAAACAAAAAGTCCTAACACTAAACCAATAAAATTAAGGAGACTATTAGTAAAATAAAATGGTTGAAAAATATTGATTATTTTCTTAAATACTATTTGATACTCCTGAGTTATGGTTAACCAAGTTCATGTTCGTATCATCATGAAGCTAACTTTTAATGCTATAGTATCTTAAATTTTTAAACATCTAATGCTTTAAATATAAGTTTTAAATATAGATTTTAAGGATCATCCCATAGAAAGAACAACAATATTAACCAACCAGACTTCCCAAAGCTCCCAGGGACTAAACCACCAACCAAAGAGTATACATGGAGGAACCCATGGCTCCAGCTGTACATGTAGCAGAGGGTGGCTTTTTCTGGCATCAATGGGAGGAGAGGCCCTTAGTCTTGTGAAGACTTGATGCCCCAGTGTAGGGGAATACCAGAATAGTGAGATGGGAGTGGGTGGGTTGGTGGGGGAGCACCCTCATAGAAGTAGGGGGATGGAATAGGGAGTTTTTGGAGGGGAAACCAAGAAAGGCGATAACATTTGAAATGTAAATAAATAAAATATCCAGTAAAAGTGATCAATCAAACAAACAAAATCTAAGTAGTTAGTATTAATATCAAGTTCTGAAAAACCATGTCATTAAGACTGTCCATAGAACAACCTAAATCGACAAATAAGAACAAAGTATTTGTAAAAAGCCATAGTTTAATTCATCAGATTTTATGATAGTTTAAAGAATGTACAAAGAAATACCAGGACTGTGAATTAGAATTTTGAATTTATTTATTTATTTATCAGTTTCTTATACTTAGCCATACAATCCATTTGCTCTGATTTAAAATTTTAGAGGGGTATGCCAGGGACCTGGCTAAGGGAGCACAGTATGAGCTATGAACAACATAAGATTTATTCAGCCCAACTTGTTGGGTCCTGACTCAGAATGACAGATATATTCTATTCCTTTTCCTTCCCCTCTATTTTGTTCAGATGCTTAATAGCGTCTAAGTGTGCTTTTAAACCTTGCAACTAATACTGGGCTTCCTTGCATTTTTTTTCTAGAGTGCCACTCTCTCATCCTATGGATTCATGCTGCCATGGCGATGACGTCTGTATGTGCTTGTTGTCTCTATTTTCTTCCTCTGGGCATCTGTGAGATTTACACTGTGCTTGATATGGAGGTTCTCCTTTTAAACTCTGATAAATTAGCCTCATGTTTTAGTGTGAGTTGTTCTTTTTTTTAAGACACTGAGAAAAAAAAAGACACTGGCTTCATCAATATACTACGATGGCTCTGCCATCAATTTCCAAGTTCTGAATGTACTTTTTTTGCCTGCCTTTTAGTTCTTTAATTTACAAAGAAAACAAACCCAATCCTGCACCTACCCCTAGATAGAATAAATAAGATGTCAGTGTCTTGGTTACTGAAGTTTTCCTACTTGAGTACTCATGAGAAGTCACAATAAAACAATAAATTAAAATTTAATATGATGTTTAATCAGTGCTAATTGCATGTCAGACTCTGTGTAACAGTTTCAAGACAGCAAAGATTTTGTACCCTCAGGCATAAAGGATTAAGCAGTGAGCTAACTACTAACATAATCAATACAAAAACTACACACCTGCTGTTGAGCACCTGTGGCAGTCAGTCTCCTCAACCATCGAAACGAATGAGTGGAAAGTTTAAAGGAAGAACAGTCTTATACTGAGCAGGGTTGCTAGATGCCAAAGTAGCCACACTGGGCAATAGTTTATGATTTTATTTTATTTTATTTTCCTCTCCTCTCCTCTCCTCTCCTCTCCTCTCCTCTCCTCTCCTCTCCTCTCCTCTCCTCTCCTCTCCTCTCCTCTCCTCTCCTCTCCTCTCCTCTCCTCTCCTCTCCTTTCCTTGCCGGACTATCCCCAGTGATGAGAGTCTTGCAGATGTCTGGGAAGGCCCTATCCTGCTTAATGTGTTTACTCTGAAAGAATCCTCCTTATTCTTCAACTACTTCATGTCTTTCCTCAGTTTTTTCTTAGTTCTCTGTTTAGAATGAATACAACACAGGTTATTAGGGAAGTTGAGAAGAACACTCAATGGCTATGTGTTCACATAGAATCCTGATCACCAGGAAAACATGCTGTAAAACCATGGTCCCTGGACCAGCGGCTGGGGAGGGGCATTTTTCCATTACAGACAGACATTTTCCTCAGGAGGCTAAACACTGCATTTCAACGAGACTTTTCCTAATGATACCAACAGGACAGGGGAAAAAAACACCTTTCATGCCTTCATAAGAATTCATGACTGCAAATAAAATTTCAGAATACATGCCATTTCTAGCCTTTGATATAGGAGAATTTAGTGACATTATGTACATGCCACATTAGAAGAAATACCAGGTTGCTATTAGCAGACAGGCTAGCAGAATGCAAGAAGGTATATACTTTAGTCTTTTTGTTTCCACAACATTTGTAAGCTTTACAAAGCAGAGAACAGCTGTTACACTGGCAGTCTGCAGTTTATTTTGGGCAAGTAGGGCAGAAGGGTGACTAATGTGCGCTGTAATGGCATTATAAGTGACTCACTGGAGTGCAATTATCAGTAGAGTTGCCACATGTCTGGTTTATGATTAGGTTAATCTGTTCTTTAGTTGATTTCGTTCTGTGTCTTCCTCTGGTAAACTTGAACATTTTGTTATCTTGCCTGGGGACTCCAGTGGTTGACTTTATTTTCAGATGTCCCTTGGCTTAATTTTATGTCACTTTTGTTTCAAGTTGCTAATTTCTTTGGTTTATGTTTGACCCCATAGACCAATTTGCAAATTGAATCACCATGCAAAGTTCAAGGTAGGTGAAATTTCCAATTCCTAATATGCTGTAGCACCCAGGGTCCTCTCTAGACAATCTCTTTTCTCTCAGTGCTTTTGTTACTTAGCCAGGTTTTCTGCTGCCCTTAAGATACTGTGGGATTATGTAACACTGCATTGTGTGTATCAGAGAGCACATTCCAGGGACAACTCATAGATGCCTCTCAACTCAAAAATGACTACTGGGAGCATCCCATTGATATGACCAACCAACACATTCAAAATCTGTTGTTTTTTAAATTTTCCTATTTCTATTTGAAACAAAACAAAACAACAGCAGCAAACACACACACACACACAACTACAACATCCTAAATTTTTTCCATATTGCAATATAATTCTATGTAAAATAATTTTAGTTTCTAATTAATTTGTAATGGTCCAGCTAGAATCTTGGCCTTTGTTTGTTTTGTTTTGTTTTACATGATGGGTTATCACTTGGTCCCTAGTTTATGTTTTGCATGACTTCCTTCTTTGAAACATGGGCAGAAGCCGTAACCTAGTCCTAAACACAGAATACTGTGGTAGAATAGCATCTAATGTCTCTTCTGAATGCCTCGATAAATAAGTGGTCCTAATAAGAAATATGCCATATAGAGGGAAATTGTGAGGGTTTGTTCCTTTCAGAAAATAGCTCCACCAGCAATTAGCAAAGTCAAGTTGTACCCAGGCTCATCATTGCTGGGACTGAATATTGCCAAGGTGTTTGTGAATAGAGAAGTATGTGTTTCCCCAAATGAGACTACCGATGAGACTGCAGCTGGCCAACCTTTACTTTGTTGGTGAGACTGTAATTACAAAATTCAGTTAACCTATGCCAAATATCATGAACAAAAGCTCTTAGAATTAAAAGGTACTTTTATTAGAATTTCTGACTTTATAGCAATTTGTGAAGATCAATATAGCAATTATCAAAGGTTTCTGTTACTCAGCTACATTAGTCTTTCACTACAATGATTCATATATTAAGTATATACATAAGTGTATATTATAAATTATTGTTTCACAGACCATTCTTTAAATATTCAGGTTTCTTATCTGCAAAATTGAATATTAAGTAAAAGTCTTCTGTACCATTATTTTTAGTATAATAGAGAATAATTATACCTTGACATTTTTATGATTGTGAAATCATATAATACACAGGGTAACATAGGTTTATACTAAATATTAATTTACCTTTTTATATTTCTTCCTTTTCTAAAAAAATCATTTTGTTGTTCTCCTCATATCTGAGTGTGCTTTCTTTCTTTCTCCCCATCTTGTCCCACCTAGGCTTGTATAGCACTTTTTGTCCCCTCCCACCCACCTGCCCTTCCTTTCTTCCTTCCTGTTTTCTTCCACATTTCGCTTTCCATAGTGAACTTTACACTCATCTCCATATGCCCTCCTCTCTTATTTAATTCCAGCTTGTGAATCACTTCCTAAGAAAGATTTTGTCCTACCCATCATGCTTTCAGTCTTTATTCCTATGTACTTATAATTAAATACTTAAAATACAAACAAACTAATTTAGAAATTTCTTATCATCTTAGGAAAGAACACATCTATATAAATATGCATATATCTACACATTTATATTTACACTTCCTTGTGAAATGTGGCTTTATGCTCTGATGTTCCCCATGCTCTAATGTCACTGTCATTATACATTGTAGGTGGGATGTTGGGTAAAGGCTTTGGATAAGTGACATTTCTCTCACATGCTATTTTTGTACCTCAGATGCAGCACCACCATTGTTGATCCCTGTACTTTGTAAATACTCACTTTCCCCTACAATTTTAGTGCTATGTAGATGAAGTCTGATTGATCAGTATTTGAAAAATTTAAAGCAATGTGAACATAGTTCAAAATACTAGGTATATTTGTTCACAGGCAATGGAAAGTAGAAAAAATGTTTTCCTTTTGACCACTGTTTACTTACAGTGTTTTTATCTATACATTGAAAAAGACCTATGTTAGTACACAATAGTCTATGGCTTATTTCTTGTGACTTAAATGTGTTGTGTTTCTCAAGTATAAAATAGGTTAAATCAAGATTGTTTATTATATTGCATCTAAATGAAAAGAGGTCAAAGATATAATTTGTATGGATGAAATGTTCCATTTGAACAAATACGAAAATGCCAGTTTCATGGCTGTTCACAACTCAATTATGTACTTTATAGTTGTGACCATTAAAAGTTAATTCAATATTAACACTTATGATAATTACATTAGAATTTTTCTCTTTATCCCTCAAATGCACCCTATTAGATTTTCATGAGATTCTTCCAATGCAGTATGTAAAATCTTAATTACATGGAGAGATTAACTTTGGAGGGAAACAGATGTATCTTTTAATTTTTTTTGACTCACTGCATTTTTTAGGAACATATTTTATATTCTTGAGTACCTTCCCTTTCACAACAATCTGTTGCACCATGGCTGAGTGGAGTTTGTTTCATAAATTCTGTACATGTGCATACACTAAGTTGAAGGGCTGTGGAGTAGTAAAGAAAGAAAAGATGCTCTCCTTTGTGTTCAGTTGTTCCCACGAGGCATTTCAGGATGCTGCTGTGATTCTATGGCCTGGAATCTGGTTATTTATCTTTTCTTCTTTTGTAAATGTACACATGACTCAGTCATGTACTCTAAAATAAATGCTACCTTTACTTTTGACTGCTACAGCTATTGTCTATTTGATTCAAAGAATATGAATGCACTTAACATCCTAAACAAGAATTAAGAATAAGATTCAACTTGATTAAACAGAAGAATTTAAGACAAGTGTAGTTAAGTTTCTAACTGAGGCAGACAAGTATAAGGGGTAGTTTCATACACTGAAGATTTCACATAACTTGGGCTATGTCACATGGCTCTTGTAAAATTCACATTTTGGCTAACATGAGACATTTATCTACGTGGACAAAATAGATTTAAAGCCAAAACTAATCATAAGAGATAGAGAGGGACACCACTACTTATCAAAGGAAAAATCTAACAAGGGGATACTGAAATTCTAAACACTTATGAACCGAAGTTTATAAAATAACAACTACTATAGCTTAAATCATGTACTAGCCCTCACAAAAATAGTTGGAGACTTTATTATTCCACTCTTGTTAATAAACTGTTCATCCAGACAGAAACAGAACAGAGAAACGTTGGAGATAACTTATACTACAAACCAAGTGGACTTACCAGATATTTACAGAACATTTTACCCAAACACAAATAATATATATCTTCTTACCATTCATAGAAACTTTCTTCAAAACTGACCACATACTTGGGCACCAAGCAAGTCTGAACAGATACAAAAAAAAAAAAAAAAGAAAAGAAAACAAAAACAACAAAACAAAAATCAAACAACAAAACCTCCTACATCCAATCTAGTCACCAGAGATTAAAACTGGATAGCAACAGCAACAGAATGCTTATGAAACTATGGACATTGAACAACTAACTAACCAACCCCCTACTGAACAAAATTGGACAAAGGCAGAAATTAATAAAGAAAAACTTTTTTAAAATAAATTTTAACTATTTACATTCCACCCATTGCCCTTCCTTCTGGTCCTTCCCCCACTGTTCCTTACCACATGCCCCTTTTGCCTCTGAGAGGGTGCTTCCCCACTACCTCCACCTGCCTGAGTATACCCCTTTCCTGGAGCATCAAGTCTCTCTAGGTTTAGGTGCATCTTCTCACACTGAGGCCAGAGCAGGGAGTCTTCTGCTGTATATTATATTATTTTATTATTATTATCTATGTGCCCATTTGTGTTCTAATGAGAGACAGAAAGGAGGTAGATTCAGACTGATGAGAGATAGAAATGAATTAGAGGAGATGGGGAGGAGTGTGAGAAAACCATAATCAGAATATACGGTGTGAAAAATGTCTATTTTAAATAAAAGAAAAAGTAGAAAAAACTTTAGATTTTGCCATTCGATATGTTGTCTTATGTTTTTATGCATGTGGATAATACATTTTGATCATACTCATTTCATTATTCTCCACTGTACACCCTCTCACTTCCATGGATCATTTTGCACTTCCAAATACCCCTTTTCTTCTTTTGTATTTTACGTTTTTTTAATGACTCATTTAGTTTAATTGGGTTTGCTTACAGGAACATGAGTGTGACATGATTTACTGGACAGCTTACTAGTAGCTACATCAATGAAGGCACTTTTCACTGTGCTCAGTAAATATTAACTGACAATAACTTCTCGGACAATGATGAGGTCTGATCAGCTCTTATTCCAGGCATAACAGACTGTTAATAAAGTAGGTCTTTTAGTTCTTTTCCTTATCTGTCTGATTAATGTTATCCTTTGATACTCTTATATATGCAGATAATGCATTCTGATTATCCCTACCCTTCACCCATTCTTAGACCCCCTCTATACCTTTAAACCATTCCTTCACCCTACACATATTTTTCTAACATTCATGTCCCCTTGATTTGTTTTGTTGTCCAGTGAGTTTATCCAGGAGCATCAGTGTGGCCATGATTTTAGAAATAACTACTGGGTTTTGATAGATTCATTGGTATGTATAAAACTGAAGATATGAATGTTTTTGTTTACCCCCAGAAATGTTAAGTAGCCAATAGTCCAGAACAAAGAGGTAGGCACTCTACGATCCATAACTACTGCTAATAGAGCCAGTATTATGTACACCTAGACTTTTGAGGTAGTAATTTTCAAATGTATATTTTAATACAACGAGGCTTCCATTGATCTTAATTTATAAAACCTCATCTACCTCAATACCTCTATGAAATATTATTGAGAAGTTAAAAGTTTGATACAATTATTGAAACAAAATCCATTAAATCATTCTTGTTCCATTCTAAGTATTTATACCATCAAGTCTTTTGGGTAGCAAATGAACTTGTGTATTCTAGACTTCTCTGCTAATTACAAGATATCTCCTCACCTATTGAGTTTTATGGGACATGCCTAGCTACCCAGGACAGTGTCCTCTGGATCTCCATTATTCAGCCCTCTCTCTGCCTGCTTTCCCTTGCCACAATCTCTTGCCTACTGTGTCTCCAGCAGCAAACCCAACTGCTGAGAAACTTGCATGAAACCCTGAGTTCCATTGGCCAGCCCATACCCACCAGAAACCTGCCATGCCAGGATCATCAAGTTTAGGCCCCCTTCAAATTCCTGCTATAAAAGGAACATCCAGAGACAACCAGAAGCCTAAAGACCAGCATAAAAACACAATCAACAAAACAAAGGGCAATATGATAATTTTTGAGCCCTGCTATCTTACTACAGTAAGCCCTGGATATCCTAACACAACTAAAGCAGAAAAAAATGACCTTAAAAGAAGTCTTATATAAATAATAGAGGCTGTTAAAGAGGAAATGAATAAATTCCTTAAAGAAATGAATGAAAATACAATCAAAGAGGTAGAGACCTTTAAGGAAGAAACAAATAAATCCCTTAAACAAATATGAGAAAATACAATTAAACAGGACAAGGAAATAAATAAACTTGTTCAGGACCTGAAAATTAAATAGAAGCAATAAAGGAAACCCAAACTGAGGACATCCTATGAATGGAAAACCTAGGGAAGAGAAGAGGAACAACAGACACAAATATCAGCAGAATACAGGAGATGGAAGAAAGAATCTCAGGTATAGAAGATACAATAAAAGAAACTGATACATCTGTCAAAACAATGTGAAATCTAAAAAATTCCTGACACAAAACTTACAGAAAATCTGGAACAGCATGAAAAGACCTAACCTAAGAATAATAGGAATAGAAGAAGGTGAAGAGTCTCAGCTCCAAGTATTTTCAACAAAATCATAGGAAAAAAACTTTCCTAACCTAAATAAAGAGATGCTTATAAACCATACAAGAAGCTTATAGAACACCAACTAGACTGGATCAGAAAGGAAAATCCTGCCACATAATAATAAAAACAAAAATCTATAGAATATTAAGAATACTAAAAGAAAATAGTATTAAGAAAAATATTTAAAGTGCCAAGGGAAAAAAGCCTGGTACCATACAAAGGCAAACTTATCAGAATTACACCCGACCTCTCAACAAAGACTCCCCCAAAGCTAGAAGAGAATAGCCTCTTGTAGCTTCTAAAAATCATCAGGTGCCAACCTAAATTACTATATCCAGAAAAAAACTGTCAATCACAATAGACGAAGGAGGCAAGATATTTCAAGACAAAACCATGTATATACAATATCTATCTATGAATCCAGCCACACAAAAAAATAATAGAAAGACTTTAAACAAAGGAGGGAAATCACAACCAAGAAAACATACGAAATAAGTAATTCCTGCCAGTAAAAAGCAAAACAAGAGACACACACACACACACACCACCACCACCACCACCACCTCTACCACTACTACCATGACCACCAACATCAAAATAACAAGAGTTAACAATCATTGATCATTAATACCTCTCAGCATCAACAAACTCAACTCCCCAATAAAAGTCATAGCCTAACATATTAGATGCAAAACCAAGATCCATTATTCTATTGCATACAAGATACACACATCAGCAATAAAGATAGATATTACCTCAGAGTAAAGGTCTGGAAAAACAGGTTCCCAGGCAAACAGACCCAAGAAACAAGCTGTAGTACCCATTCTAATATCAAATAGATTTTCAAACAAAATTAATCAAAAGAGACAGGGAAAGACACTTCATAATCATCAAAAGAAAAATCTATCAAGAAGACATCTTAATTCTGAACATCTATGTCCCAAATACAGGACACCCATGTTTGTAAAAGAAACATTGTGAAAGCCTAAATCTCACATCAAACTTATACATTAAATAGTAGGAGACTTCACCAATTAACAGGTCATCCAGATAAACATTAAACAGAGAAATAAAACTGATGTTACAATTCCAATGGACCTAAAAAGATCTCTATACAGCGTTTCACCCAAATGCAAAAGAAAATACCTTCTTCTCAGCACCTCATGATACATTCTACAAAATTGAACATATATTCAGCCACAAAGCAAGCCTCAGCAGATACAAGAAAATTGAAGTAATTCCATGTATCTTACCAGGCCACCATGGATTAAAGTTGGACTTCAACAACAACAGAAACACCAGAAAGCCTACATACTCATGGGAACTGAGCAACTCTATTCAATGGTCATGGAAAAAAATAAGGAAATTAAAGACATTCTAGAATTCGATGAAAATGAAGGCACAACATACAAAACTTATGAGACTCAATGAAAGCTGTGCTAAGAGAAATATTCATAATACTAAGTGCCTACATAAAGATATTTGACAGTTCTCACACCAGCAATTTAAAAGTACACCTGAAAGCTCTAGATAAAAGCAAACATGCCCAAAAGGTGTAGATGAAGAAAATAAGCAACATTAGGGCTGAAATAAATCAATTAGAAACTAAGAAAACAATACAAAGAATCAAGGAGAACAAGAGCTGAGTCTTGGAGAAAATAAAAGTAAGATAGAAAAACCCCTGGCCAAACTAAAGACAGAGAGACAGTATCGAAATGAGCAAAATTGCAAATGAAAAGAGAGCCATTATAACAGACACCAAGGAAATTTAAAGAATCATTCGATCTCACTTGAAAAGCCTGTACTCATAAAACTGGAAAATCTAAATGAAAGGAATAATTTTCTAGATAGATACCACTTACCAAAGTTAAGTCAAGATCAGATAAACTAAACAGACCTGTAACTTTTATGTAAATAACAGCAATCATTAAAACTCTTTCAACCAATCAAAATTTTTACAAAAGCCCAGGGTCCTAAGCCCAGGTTTAGCACAGAACTCTTGCATATTTTCAAAGGAGAGCTAATACAAGTACTCCTCAAACCATTTCACGAAATAGAAACAGAAGGGACTCTACCAAATTTATTACATGAGGCTATAGTCACCCTGATACCTAAATCATACAAAGACTCAACAAAGAGAATTTCAGATAAATTTCCCTTATGAATATTGATGCAAAAATACTCAATAAAATCGTCTCAAACCAAATCCAGGAAGACATCAAAACCATCATCTGTCATGATCACGTAGGCTTCTTCACAGTGATGCACAGATGTTTCAATATACGAAAATCTATCAACATAATCTACCATATAAAAAATTGAAAGGAAAAAATTACATGATCATATTATTAGCTGCTGAAAAGGACTTTGACAAAATCTAGCACTCCTCCATGCAAAAATTCAGGGAGAAAGGCACATACCTAAACATAATAAAAGCAATTTACAGAAAGCCAATAGCTAGCATCAAATTAAATGGAGAGAAACCTGAAGGAATTTCACTAAAATCAGGAACAAGAAAAGGCTGCCCGTTCTTTCCCTATGTATTCAGTACTGTACTCGAAGTTCTAGCTACATCAGTAAGCCAACTAAAAAAGATCAAAGGGATACAAAAGTGAAAGAAATAAGTCAAAGTATCACCATTTGCTAATCATATGATAGTATACATATACGATCCCCAAAATTTGTCTACAGCTTATAAACACCTTAAGAAAGTTGGCTGAATACAAAATTAACTAAAACAACAAAATGACCTCAAAATAATTAGTACCCTCCTTTGTACAAACAATAAATGGGTTGAGTAGGAAATTAGGGAAACAACACCCTTTACAATAGCCACAAAAACAAAATATTTTGTAGTAACTCTAACCAAACAAGTAAAAGACCTGTATGACAAGAACTTCAAGTCTGTGAAAAAAGAAATTGATGAACGTATTAGAAGATGGAAATGTTTTCTATGTTCATGTATCAGTAGGATTATAGTGAAAATGACCAAAAGCAATCTATATATTCAATGCAATTCCCATCACATTTCCAGCACAAGTTTTATAGACCTCAAAAGAGCAATTTTCTACCTCGTGTAGAAAAACAAAACAAAACAAAACAAAACAAAACAAAACAAAACAAAACAAAACAAAAAACCCAGGATAGCAAATATCATCCTGAAAAATAAAAACACATCTGGAGAAAAAACCATTCCTGATCTCGAGTTGTACTACAGAGCAATAGTAATAAAAATTGCATGGTATTTGTATAGGAACAAAAAGGATGATCAATAGAATCAAAGACTCTGAAATAAACCCACGCCCCTGTGGACACTTGGTTTTTGACAAAGAAGGCAAAGCCATTCCATGGAATGAAGAAAGCATCTTGAACAAATGGTGTTTGTCTAATGGGAAGTCTGTATGTTGAAGAATGCAAATAAATCCGTATCTATCACTCTAAATGACAGCCTACATATTGAGAAAATGTTCATCAACTTTACATCTGACAGAAGGATACTATCCAAAATTTATAAAGAAGTCAAGAAGTTTGACACTGACCCAAAACCCCAGTCAAAAATGAGGTATAGAACTAATCAGAGAATTCACAACAGTGGAATCTTTAATGGCCAAGAAACACTTAAGAAAATGTTCAATTTCCTTAAACATCAGGGAAATGCAAAACAAAATGACACTAAGGATCCATCTTACACTGTCAGAATGGCTAAGATAAAAACCTGAAGTCATAGTATATGTTGGCAAGGATGTGTCTGGGGCCGCAAAGAGATACTTTGGTCTCCCCGGTAGAGCACTGGGTTTGAGATAGCCTGAGACCCAACAGAACCATGGCCTGTGAGGAATGGTATATATATCTCCCCACACCCCCGGATTCCAGACTCCTCCATGCAGTCCACATCTTTCATTAACCAGGGCCTTGCAGACACATTTGGCTCAGTAGCTCCTCCCAGAAGAGGTTTTGTGTCACCATCTACATCTACAGGTAGAGGGCATGACTTAACAGGCCTCAGCCTCAAGATTTCCATATTCATGAGTTATCTAAATGGGGGAGGGGTGTAGCTCAAATAAGTTCCTCCTCATTCCCCCTCCCTATTTAAGCCAGCTCCCCCTGGCTTTTGGGAGAGGGAGGGAGCCCACATCCAGACCCATCCACATTAGCCATGAACAATAAAGCTTTGGAACTATTGGACTCCATGTGTCTTCTGGGGCCTGCCGCCAAGTTTCCAGACTTTGGAACCAGACTTTCTAGTGTCTATTGGGACTCGCCATAGTGTGGCCAGCGTGGAGGACTTCCCAACCCAGCTGCTGGTCTGGTGCTGCTCTGTGTACACGTGAGACCCGCCAGCAGCATGGAACGCCCCGCCTTGGGGCTCTCCTGCCTCAGAGTTCGTTCCCACAGATGTGGGGCAAGGAGAACACTCCTTCATTTCTGGTGGGAGTGCAAACTTTTACACTCACTTTGGAAATCAATTTGGTGGCTTCTCAGAAAACTTGGAATAGTTCTACCTCATGACCTAGATATCCTACTCCTGGACATATACCCTGGACATATAGTTGGAATTTGCTCGACTATGTTCATGTCAGCCTTATTTGTAATAGCCTGAAACAACCTAGGTGTCCCTCAACTGAAGAAGGGATAAAGAAAATATGGTACATCTACACAATGGAATACTATTCAGAGATTTAAAACAACAAGATCACAGGTTTTTGCAGGCAAATGGATGTAATTTATGAATATAATCCTGAGTGAGGCGGACCCAGAGCAAGAAAGACATGTATGTTATGTACTCACTTACAAGTAAACATTAGCTATAAAGTGTAGGGCAACGTTATTGTATCCCTCAGACACAAATAAACTGGATAATAATGAGGTGCCTAGGGAGGATGTGGTAATCTCAGTCAGAAAGAGAAACTAAATAGTCATTGGAGGTGGATAGAGATAGGGAAGCAGGTAGGAGAAAAGGTGAGGAGGGGAACAGAATGAACATCAGGTATGAGGAGGGCAGTGAGAATGGAAATTGGTATGCATATGTGCGGAGGACCCTGGTTATTAGCTGGAGGCTTGGGTCAGGAGAGGATATGAAGAGTCTACAGGAGTGATTCTAGCTGAGATTCCTACCAGAGGAGGATATAGAGACTGAAGTGATCACCTCCTGTAGCCAGGCAGGACTTCCAGAGGAGGGAGAGGTATATCAATCCACGCATAAAACCTTCAACCCAAAATATGTCTTGCCTACAGTCCCAACAGCAATGAAAATGGAGCAGAGACTAAGGGAACAGGCAGCGAATGACTACCCCAATTTAGACCCATACCATGTGAGAAAACAAATCACTGGACACCGTTAGTGATACTCTACTATGCTTTCAGACAGGAACCTAGCCTAACTGTCTCCTGAGAGGCTTCATTCAGTAGCGGATGAAGGCAGATGCAGAGACTCACAGTTGATCATCAGCTGGAGCCAGGAGAGTCTTGTTGAAGACTGTGGGGGATGTAAGCGAGCAAGTCAGAGGGATCAAGTACACCACAAGAAGACCTACAGAGTCGAGGTAAGCCTGGGCTACCAACTAGGAGCACAGAGGGGCTTAACCTAGATCTCACACACATTTGCAGCAAATGTGCAGCCTAGTCTTCATGTGGGTCTCCTAAAAATTGGAGCAGGGTAGTAGGCTAGGATGTCTGGATCTCTGTTCGCTACCATTGGATCCACTTCTCCCTACTTGACTGCTTGGTTGAGCCTCAGGAGAGTATGTTTCTAGTCCTGATGGGACTAGATGCCCCAGGGTGGGTGGTACCCAAAAAAGGCTCCCTTTCTCTAAGGAGAATGGGAGAGGTCAATGGAGGGTGGGATTTATAAGGATGGGACTTGGAAGAGAGGACAGAGTGGGGCTATGATCAGGATGTAAAGTAATAGGCATCTCTAGTATGTCATAATTAATATTTGCTTTAAATAATTATCAGTGCCATTGTATAAATTCTCCTATCGTTTACTAGCTAATCTATTCAAATTGATTATTCTCATACTCTATGGATACTGCTGTAGCAGCCATCTCTCTGCTCTGGAACAGTTTTGTTTCTGTCATTTTGCAGCATAAAAATATTTTTTCACAAATGTGGGCAACTTACTCATTTAATGGTAGCTTACATTTTGAATGTGTTTGTCAAGCATTTTTTGCATAAATGGGAGTCAGGTTTGCACTCCTCTGCATAAGCATACTGCATGCAAAACCATTTACTTTCAATCTGGCTGCCGTTTAGAGTCATCTGGGAAGTTTAAAAAAAATACAGACCCCAAGATTCTATCTAGAGGCTGTCATTTGTTTTCTGTGTTGAGTTTTAGGTATCATTAATATTAATTTCTAGTTGATTCTAATGTGCAAATCAGGATGTGAACTGCAGCCTATATGATTACCAATTATAAAAATTTCATAGGTACTGTGTTCAAAAGGCAAGAAATAATTGAATACACATTTTGAAATCATGCTATACGAACAGTACTTTATACAATTTTACTCTCATTTTTTAATACTCTATTTTACTAATGCTAATGTATTTCTTTCATTGTTTAATATATTCTCCACTATAAGTTGAAAACTGAAGTTTTATTTTTGTACTCATGGTAGGTGGATTAAAATGTCACTGTACCAGATTTGTTAGGCTTGACACATTTACAAATCAAGAAACAGGTTGAACAATTAGTAAGGTTTAAATGCCTCTAAAATTAAATCAAGAAGCAAGTAACTATCATAGCTTGTCATGAAACCTAGTTACATCAAAATAGACTACATGCTCCAGGCAAATGGTTTGGATTTCATACAATCGCTGTCAGTGGGAGCACAGTAGTCACAGACTGTTAATTGTTTTTATTTCTAGCTGTATCTTGCTCATTTCTTCCCACAATTCGATCTATCTTCCCCTTTCTCCATGATTTTTTTCATCCTCATTTCCCCCTCCTTTGCTAAGTTCCACTAATAAAACCCATTCTATTTTCCTCTCCAAGGGAGATCTATGTGTTTCTCCTAGTTCCTTTCTCTGTACACAACTTCTATGAGTCTACAGATTGTAGCATAGCTATCATTCATTTATATCTGGATATAAATGAATCATATAAATGAATACATATCATACTTGTTTTTCTGTATCTGGGTTACCTCATTGAGGATGATTTTGTCTATATCCACCCATTTACTTGTAAATTTCATTATGTATTTTTCTAATAACTGAGGAATACTTCATTGTACCAATGTATGACATTTTCTTCATCTATTCTTCAGTTGAAGGATGTCTACATCGTTTCAAATTATTGGCTATTGTGGATAAAACAGCAATAAACATGGTTGAGAACGTGTCCATGTGGTAGGACGAAGCAACTTCTAAGTATATGCCCCAAAGTCATATAACTTGGTCTTGTGGTCGATCAATTACCATCTTTCTGCAGAACCACCACACTGATTTCTGTAGTGGCTGTACATGTCAGCACTCTCACCAGTAATGGCTGAGCGTTCCCCTTGTTCTGTATTCTTACCAGCATAAGCTGTCACTTGTATTATTAATCTTATCCATTTTGACAAATATAAGATGGAATCTCAAATTAGTTTTGATTTGCATTTCCCCGATGGCTAAGGATGCTAAACATTCCTTTAATTGTTTCTCGGCCAGTTGTGTTTCTTTTTATTGTGAATTGTTTAGATATGTACCCAATTTTTTAAATGGGTGTTTTGGCTTTATGATATCTAGTTTCTGAAATTTTTTACATAATTTGGATATTAGTCCTCTATTAGATGTAGATTTGGTAAAAAAAAAAAAAAAAAAAAATCTTTTCCCATTCTGTAGGCTGCTGCTTTATCTGAATGACAGAGTGCTTTGATCTGTAAAAGCTTTTCAGTTTCATGAGATCCCTTTTATTGTTGATCTTAGTACCTATGCTAATGGTGTTCTGATCAGAAACTTATCCCCATGCCTATGAATTCAAGAATATTCTCCAGTTTATCTTCTATCAGATTCAATGTATCTGGTTTTCTGCTGGTTTTGTGATCAATTTGAATGTAAGTTTTCTATAAGTTGATAGGCATGTATCTATTTGCATTCTTCTATATGTATATACAGTTTGACCAGCACCATTTGGTCTTTCTTCCAGTTTTTATTTCTCATTTCTTGATTTAAAAAATAACATTTCTATAGATGTTTGGATTTATGTCTACCAAAATAGCATTTCAATTCTTAACACTATGCTCCAAATACAAGGCCACCCACATTTGTAAAAACAAAATTAACAAAATAAAACAAATTAAAAAATACAACTACAGGTTAAATCATACATTGACTTTCTCACATTGATAATAGGAGACCTCAATACTCCACTATCATCAACAGGCAGGTAATCTAGACAAAATCAAACAGAGAAATGCTAGAACTAATAGACATTATAAACTCTATGGGCCTAACAGATATTTACAAAAAATTTCACCCAAATGCAAAAGAATATACCTTCTTCTTTGTATGTCATAGAACTTTTCCCAAAGTTGACCACAAACTTGTACACAGAGCAAATCTCAACAGATACAAGAAAATTGAAATAACTTCTTGTATCACATCAGACTATTGTTGGGAAAATGTGAGGCTCCCGTGTCTGCCCCACTACAGGGCTAGGACCTCTTGGGGAGGCAGAAGTTCAGGAAGTTTGACTGCACTCACCCTATGCTAGAGCTGGGCCAGTGTCAGGCTGTGAGAAGCCATAGCAGGGATACCACTGCGGGGCTGGGGGAGCATAGTCTGAGATCCTAGAGGAGTGGGAGCTAGTTCATCTGGTTCTTAGGCTCTTGGGCACCCAGTCACTGCTGGAAGCCACAGAAGAGCTGAGAACAAAGTGGTGTCCACGAGCTGGAATGGCCCATGGCCGAAGGGGAGAGAGGGAGAGAAACTCCAACTGCACCCTGCAGGGAGAGTCCTTGGCTTATCATGGCTGTCAGGCTGGCTTGACTTGGCTTGGTAGTGGGTGGTGGTCGTTGTGGCTGAGAACACAGAGATGTTTTCTACAAAGATTAGATGGCGGCTGTTCCATTGTTCCCCAAGGCAGATCCCGATGAAAACAAACAGTCTATGGTTTTAAGATGTTTATTGTCATGTAGGAAAGTAGATGAGAAACTGTACCCCGTTTCTCAGGGAGGGCCTCGGCTTAAATACCTTCCAAGGAGAAGGGTCTGGGAAGGAAAGTTTAATTGGCTAAGCCCTTCTAGCCTTTAGGTTCTCATTAATATGGAGAAATGTCTTGAGGTTACATGACTGAAAGACACAAATCTATGGAGGGCTGTGGCCTCATGCCAGGAGCCTGGAGTCTAGAGACATGGTGAAGAGCATGGTGTCTTTCAGGGTTACTTTGGGTCACTGGAGCTTCCAGCCTGTGCTTGACCAGAAGCCAGGCTACCTTTCAAGGTCCCACAGACTACCACACATATTAAAGCTGGAAATCAATAACAGCAGAAACAACAGAAAACTTACAGACTTATGGTAACTGAACAAATCTCTACTGAATTAAAAAATGGGTCAAGATAGAAACAGGGAAGGAAATTAAAACTTTCAACAATTGAATGAAAACAGTACGCAATATACCAAAACATATGGGACATAATTAAAGTGATCCTAAGAGGAAATTTCACAGGACTGTGTACCTACAAAAAAATTAGAGAGATCTTCTGTCAGCCAGTTAATGCCATTCCAAACTCTAGAAGAAAAGAAGAAATTATGCTCAAGAAGAGTAGATGTTAAGAAATAAATTATGAGTTGAAATTAGATACAAAATAAACAATACAAAGAATTAATAATAATAATAATAATAAAGAACAGTAGATCCATTGAGAAAATCAACAATAATGACAAATCTTTATCCAAATGAACTAAAAGGTGAAAACATTTACAAAACCACAAATAAAAAGTGGGACGTAACAACAAACATAAAGAGAATCATGAGAATCATAAGGACATACATTAAGAAACTGCATTGCAGTTTTAAAATCTAAAATAAATAGATAATTTGCTTGATAGGAACCACTTATCAGAGTTGAATTAAGGTCAGATAAGCAAGTTAAACAGACCTCCAATCCCTAGTGAAGAGAAATAGTCATTAAACTTCTCCTCTTTACCCCCTCCCAAAGCCCAGGGAAAGATAGTCTTAACACAGAATTCTATCAGACATCAAAAAAGATTTAATACCAACACACCTCAAATTATTACACAAAACAAAAAACAGAAGGAACATTGTCAATTCATTTTATGAGGTCACAGTTACCCTGACACACAATCTACTCCAGACACAATAAAAAAACAATCACAGACCAATTTTTCTTATGAACATAGATGCGAGAATTCTCAATAAAATATTTGCAAACCAAATCTAAGTACACATCAAAAAGATCATTCACTATGATGACGTAAGCTTTATCCCAGAGATGCAAAAAGATACAGTATATGCAAATCATAAATATAACCCACTAAATAAACTAAAACAAAATTGTTAATTTTATACTGCCAGAATAATTTGTTATTTTAGCTTGGTAAATTTTTTTTTCAATTTATTTTCATAGTCTAATGTTTAGCCAGTAATGAAGTGCTTCTTAAGGTAGTTTTAAATTTTATTGTAGACAGAAATATCTAAAACAAAGCTATGGAAAGTGTATCAGGGATCCATCAATTTTATAACACTCTACTAAATAGAAAAGTTAGTTGAGAACCAGAAATGCTAGAACATAACTGCAATATCATTTTGCACATCTGTATGTATATATGTATGTATGTATGAGTATGTGGAAGGTAATCATGAAGCCATCTAGGACTACAGACTTGTTCAGTAGAGCCTTGAATATGTAATAAGATTCTCCTTTTAAAAAGATAGAAATGTTGGCCAGGATGTTTCCTACACTTCTAGCAGGTAATCCATCTATTTACAGTTACATACTCTTGATAGGGTGGGTACTACACGAATGCCATTTCTTATCTTGAAACTCCTAATCAACTTGGCTAATTCTGTATAACATACTTCTTGTTTTCCACTTTATTAATATAAATCATAGATATAAAAGAGAGCTGAAAAATAAACAATTGAGTTCATCTTAAATGTTTTATATTATTATAATTATTAATATTATTAATATTATTATTGTGCACATGTATGATGTGGGTACATGGGCATATGTAGAGGTCAGAAGACAACACACAGAACATAGTTCTTTCCTTCCTCCCTTTGAGTTTTAGTTCTAAAGTTACCAGACTTGTTAGGAAATGCCTTCAAACACTGACCCATTTCAGTAACTGATTTTAATTTATACATAAACATAGAAAGTTCAAGTTTCTCTTAAAATACAAAGAAAGTTGGTGGGAAAAACTTGCAGTGTGTTCTTGTTATAGCATAGAAACCTGTTCACAGGTGTTGGATATAGCTCATTTCTTTCTAACTAGGAACATTTCACGGGTGTCCTTCATGTTTCTGTGAGAATGACTGAACACTATGGAGAGGGTGACCAGGATTCATGTGTATAGCCTGATGGGCTGAGTTTAATAGCTGAAGGTTCACATGGTAGAAGGAGAAAACTAATACCAAAGTAAGTTGTCCTTTGACTGTGATCTGTGTGTCACTTTATATGCCCACCTGTACACACACACACACACACACACACACACACATTGCAGGCACAAATATAAACACATACATCCATACATTAATAATAAACAGATCCATAACTTTTAAAAAATAATACATTCGTTTAGTAAATATATAAAGAATAACAGAGCTATAGAACAAATACTTATGAGTTCAATCTTATTATTTGTTTTTCAAAATCCATCCATGAAAACATGGACCAGGTCATCTGTTATGTCAGTAGTACTCTCTAAAGTCATTCAGTCCAACAACATGTATAGCAGTGTCCACTAAATCATATGAAGCATTCCTGAGTATGATAGGACAATTTATTCAATATTTTAATGTCTATTATTTCAAAGAAAATACTGTCTGTGGTGTTTTCAATCAATTTTGCAACAGTGATCAACACCACTAGAAAAGTCTATGAATTCCTCCAGGGTAGAAAGCGGTTTAATATGTTGTTATGGTAACAGGTTGTTGGCAGGTTCTTACCATAATATGAGGTCAGTAGGTCAGTACTGTGTTGCCATCAAGAGGTAAAATCAGTCTAGAAATAACAAATACCATACTGTCTAGCAGCAAAGTATTTCTAGATTTATCAGTACCATAGGCTCTTGCCCAGTATCTCATTATGCAAGATGGCTGGTGTGTTCCTGTTCCCAGTGGGCAAACCCAGGGTAAAGAATATCTAGCTGATATAGGCAAACAAATAATTTTCTTTTCTTGATATTGAGGGGTTCTAGTCCTTTTGCTAGTCACTGACATCAGTCACAGAGGATGATATTGCCAATTTCCATAGATTCACATACATACTTCTACATTTTCTTGCCTTCAACTTACTCTCAATCTCAATTTGACCACTCAAATATATAGATTCAGGTGCAGATGGATGAATGAGTGAATAAATAGGAGAGTTTTTCTTCAAGTCTACTTCTCGCCTTCTATAAAAATGATGAACACGTGCACTGCTTCACTACTCACAAGGAGTTTTCCTCACTGTTGTTATTAAAGTATCTATCTCCACACAGGAAGCTTAGAGAAATGGCAGGATATTTTTGCTCACACCAACAAACAAGGATGATCCATTTCTGAAAGAGGACAAGATTTGCTTTCTGTCCTTTGATTGAAGATGCTGCTCTTACCAGGTCTTTAAATCTTAAGTATGAGCAGAGAAAGAGGTTGGAATACTACAGAGATGGATGATTGGTGTCTGCACTGACTATTTATGTTTTGCTTTTGGTTTCCAAAGCTACACAGGCCTGGAGACAAATGAATCATTTGTTGTATGTGATAGATTGATTCTACTTCTGCTCCCCAGATTGATTTCAAAGAGGTGATGATCTCAGCTTCTGTTGGACATCACTTGATGTCTCTGTCTAGGGCTCTGGGCTCTCTCCTGGGCCTTAGCAGCACTAAGTGAACACCAAGTTCCTTGGCTTGCTTTTTAATCATTGATCCAAGAAATTAAATGGCAACAAAATGTGGATCTGGATTACAAGTCTGTAGGAATTTGCAGATACTCCAGTAGGCATCTCTACCCATAAACATCTCCATATCAACAGGGTCTACTGGGTTCTATTTGGCAGAACAGGAAGGCAGTCTACACTGAAAATTTAACTTCACACTGACTCCTTTCAACCTGAACCCTTAAATTTCTATGAGACATAGTAAAAAGGGTCACAGCTAGTCATAACTGTACATCTTGTCTTTAAAATTCACAGATAGAGTGGAGACATAGCTCAGTTGGCAAAGTGCTTGCCATAAAAGTATGAGACTGCTCCATACACTAGGACCCATATATAAAAGCTAGCATGGTAACTCATATTTATAATCTAAGTGCTGGTGAGATGGAGACAAGTAGATTCTTGGACTCACTGGATTGTCAGTTCATCCATTTTGGTTATCTCCATATAAGAGTGGGACCTAGTTAATAATTATAAAAAACAAAACAAGGTAGATGGCACCTGAGGAATAATCCTAAGGCTGGTCTTTGCTCCCAGTATCACACACACACACACACACACACACACACACACACACACACACACACACACCATCACTTAAACACATACATCAAGCAATGTGCTATTAGTTCTTAGAATGATAAGGTATAATAACACCCTCTTCATGGAGAAGATTTCCTTTAGGTAATTAGATCTTTAAAATTTTATTGATAATACTAGACAATGAATATGTTTATGGCTTATTTTCAACCACCAGACAGGCAATTTCTTTCTAGGACATCCAGAGTCCTTGCCACTTATTTCTCCTCAAGTAAAATTGATCTGCCATCAGTGTAATGGACCAATGTCTTGTTTAACAGGATGTCAGACAACTGAAGTCTTTGCATATTATGTGTCACAGAAAGTAGAAAGTTGGGTCATGTAAGTGAATTTTAAAATACCCCCTTTTTATTTAAATGAAGTATTTTTCTTTCATTATTAATAGTGGGAAAGGTACCCTTGCCCTATGTGGGAGCTATGTACAAAGTTCCCGAACTACAATGACATGCTTCAGTAAATATAACACAGCTTTCATTGTGACTATAATTGGTGTTACCATGTAGTAAGTTTTATCTACCTTTATTTGCTCTGAGCTACTTGTTTTCTTTTTCTTTCTTTCTTTCTTTCTTTCTTTCTTTCTTTCTTTCTTTTTTATTTTGTTTTGAATTTCAAACAGCAACAACAACAAAACAGAAACAAAAATTCATGGTGGATGTTTGGAACTGGGAGACCTAAACTTATTTTCATTCTTTGAAGGATGTCAGTCCTTTTTCAAGATACAATATTGATTGACATGTAAAGTTTCCTGTGAGGTTAGAATTTCACAAAGAAGTTCTGACAATGATAATCTTTACTTCTAAAGTTAGCGAAGACTAAGAAAATTGCATCACTATATTATAAACCTCTCTCAGACACCTATTGTCTTAGATACTTTCTATTGCTGCGAAGAAACACCATGACCATGGGAACTTAACAAGGAAAGCATTTAATTTGGGGCTTATTTATGATTCCAGAGAGTGAGTCCATAACCAACATGGCAGGAAGCAAAGCAGCAAGCAGGTAGGCCTGGTTCTTACATCTTATTCACAAGCAAGAGGCAATTAAAGAGAGAGACAGACTGGCATGGGTCTTTGAAACCTCAAATCCCACTCCCATGCTATACCTCTTTCAAAAAGGCCACATTCTTCTTTAAAACTTGTCTACCAACTAGTAACAAAGCATTTAAATATATAAATCTATGGAGCACTTTTATTGAAACTGCTACACCTATAAAAAGGACTTGAACCCCATTTATAATGGGTTTCATAAGCCCAGGATCCATTGGAGATCCTGGCCAGTTAAAGTATAGAATTTTCTTTCACTTTGTATATGTAGTTTTCCTATTCTTTTATGCAATTTCAAGTATGATGTGGAAAATATTTGTGAGGTATTAGTTATATGAAGTATGGAGGTACTACCAAGTCCTATGTAAAGAATATGTGGTCTTTCCTAAACTGACAGGTTCTGTGATTGAGAAGTGTTTCATACTACAAAACAGGGATTTGAGTTATTTATTGGAGAGAAAACCAGATGAAGCGTGCATGAGTCCCTAACAATTGCTTTTATTTAATTAAAACATAATTACAAAATTTCCTCTTCCCTCTTCTGTTTCCAGCATCTTTCATTCCCTTTCTGCTCCCTCTCAAATTCATGGCCTCTTTTCCTTTATTATTGTTACACACACACACACACACACACACACACACACACACACACAAATAGAACCTACTGCATCTCTTTGGTGTCACAAGTCTTTAGGACTGACCCCATGGTCATTTAGGAGCTTCATCCCTGGAGAAGAGTCATCCTCCTTTTCTCAAATAGTTGCCAATTGCTTGGAGCCATTCATCACAGTATTGGGCTTGATAATATCTGTCCTTTATCCATGTTGTCAACTGGTATTGTCAATACTTGTGTCTTCTTTAAACAACCATGTTGTTGAGATTTCATGGGAATACTTCTAGAATTACAGTCCTACAGCAGACTTCCTGGTACACTGGCTCACACAATCTTCTATCCTTTAGTTTGAAGTGTCATTTGTGCTCCCTGATCCTTAGATTAAGGAAAAGATGGGTTAGAGTAACCATAGTCACCTGTTCTCTGTATTTTGACCTCTCTAATGATTTTAAACTGGTTTTGGTTTAGTGAATTTCAGTAGTTGGCTATCATTCCATCATTAATATACAACTATTGAGACAGTCTACTGTTGACTTTAAGGTATATGTGATGTTACTGATTGGGGAATGGTACCCACAACGTTTACTGATAACTAGAATGCATTTTAAATGCTAGTATTTGTTTATGAATAGGGCAAAGAATTAATTTTTTCTTTAATAAACTATTATAGAGGAATATTTAATCTCAGTTGACAATCTTTAGCTTGCAGCTCCCTTTATTAATTATTTTCCTTATTGTAGAAGCTAAAGGTATATAGTGATTGATTTCCATATGTGTTATTCTTAAAAGCATAGTAGCTAAGGAGCCATTGCCACATAGCCAGGCAGGCAAGATATCCTCATTAACCTTTTGCTTGACAAAGTCATTTTATTCGTGTTAAAATCTTATCATCCCATTGACACTAGAGAATTCAGTTTATGGCAGCTTCTGCTACTGTCAAATTTGGCCTCTGGAGATCAGGCACCACTGAGAGTCACAGGAACACCGGTGACATCCATAGCCATCAATTCCTTGCAGCCTTAATAATAGAAGTTTCCCTTGGGCAATCACAAGGGCCCAGCTTACAGTAGCTGTTAGTTATCCATGTCTGGCCACACACAGGAGGATAATGGTCTTATTTTTACCAGATTTTAAGGGACTCATCTTGGCAGTGACTACGACAAGTTTCAAATGTTCATGCTAGATTGATTTACCTCACTTTTAGAAAATATTAGAATATGACTAGAAATTGCAATTGTATAAGTGTAAGTAACACAACACAATATAATGAAAACTTATGTATTTGTCTCCAGGCTTTATACATTCTCAACAATATTACATGCATATTCCTTTTTATTCTGGGGAAACCTCTTTGGTTGTGATAACAGTACTTCTACCATACTTAAAATATTCCAAGTATTTGAATTCAAAATTCATGATTATTTTATGTAAATAAAACAAAGAAATCAATACATCATATTATTTGTGCTTTGTTATAACATACACTATAATGCAACATACCTAGAATATCTCTATTTTTCTCAAATAAGATATAGAACAATGATCTGAGTCATATTCCATTTTTGACAGGGATACTTTACAAATAATATAATGTTCTTCCATCAGGGGACAGATAATATCTAGGAACTGTTCATGTTCAATGACCAGATCCACTCTTTTCTTCTTTTAGAGAATTGTAAAATGTATAAAGTGACATTGTTCTAAATCTGAAATCGAATCCTTATCTTGGCAGCAAAGCTATTTCCAAAAAAGAAAAGCTTTTTTCTTTTCCAGTTGCACAATCTATACAAGAGAGCACGCTTTCCACATATCTAACAGTGTGCAAAATAATGTTTTACTTCACCTTTTAAAAAACAGAAATCAGTTAGTTATATTACATTAACACATACACTTAAACACATGCAATTTTCTGTATGTAGGTAATTCTTGCTGGTAATCACATCACTATGATCCCATTCACCAGCTAGGAAAGGTTTAAGGTACACATTTGTTTCATCCTACATAATGTGTAATAATCTCCACAATTACCCTCCATTCCCTATCCTGATAATGAGACTTATACTGCTCTTATACTGCTATCACTCACTAGAACCAGGTAGTCAAATTACAATAGTCTGTTAATTGATTTGAAATAGAAGTTTTCCATGATGAATAACATGTACAATTTTAAATGTAGTCAAAAGCTTTCTTTTTTAAAGTAAGAAACACTATTTTATGATCATAAATATATTAGAACTTCAGTGATCAAAGGGGTGAACAATGCATATAAATGAGGTCTCATGTCTGCTCTTACATTGTGTCCTTTCTCATACAAATACCTATTATTATATTTTTATGTATCACATATTTATTGCTCTGCCTGCAATACTTCCTGCAATCATTTTTCAACTTAGTAATGTCTGTGAAGTTATATTGCATACAAAAATGTGTGAAGTATATTACATAATTACTATATATATATATGATTTAATCAATATTTTGAAAATAAAAGATTGTTTAAAATTTACATTGTTAATCCATTTAGTAGGGTAGTATGAGTAGTATTTTTATTTCATGCTTTTGAATGACAAATTTCTTTTTTTCACACTTCTTTGTTGTTTGTGTGTGTACTGTGTATACAAATATGCACATATGTTCATTCAAGTGAGGATTTCAAAGGACAACACTGTGTGTTTTTTCTCAAGAACCACATATCTTATTGTTTGAAATGGTGTAGCTCATTGTCTTAGGCTAGGAAGTGCAGGCTGGAACAACTAACTTTCTGTGTGGGATCTGAGGCTAGAACTCAGCTCCTCAGTGAGGGTTTTACCAATTTAACCTTTCCTTTATTCCTGAATACTGAAAATTTAACAATGTAGCTTATGGTTATAATGATTAAGTATAAAATCATTTTTGATGTATATATCATGACACACTGTATACTTTTATTTACCTAATTTTTTTTACCACTCAAAGCCCATGAACTTACATGAATCATTAGCATACTTATTAGCATACTTTAGTTTTTATGGGCTAAATCTATTATTTCAGAATGAGAAGAACTTTTTAAGTTCTTTTGTTCCTATTAGTTTCATGTAAATTATAGATTTGATAAATATGTTTTCTGTTATTTAGCTAATCTAGGTGATAAAATTGCAATGCATTTCTGAAGCAAGTGAATTACTTAAGAAACTTCAACAGTTCTCCTACCAGAGACAATGACAATAATCCGTCCTACTGAGGATGAGCACAGCATGATTTTAACTATCCCAGATATCTTCATTTAAATTTTCCTCAGAGCGAGTAGACTTTACAAGTTTTAATTTTATTTTTTTTACCTAAAGTTTACCTATTAGCAAGTCAAGTTATTATAAACATATTAGAATCTACAAATCACAAGCAATTAGAATATTAGACAACTATTAACCCAATAGATGAAATATTGCCAAGTATCTCTAATATTGGATGCATTAACGATGATTTATTAAAAATTTTGAATGCTTTTTAATTTGCCCACCCACTTAGTAGTCTATTTGCTCCTCACAATGACCCTTCACAAAGACGACAAGGTAAGTCAAGGATCTCTGTGTTGAAACTACCTTAGAGAGAAGAACCTTCCCTAGTGGGTAGACAGCTTCTTAGCTTATGAGTACAGTCACTACCCCATTCTACTTGTAAACAGCAGGAGTTTCAGTGTTATTTTGTGAGGGAACTTAGAATTTACTTTATCTTAAAGCCAGTATTCCTTAAATATTTTAAGATTTATCTTTACTCATGTGTATTTTTGTGTTGGACTGTATCTGTAACACATGTGGAGAGGTAACCACAGAGGACAGAACAAGGCATCAGATCCCATGGAATAGTTATAGGCATCATAAGTATCTCCTGTCAGTATTAGAAACTAGCTTGGATCTTTGGTAACAAAAGCAGGTGCTTTTAACCTCTGAGCCAAATCTCTTTCCAGCCCCCAAGGCAGTATATTTAAACTGAAATCTTCATGAACGTGATGATAGGAATCTGAAAACTCAAGTGCTGAACGCTTCAGTGACATCGAATTTACTCCAATAGCAGACAACAGTATCTTTGGGGTAAAAATAGTAAATCAGCAGAAGTAAACTAAGTAGACACACAGACACTCAGACACTGACACAGACACACTTTCTGCATCAGAAAAGAAAATACTAAACCACAACATATTTTCAAGATGAGACTGAAAACCACCGCACATAGAAGCAATTCTGGAATGCAAGGCCGCCAGAGAAAGACTTATAATCAGTTTCCTGTGATCACAGAGAGGGTGGAGCTTCTGAAGATGTTCAGATGCTATGCTGTTTTGAATTGGTGTATAGAGACAGATTGTGCCTTGCATATTTTCCTGAGAGAACATGGAAGTGAAGGCACCCCCAGAAAAGCAGCAGATGCAGCAAATGGTGGCTTATGAGGTCATATATCAAGGTGGAATTCATGCAAGTGCCATGGCAGCTTACGTGCCTCGTGACAGATGTAGTCAAAATGTTTCTATAAAGTTTTACCTAAGTTATCTGTCCCTGCCGTAGACCTTTCTATTCTATAGCAAAGGTTCACTGCTGTCAGGGGTGGTTATTTCCTACCATCCTCTCATTTTTATGTTCTCTCTCTCTCTCTCTCTCTCTCTCTCTCTCTCTCTCTCTCTCTCTCTCTCTCTCACACACACACACACACACACACACACACACACGCACACACACACACACACACACATACACAAACACAGACATGTGTGCCCATGTGTGGAGTACAAAGGCACATATTTCTCTTCTAAGCACTTCTTAATTTTTAGCCTAACTTATATTTGTAAACCTCATTTTTCACAGTATAGAACCTCAATAGAAAAATATAATCCTAAAAGACACAGATGCATCATGGTAACTGTAAAGAAATCCAACTCTACACACATACCACAAGGAAAAAAAACCCTATAAAATATGAGAACATAGAGGCTATAAAGAAGGGAAAGCCACTATTAGTTATAAAGAAATCACTTAGAGAAGTTCAAAATATGTGTAAGAAAATCTGACAGGCAAAAACATAAAAGACTTTATGAATTTATTCTTAAACAGTTAAGAATTTAACAGTTAAGTTAATTTAAACCATTAAATTCCAGACAAATTCCATTTAATAGATTGAAGATTTTAATGTACTGTAAGAAAAAAAATGTCTCTCTTGTTAACAATTCCCAACATACAAACTAATGTGTGAAGAGTAAATATAGAAAAAAGCAAAGTAAAAATTATAGTATTTGGAACCTTACCAATGACCAGGTTGATACATGTAGAGTTAATATTTCTCTTCTGAGATAAATTATTCTATTTTTTTACACTAATTGCATGGGTAAGTCACAGCCACTGCTGCTTAATGTCTTATTTATTATGTTTTATGTTACTTTCTTTTTAACTCTTCTTACACTATACTATACTATAATAGTGATAAGATTAGAGAGAACTTTTGTTTTTGTCACCATGCATGTGTGTGTGTGTGTTGAATATTTCTTCACCTATTACATTTTTTTATTCCTATTTGGAAAGTTGTTTGATATGTGACATCACTTTTAATTGGTAATACAAATATACAGTTATACATGATTATACACATCCATAATTTCAGAACTCAAGAGGCTAAAGCAGAAGGATCATAAATTTAATGTTAATACAGGCTACATAAGAGCTGGCGTGGGCAGCAGAGTAAGGCCTTGTATGATGGCTAATCTTGGTTGTCAAATTGACTACATCTGGACTTAGCTAAAATACAAGAATTTGAGCATATCTGTGAGGGTTTTTTCTTTGATTATTTGAGATCAGATGCCCCACCCTAAATCTCGACTATATCTTCTGGTGATAGCCCACATAAAAAGACATGGAAGAAGAAACTTTTGGGTTTTGCTTGCTTGACCTCATTCTCACTGGAAAGTCTCACTGGAAAGTTCAGGTCCTGCGATATTCATTCCTTCACTGGTGTTAAGAAATTATGTCTTTGGAAATACAATGTAGAATGAAAATCAAAATCTCTCCAGGACTTCCCTTGTATACACGCAACAGAATGAGACTGCTGAGACATCCAGTGTCATGGATTGAACAATGCAGAACCCTTGACCTTTCTAGCAGGAGAAAGTTACTACTGGACTACTTGGACCACAGTCTATAAGTCACCCTACTAAAATATATATATACACATATATATATATATATACAAGAAAAAAGAACATTTTTTTCACAAAAACTTCCCTCTACCCCTTATTACATATTATTATTATTATTATTATTATTATTATTATTATTATTGTATTAATCAAATATAAAATGAACACATCAGCTATTGCCAAAATATTGGTAATCAAGTATCAATGAGAAGGGCTCTTTACAAGAGCCTAGGCAAAATGTTATTTACAAGAGCATGGGCTTCTTACCAGTGAGTGGATTCATCACTAAAGAATATGTCTCTCCTACTTAGAGCAGACATTAGCTGACTAGTGAACCTCTTTTTCTAGCTGCCATACTTGTCTAGGTCCCTGAATGAAGCCTATGGGCCCTTCTCTGCCTCCTATGACACGATGTTGACAAGCCTAAACTTGCACAGCTTTTGTGCCCATAACGACAACTTTTGTGAGATCAAAGATAAAGTGGTGATGTCATCTCTGAAAGATGTTCAAGTCCGTCCCACTTTCTATTTGGCAATTATTTCTGCTTATTATCTCTTTCATGATGTCTTTAAGTCTTGAAAGAGTTATATAGAATTCCCAAGTTTATCTGCTCTCTCAACTGTCCTCATGCTCAGCCCTTTGACCAGTTATGAGCCTATGCAGCTACCACTGATCACTGTGTAAAAAAATTTCTCCAGAAACTCTAACAGTAGCATCAATTGCAAATAGCTATATATAAAATCAAAATAATAATAAAAAGAACAAAAAACAGCAAGGTAGAGGGATAAATCAATGAAGGGAAGGAAAAGAGGGGGAAGAAAGTAGGAGAAAAAAGAAGGGATGAAGAGCGGGAAGGAGGAAGGAGAAGAGGGAAGGAACTATGTGAATAGAAGAAAGGGATCAGAAGGAGTATAACGAACATAAAACAGAATAATAGGGGTGAATGAGATAAAATACATTGTATATAAAAATGACACAATGAAATCCATATCCATTATGTTGTATAATTAACATATTCAAAAAATTGAATTTAAAAAATAATAATGCTTTTAATTTGAATGCAAATTTTCCCTCAATTTACTTACTTATGAGGCCATACTAATGACCTACTATTCAACCTTTCTTTCAAAATTTCATTTTCCTTTAAGATTAAGAAAATGCAGGTTCTTATGAAAAGTACAAATAATTCATTTGCTCTTAAAATTACCATTTAAATATATCCCTCCAAGCAGAGATGTCTCATATTATAAGAAATTCAGTGACAAAAATAATACTTCATAATGAGACTAAATACCTTCTTTTAATTCAACTATTATTTGAAAAAAAAAAACAATCTTTATAAAAGCATAAAACAAAATGATTGTGAAAGTTTCTGTTACAAAAAATTCCAATACTATTATTGGTTATGATATCTCTATTTTTTATAACACAATCCAAGCATCCCTCAGAAACACACACACACACACACACACACATCCAAGTATATGGATAAAGAGAGGCCAGCTAGCTTTAGAGAAAGAGAGGATATTTGATTGGATATCCAACTGATTTCAGAATCATGAGAATGAATTGTCTAAAGATAGTAAATTTTCATAAGTTTCTTTTCTGTTGTTATAACTGCAGTTTTTCTTTTTCTCATGATAAAACATAGAGGATCAGAAAGGACTGAAGCATCCTCCCTTGGGCCTTGTTATTTCGCTTCTTTTGATGAGTAGATTGTAACTTGGTTATCTTGTAGATTATGACTAATATCCACCTATATGTCTGTAGTGTGAGTGTCTTTCTGGGTCTGGGTTATCTCACTCAGATGACTTTATAGATCTATCTATCTATCTATCTATCTATCTATCTATCTATCTATCTATCTATCTATTTATCTATCTATTCACTTATTCATTTTACATCCTGATCAGTGCCTACCCTCCTGGTCGGTCCCCCTTGCACAGAATTCCTCACCCATCCCCTTACCCTTTTCTTCTAAGAAGGTAGAGGTCCCAAGTCTCTGAAGGGCTAGTTGCATCCTCTCCCACTGAGGCCACACAAGACAGCCCAGTTAGAGAAATGGAATTCATAGACAGGCATCAGCTTTAGGGACAGCCCACACTCTATTTGTTGGGGAAACAGATGAAGACTGATCTGTACATATGCTACACATGTGCTGGGGCCCAAAGCCTAGCCAGGTATGCTCTTTGGTTGCAGTTCAGTTTCTGAGAGCTCTCAGTGGTCCAGGATGGTTGACTCTATGGTCTTCCTGTGGAGTTCCCACCCCGTTAGGGGACCTCAATTCTTCTCCCAACTCTTCTATAAGAGTCCCCGAGCTCTGTCCAATGTTAAGTGGTCAGCCTCTGCATCTCTTTCAGTCAGTTGCTCTCAGAGGGCAGTTATTCTAGGATCCTGTCTGCAAGCATAACAGAGTATCTTTAATAGTGTCAAGGACTGGTGCTTGCCCATGGGATTGGTCTCAAGTTGGGCTGGTTAATGGGTGGCCATTCCCTTAGTCACTGTTGCAACTTTGTCCCTACATTTCTTGTAGACAGGACAATTTTTTTTGTTCGAAACTTTTGTGGATGGATTAGTTTCCTTATAACTTCACTGGGGCTCCTGCATGGCTACAGAATGTGACCACTTCCGGTTCCATAGCACTACTGCATTGACTCCTGGGGACATTCCCTATCCCAGGTCTTTAGCATGTACTAGATATGATCCCACCACCTCCTAATCCCATCAGTTGCATGTTTCTATTCATTCTCATAGCCATTTGGCCCTCTCTTTTTTCTGCACACACACCTGATACTGACTACCTTCCATTCTCCTCCCTCTTCATCCTCCCTTCATTTGCCTCTTATGACTATTTTATTTCTCCCTCTACATGAGATTCAAGCATCCTCACTTGGGCTTTTCATCTTGTTTAGCTTTTTTAATCTGTGGACTAAATAATGGCTATTCTGTACTTTATGGCTAATATCCACTTATCAGTGAGTACAAACCATGTTCTTTGGGTCTGGGTTACCTCACTCAGGAAGATACTTTGTTGTTTCATCCTTTTGTCTGCAAAATTCATGATGTCCTTGTTTTTAATAGCTGAATAGAATTCTGTTCTGTAAATGAACCACATTTTCTGTATCCATTATTCAATTGAGGAACAACTGGGTTGCTTCCAGTTTCTGGCTATTACAAATAAAGCTGCTATGAACATAGTAGAGCACATGTCCTTGTGGTATGGCAGAACATCTTTTGGCTATAAACCTAGGAGAGGTATAACTGGGTCCTAGGTAGAACTATTTATAATTTTCTGAGAAACTGCCAGAAAAATTTCCAGAGTAGCTGTACAAATTTGACCCCCCACCAACAATGGAAGAGTTTTCTCATTGCTCTACATCCTCACCTTAAGGATGTGTTGTCCTTAAGTTTTCTACCTTAATCATTCTGATAGGTGTAAGACAGAATGTTAGGGTCATTTTGATTTGCATTTCTATGCAAACTAAAGACATTGAACATTCGTTAAGTGATTCTTGGTAATTCGAGATTCTGTTGAGAATTCTGTTTAGCTCTATAGCCCATATTTTAATTGGGTCATTTGATTTGTTGGTGTCTAACTTCTTGATTTGTTTATAAACTTCAGATATTATCTGTCTGTCAGATGTTGGTTTAGTGAAAATTTTTTTCCCAATCTGTAGGCTGCTATTTTGTCCTATTGACAGTATCTTTTGCTTTACAAAAGTTTCCAGTAACATGAGGTTACATTTATCAATTGCCTATTGCCTGTCTATAAAATTCATTTCCTTAACTGAGCTGCCTTGTATGGCCTCAGTGGAAGAGAGAAAAAGTCAAATAAAATAAAGTTTAGTTAAAAAATAGAAAAAAGATTTAAAAAAGAAAGAAAAGATAAAGAAATCGTTCTTCCCATGCCTTCCCATGCTAACTTTGGCAGTACATATGCTTAAAACCTGAAGTATAAGGCAGATATTAGTATGGTCTTTGTGCAAAGATAACATGCAAATTTGGGAAGCATTCCATTTTTTTTAAACAAAATAATTCTACCATGAGACATAAAACACATTCTGCCGACATTATCCAGGCTGCCCTTAGAGCAAAACCAGGGAGGATCTGTCATAGAAATGTCATCTTGTATTCAGCTTTTCTGCTAAGACAAATTAAGACTCTTCAGAAAAATAATCAAATAAGAAGGATGAGATTATTATAGAATTTTAGTGATAAAGGAATGCCAAGTAACAAAACTTTATCCTGTCTGATGCACATGTGCACATTAAGATGAATTAGAGTAAAGGCGAAACTGTTGAATCCTAGAAGAAAATCATGGACAGAAGCTCCTTGATACTGTTTTTACCAAAGACTCCTTTGGCAAGATGTCACATCAAATGTAGAAGTAATATCCACCCCAAACAAACAAGTGGACAGGAGCAACTAAAACACACATGACCAAGAATGTAAACAATCTGCAAATGTAAGTGAATCTTAATACACTATCGGACAAGTTGTCCAAAATTAATGGATACAAACTTAATATCAAATAGATAAAAGTTTACTCAACTAAACAAGAAGAAAATTACATGATTTTAAAAATGGCTGAAGTATTTGGCTGTGGAAATATCTAATAACAGGTAAAATAGCTGATGTTAGATAGCATTGTTAATCACCAGAGAAATGAAAACATAAATAGATACAATGAGATACTACCCCCCATATATTGACCAAGCTATTGAATAGGAGAAAATTGATAACTTCTGTCCATTGCACTGTGACTCTGTTTATTTTCTGTTTCTATGATCATTCCATTGCTGAGAGTGGGGTGTTGAAGTCTCCCACTATTATTGTGTGAGGTACAATGTGTGCTTTGAGCTCTAGTAAAGTTTCTTTTATAAATGTGGGTGCCCTTGCATTTTGAGCATAAATATTCAGAATTGAGAGATCATTTTGCTAGATTTTTCCTTTGATATGTATGAAGTGTCATTTCTTATCTTTTTTGATAACTTTTGGTTGAAAGTAGATTTTATTCGATATTAGAATGGCTACTCCAGCTTGTTTCTTGGGACCAATGCTTAGAAAATTGTTTTACAGCCTTTTACTCTGAGGGAGTGTCTATGTTTGTCTCTGAGGTGTGTTTCCTGAGTGCAGTAAAATTCTGGGTCCTGTTTATGTATCCATTCTGTTAGTCTGTGTCTTTTTATTGGGTAATTGAGTCCATTGATGTTAAGAGATATTAAGAAAAAGTAATTGTTGTTTCTTGTTATTTTTGTTTTTAGAGGTGGATTATGTTTGTTTGGCTATCTTCATTTGAGTTTGTTAGAAGATTACTGTCTTGATTTTTCTAGGGTATAATTTCCCTCCTTGTGTTGGAGTTTTCCCTCTATAATCCTTTTAAGGGCCGGGTATGTGGAAAGATATTGTGTAAATTTAGTTTTGTCATGGAATATCTTGGTTCCTCCATTTATGGTAATTGAGAGTTTTGCTGTGTATAGTAGTCTGGGCTGGCATTTGTGTTCTTAGTGTCTGTATGATATCAGTCCAGGATCTTCTGGCTTTCATAGTCTCTGGTAAGAAGTATGGTGTAATTCCGATAGGTCTGCCTTTATATATTACTTGACCTTTTTCACTTACTGCTTTTAATATTCTTTCCTTGCTTTGTACATTTGGTGTCTTGATTATTATGTGACAGAAGGAATTTCTTTTCTTGTCTAGTCTATTCGGAGTTCTGTAGGCTTCTTGTATGTTTGTGGGCATTACTTTCTTTAGGGAAGTTTTTTTTTTTTTCTGTAATTTTGTTGAAGATATTTACTGGCCCTTTAAGTTGGGAATCTTTGGTCTCTTCTATACCTATTATCCTTAGGTTTGGTCGTCTCATTGTGTCTGGAATTTCCTGTATATTTTGGGTTAGGAGTTTTTTGCATATTGCATTTTCTTTGACAGTCAGTCAATGTTTTCCATGGTATTTCTGCACCTGAGATTCTCTCTTCTATATTTTGTATTCTGTTTGTGATGCTTGCATCTATGATTCCTGATCTTTTTTTTTTTTTTTGGTTTTCTATCTCCCTTTGTAATTTCTTTATTGTTTCTATTTCCATTTTTAGATCCTGTGTGGTTTTGTTCAATTCCTTTGGTTGTGTATTCTTGTAATTCTTTAACGGAGTTTTGTGTTTTTTCTTTCAGTATTTCTACCTGTTTACTTGTGTTCTCCTGTATTTCTTTGAGAGAGTCATTTATGTCCTTCTTAAATCCTCTGTCATTATCATGAGAAGTGATTTTAAATCTGAATCTTGCTTTTTGAGTGTTATCAGGTATTAAGGACTTGCTATGGTGGGAGAACTAGGTCTGATGTTGCTAAGTAATCTTGATTTTTGTTGCTTATGTTCTTGCACTTGCTTTTTGCCATCTGGTTTTCTCTAGTAAACCTACACTCATTGTCTCTGACTGGAGCCTGTCTCTACTATTATCTTGGTTGTGTCAGAACTTCTGAGTCCAGCTTTCTCTGTGATCCTGTGATCCTAAGATCCTGGATGTAAGAGCTCCTGGGAGTCAGGCTGCCTCTGGGATCCTAAAATTCTGGTGTGATCATTCCCCTGACATACTGTGATCCTAGTATCCTATGTTTCTGGGTTTGTTAGAACTCCTGGGAGTCCAGCCTCCTCTGGATTTTAGGGGATTGGGTGCAGAGCTGAGGTTCAAGGTCTGCTCACGTCACCAGCACAGACCTGAAAGAATCGATCCTCTTAAAGGACTCCAGTAGGTGTGATTACAACAACTGTGGTTTGTGTGCAAAAACCTTGTTCTATAATGCATTAGAAAAAGAGATGTCTAGATCATGGGAACACATCATCAAAAAGTATTACTGTATTTTACATGTAACAAGAATTACTTATGTGGAAAAAGTTGTATCCAATACATATATTTTTATGCTTTGGGCATTAATTAAATAAAATTTAATTAAATATTATGGTAATATACAAAATGGTAATAATGCTGTTCTTTCACCACACAGATAGGATTGAAAGACATTGGAGGTAAGTTATACCTAGTAAGACAAATAGTGCAGGAGATACAGTGGTGGTTGGAAAGCACTAGGTAGTGGTAAAAGGGGAACTGTTATCAAAAGGGAAGATGCTTGCATTATAAGATGAACAAACCTTGAGAATATAATATGCATTATAGATTTTAAATGGTAGATTGAGAAACTTGGTTGTAAAAACCAGTATATAATTTATATTTTTATTAGTAAATTGAATATGTTCAATTTTTAATTTAACAACTAGATATTTTGAAATAGAAAAATAAGCACTATCATGGTTCAGAGTGGCTAGGCTGTGTTGTCTCTGGTGGCATACTCTTGAATAACTGGAAGCCAAGAGGTTCTTATTTGTGTTTAGTGAAGGATTCATTATTGATGTGCTTGGATGAGCAAAAGTCACCTTTTTACATCTGACACAGAGTATTTGGCTCAATACCTGGCACAAAAAAAAGATGCCCTGAATTTATAAATGTTTATCCAGAAAACATCCCAATGATATAGCAAGACAGAGAGAAAATAAATGCAGTATCATGCCATGGCATGTACATGGAGGTCAGAGGACAATTTGCAGGAGTTAATTCTTTCTTTCTACCATGTGGGACAATCTTGGGAACAGGTGTTTTTACCTACTGAGCCTCCATACTGGCCATTAAACATTTTTTTTCACCAAAACCCATTTTGTGCTATAAAATATTCTCAGATGAAACATACATAAAGATAGCTGTATGTTGTGTAGTTCTATGACTGCTGAACAGTTCTATGACTGTTTGAACTGTAGTTTTTGAGTAAATCAAGCAAAATTAATAATAGTGTTTGTTAGAAGTAAATTTTATAGATAAGAACAGAGAAGTCTTATTCCATAATGAATATTGTGAACTACAACATTTGGATATTAGTTATCTGGGTAGAGGTAGCTGCTAGTGTGAGAGTGTCTATATGTACATATACATGTAATATATGTGTGTAATAAATGGACAATGAAAATGAAAATAAATTGTACCCAATATAACAAGTCTTATTAGAACTAAGATTTACATTTTTGAGGAATTTTAGGGAGGATTACAGTATATTTTGGGGCTGGTTTTGCAGTTGCTCTAGCTCAGCCTAGCTTTACATTCACTATCATCTGTTCTACCTTCTTGTGAGTAATGAGATTACAGATATGTGCTACCACACTAGGGAAGTTTTTATTTCTTAATACAATGCCCCTTTCTGTCACAAGGAGACTTTATAAATCTCAGAGATGATTCTAACAGATGATTCTATGAGAGCTCACTTTGAATTTTATGTCTCTGCCTTTAATTTGATCTCCTTGAGATGTATATCCTAATGAAGTTGTTCTCTGGGATTCCCAGAGCATAGGAGAGTAGATTAAATCCAGATGGATTTTTGTCACCTGAAAATATATTGGTATTGGAACAGAGACAGGCAAGTAGATCAATGGAATAGAATTGAAGACCTAGAAATGAACCCACACACCTATGGTCACTTGATCTTTGGCAAAGGAGCTAATACCATCCAGTGGATAAAAGGCAGCATTTTCAACAGATGGTGCTGGTTCAACTGGAGGTTAGCATGTAGAAGAATGCAAATCCACCCATTCTTATCCCCTTGTACAAATTTCAAGTCCAAGTGGATAAAGGACCTTCACATAAAACCAGATACACTAACTATAATAGAAGAGTAAGTGAGGAAAAGCCTCAAACACATGGGCACAGGGGAAATTTTCCTGAACAAAACACCAATGGCTTATGCTCTAGGCTTAACAATAGACAAATGGGACCTCATAAAATTGCAAAGCTTCTGTAAGGCAAAGAACACTGCCAATAGGACAAAACAGTAACCAACAGTATGGGAAAAGACCTTTACCATTCCTACATTCAATAGAGGGCTAATATCCAATACATACAAAGAACTCAAGAAATTAGACTCTAGAGAAACAACCCTATTAAAATTGGGGTACAGAGTTAAATAAAGAATTAGCAACTGAGGAATATTGAATGGCCAAGAAGCACATAAAGAAATGTTCAATATCTTTAGTCATCAGTGGATTGCAAAACAACCCTGAGATTCCACCTCACATTAGTCAAAATGGTTAAGATCAAAACCTCAGGTGACAGCAGATACTGGCAAGGATGTATAGAAAGAGGAACACTCCTCCACTGCTATTGGGATTTCAAGCTGATACAACCACTCTAAAAATTAGTCTTGTGCTTCCTCCAAAGATTGAACCAGCCATACCACTCCTGGGCATATACCCAGAAGATGCTCCAACATTTAATAAGAGCACATGCTCCACTATGTTCATAACAGCCATATTTATAATAACCAGAATCTGGAAACAATGCAGATGTCCCTCGATAGAGGAATGGATGCAGAAAATGTGGTACATTTACACAATTGAGTACTACTCAGCTATTAAAAACAATGACTTCATGAAATTCTTAGGCAATTGGATGTAACTTGAAAATGTCATTCTAAGTGAGGTAATCCAGTCACAAAATAACACGCATGATTTGTACTCACTGATAAATGGATATTAGGCAAAAAGCTCAGAAAAACTCACAGACCACATGAAGCTCAAAAATAAATAAGACCAAAGTCTGGTTCCCTGAAAGGGGAACAAAATACTCACAGGAAGTAAAGGGTGGGAGGGATTTGAGAGGAAAAGAGGAAAGGAAAGAGAAAAGGGGGCAGGATCAGGTATGGGAGGAGATGGGAATGACATACAGAGGGTCAGGAAATTGAACAGAGGTGTGTAGCAATTGGGGATGAAGAACTGGGGATAGCTACCAGCAAGTTCCAGATCCCAGGAAATCAAGTCTCCCAGGACCCAACAGGGATGAGATTAGCTGAAATGCTCAACAAAGGGGAGGGAAAACCTGTAGAGACCATATCCAGAAGTTAGGCAAAGCCTCCACTTGGAGGATGAGGCCACCCACTCATTTCCAAATTCTTAACCTGGAATTGCTTCTGTCTAGAGGAAATACAGGGACAGAATGTGGAGCAGAGATGGAAAGAAAGGTCAGCCAGAGACTGTACCACCTGGAGATCCATCCCATATGCCTACACCAAACCCAGACACTATTGTGAATGCCAAGAAGTGCTTGACGACAGGGGCCTCATATAACTGTCTCTGGAGAAGCTCTGTAAGAGCATGACAAATACAAATGTGGTTGATGGCAGCCAACCATTGGACTAAGCAAGGGGACCCCAATGGAGGAATTAGGAAAAGGACTGAAGAAATGGCCTTATTGGCATCAATGGGAGGAGAGGCCCTTGGTTCTGTCAAGGCTCAATGCTCTAATGTAGGGGAATGCCAGGGCCATGAGGTGGCATGGTTGTGGGTGGTTGTGTGGGGGAGCACCCTCATAGAAGTAGAAGGAGGGTAATTGGATAAGGGTTTTTAAGGGGGAAACTGGGAAAGGGGATTTGAAATTTATTTACATTTGAAATGTAAATAAATAAAATATCCAAGAAAAACAAGAAAAAAAGAAGAAAATATATGATGATTTGGAAGTCAAATGCTTTTTTTCTAAGAAGTTATTGGAGTTGTTACAGTCAGTAGCAAGAATGGATTCTAAGTGTGAGACTAGGTAATTTTTCAAGCTTTATTTAATGATATGAAAAATCTGCTTGAGTGGTTTGTGTCAGTTAAATGATAGAATGGCAGTCTTGATGTATAGTTGAGGTGAGTCTATAAATTAATATTTTTTGCTCACTACATATTCTTAAGTTGAATGTAGTGTTCATAAATAGCATGGTACAGCACACGTGTGCGCACACACACAGGCAGAAATAAGGAGGGAGAGGAGAGGGGGAAGCAGAGAGAGAAAAACGAAGACAAGAAATACTGAGAGAGAAAACTATTGCTTTTGATTCTAAACTTCAAATATCTCAATGATGTCCACAGCGATCAAACAAATAATTGGTATTACTTAATATTTGATGAAAAAGAGAGGATTAAGTTGATTAGTAAAGGAGATTTTGTGTAGACATAATGAGTATGAGGTACACATGAGTAGGCATGGAGTGGAAAAAAAAGATAGGGTGAGGTAGGGCAGTTCCAACAGGAGAAGGGAGGTTAATACAGAAGGAAAATCAGGCAGAAAATGCAAATACCACCAAGATTGTTTGATAAAATTCTCAAAAAAATCTTATCTCATATTTATCTAAAATCATACACAAGACATGTAAGAGTAAGCATTGTGTATATAAACATGTATTATATGCATATACACACACACACCTGGAAGTTTTGCCACAAGAGGAGACAATGCTCCCACAAGGACCACAGACTAATAAAATCCCCAGTAATATCCATGCATAATCTCTTTTAGAATGGTTGGCTAGAGTGGTCCACGTGACTCCCCAAACAGTGCAGATTATAGCTCTTGTCTTTGGTTGCTTCTCCAAGATTGAAGGCAAACCATTATCGCTGGAGACACCACACACTTAGGACAAAGGATATTAAGTCTAACCTGAAAGCTTCCTTCAGTCAGTCTACCTTTCACAATACTAAAAAATCCTATGCAAGCTGCAAAGGGAGAAAAGGAATTAATAGTCCTATCCACCTGTGACACATATGGACCAGAACAATGTCCAGCATTGTAAGATATATCTGTAAAGGAATGGTAAGTGACACGTGTTGTTTGTAACCACCCGCTGTCTAATTGGACCTAAGGCTTACTCAACAGGGGAAAACAATAATTGATACTAGAAAACTGGCCAACATCCCCTGGTTAGTGGGGTCATGATCAAAAAGAATCTACTTTTATCACATTGTAAGAGCAACATAATCCTTAACTATATTCTTAATCTTATCCTTATACCTAGACAAGTGTCACTATCATATATATCCATATACCTTATCCCTACACATATTCTACACTTATCCTTATACTTACAGGCAAGTGTCCTCTCACCAAAAAAGCTTTTTGGAACAAATGGGGATCAACAGAGAAAACCACAACGAGACCCAGTGCAGAGATCAATGGATGATGAGAGCCAGGTCCAATGGATACATATACACCCTAGCTCCTGCATTTATTGTTCCAGGAACATTACTGAAACACGTTAAGAACCAGATTACTAGGAAGTCCTCTGTAAAGCAGTCTGTCATGGAAATGGCTATATAAACAAGACCAGGACAATGACTATATCACTAGACATGCTAACATGAGAGGGAAGAAAATTTCATAGACCCCACTAGTATGAAAGTGGTTATTGACAACTGCTGGCTGCTGAGAGAGGAGAGTGAGCTTCAGGGTTTGTCCCACAACATTTTGTCCAAGAGATCAGCCAAGAGACCATATACACACATTCAACAAAAATGGAAGAAAGTTTATAATTGTATATTTGTAAACATACATATGTATGTATATACACACATATATATGTTACAATAATAAGCAGAGATGAGGCACACACAAACACACATACACTAGGAACAGGACATGATAGAAATTTGGAGGAGAGGACTTGTAAGTGGCTGGAGAGAGGAAATGGAAGACTGAAAGTGATATAAATTATCTTTTTATTGAAAATGTATGAAAATGAAAAAAATTATACAAAACAAAGTTACCACTGAGAGTTTCCAGCACTTTAAATTGCATGGATTAACTCTTGTCAGGAGCAAAGCAAGTCCTCAATCATGTTGAGTTCTTGGCCCACCAGTAGTTGATACTGTCTAAATTATGTTTCCTGTTAGTATAAGAAGTACTTTGATAAGAACAACTTAAGAGACAAAGGGTTCATCTGTTTTGTACCTCAGGTTACAGCCATTGTTGCATGTACTTTAAATAGCTTATCACATCCATAATCAAGAGGAGAGAGACTGTATGCACTCTTGTGCTCAGATTTCTTTTTCTACTCTTACCAGTTCAGTATCTCCAAACTAGGCAATGGTACCAACCACAGTGAGTGTGCTCCTGCCTCGATTAATATAATCTGTGTGATCTCTCATAGACATGCTCACAAATTAACCAGATCTAGACAATTCCTCATTGTGACTCCCTTTTCAGCTGATTTTAGATTGTATTGATTGGCATTTAACAGGAACCTTCACTGAAGCCAAATCTCACATATATGAAAAATTAAATATCAAAACTTCCATATTTCATAAATTATTTATGCTACCCAAATTTTCCATGCCTAAAAACAAAGATCTTTGCTCTAGATTCTCCTTTGCAGGACTACAACTAGACACATGTTTAATTGTCAATCCAGTATTCTGAACAATATACAAAATGGGTTTTTGGTTATCAAATAGTAGAAATGATCTGAAAGAATTTTTTAAAAATAGGTCTGCCTTTATACGAAAAAAACCTTGACTGAGTATCTGGAGACTATAGACTAATGGGTTCTATATCATGGGACTTTCTCCTTCTGAAACTTTGCAAATATATAAATGCTTAGTCATTGTCCTGGAAAAATTGAATATGAATCTATCCAGCTTGGGTTTAAGATCGAGACAACCTTCTTATTTTTTTAAGGAGTCTCTGGCCAGTTTTATGACCATTTTCATTTTAGAAACAGGATTTTGACAAATATCCTCCAGGGCAGTATTCTTAGCCCAGAGCTGGTAGTGAGCATTGTAGGTCATTATATACTAAAAAAGGAAGGGGATAGTTTATCTTAGCACTTGTTTCACAGAGTACATAGTAATTGGAATAACCATACCATTCTAGTTGTAGCCAACAATTATTTAGTACATTTTGTTTGACGAGCTCTCTACTGTGAACTTGGAAAAGTCTTACGTTGGGCTCATGATATTTCTTTTTTTATGTGAAAGGAGGATACTCAGATGAGAGAGTAAGAAATACCACCAAGGGCATGCAGGATGGGATAATGTCATGAATCACATAACTAGATCTGCAAGTTTCATCTTCATACCTGTTATACAAGATTTCAATGTTTTATCTTAAAGAATTTTTATGTAAATTGTCAGTTTTTTAGTAGTCTAATGAAGTTAAAGGCAAATTTTAAAATGAGCTTCAGCATCTCATATGAAGTATACTCTAAAGTATTATTACATTTTTCATGCAATGTGTGATTTTTTTATATCTATCTATCTATCTATCTATCTATCTATCTACTATTCACTTTACACCCTGATCACTTCACCCTCCTCTCAATGTCTCATTGCACAGTCCCTTTTCTCATCCTGCATCCACTTCTTCACTGAGTGGGTGGAGACCCACCTGGGTATCTCCCTAACCTACCCTGGCACATCAGGTATTTGCTCGGCTAGATGTATTTTCTCCCACTATGGTGAGACAAGGCCAGTTAGGGGAATGGAATACTCAGACAGGCAAGAGCTTTAGGGACAGTTCCTTCTCCGGTGTTTGGGGGACCCAAGCTGCACATCTGCTACATAGATGCTGGGAGGGTTTAGATACAACCACTATGTGTTCTTTGGTTGGTGGTTCAGTCTCTGAGATTCCCCAAGTGTCCAGGTTAATTGACTCTATTGGTCTTTCTGTGGAGTGTCTATCACATCCATGGCCTTTGATCTTTCCCCCAACTCCTCCATAAGTCTCCCTGAACTCTGTCTAATGTAAGGCTGTGGGCCTCTCCTTTCAGTCAGCTGCTGAGTAGAGTCTCTTGGAAGATAGTTATTCTAGTTTCCTGTTTGCTAGCATAACAGAGTATCATTGGTAGTGCCAGGGATTGATGTTTGCCCTTGGAATGGGTCTCAAATTGGGCCAGTTATTTGTTTGCCATTCCCTAAGTCTCTGTTGTATCTTTGTTCCTTTCTTTCTTGTATATAGGACAAATTTTGGATTGAACATTTTGTGGATGGATTGGTGGCCTTATCCTCCACGAGGGGTCCTTCCTGGCTATAGGAGGTACCCGCTTCAGGTTCTACAGGCCACTGAATTGACTCATGGCAGCCTCCCCCATTCCAGGTCTCTTGCACATGCTATAAATTCCTCTCACCCCTCTAACCCCCACCAGCTGCTGATTTCCGTTCATTCTCCTTGATCTCTGGCCCTCTCTCCTATCTCTCCCCACACTTGATTCTAAACATCTCTCATTTCCCACCTCATAAAAAGGAAGGCCCAAGGGTCTTTTTTGTTTGAGTGTCACTTGGAAAGGGGGATAAAATAGACTTAGGAGGCAGATGGAGGAGGGAATTGGATGTTGTTTCTTTTTAATTTTGATGAATAGTAGCTACATGTAGGACACAGTTTTCTCTGAGATGAGACATTCATGAGCATTTTCCCATTATTGCATCTCCAGGAATTTCATCTTCAGCAGTTTGAATAAGATTCTATCCGTGTGATATAGCCTTCCTTCTTTCTGCCTTTTGATCCCTTGATTCGTTCTACTTCTTAGTTTTATAAGGAAAACTGTACACATCAGGATATTTGTCCAGATGTCTATTTTTGGATATAATTCTTAAAGAATGACAAGACACAAATAAATATGATGTGAAAAATGTACTGGAAAGGTTGCAAATATACATATATAATTTTCCTTGGGTTTCTATAACAAAATACCAGAGACTAGGTTGCTCAGATAGCAAACATCACTTTCACCCCCATGTAAACTGAGCAGGTAAAGAACCTGGCTTGGCGCCACTCTCCCCTCCTCCGGTCTGAGGCCTGTGGGTGAGTGCACCCCGGATTCCGCCAGACACATTCTGGGGGATCCACAGATCCCACAACCAGCTTTAGGTAGGAAAACCCACATACTACCCTGAGCTCATAGCTGAGTGCCCTGAGTGCTCAGAATCCAGCAGATACCCCTCCTCCCCCCCGCCCCTGCAGGCTAGCACCCCCCTTCTGCCCATTTCCCTGGTCTGAGGCCCAGACCAGACCTCTACCAGGTCTGCAGTTGTGTGGACCCTGGATCCCGCCTGAGACATACTGGAAGGTCCACTCAATCCAGAGCCACAGAGGAACAACTGAACTCAGAGTGTCAGACAACATATCCTGAGATATCCAAGAGGAGACACTGCACCCAGAACAGCAGACATCTAGCTGGACTGCTACCTTGGAGGCACCATATCCTGAGGCATCCTAGAGATACCACTGTAATCAGGGCAGCTGGAAAAAATCACAGAGACATCTGGACTCCTAGAAGACCAAACACAAGCGAGACAACTGGAAAGACAGGGTTCAATCAGAGACAGAAGTACAGGTAGCACTAGAATTAACCAGATGGCAAAAGGCAGGCACAAGAACGTAAGCAACAGAAACCAAAGTTACATGGCATCATCAGAACCCAGTTCCCCCATGATAGCAAGCCCTGAACACCCCATCACACCAGAAAAGCAGGATTCAGAATTAAAATCACTTCTCATGATGATAATAGAGGACTTTAAGAAAGACATAAATAACACTCTCAAAGAACAGATAGAAACCCTTAGAGAGGAAACACAAAAATCCCTTAAGGAATTGCAAGAAAATGCAACCAAACGGGAGAAGGAATTAAACAAAACCATGCAGGATCTAAAAATGGAAGTAGAAACAATAAAGAAATCACAAAGGGAGAACACCCTGGAGATAGAAAACTTAAAAAAATGGTCAGGAGTCATAGACACAAGTATTACCAACAGAATACAAGAGATGGAAGAGAGAATCTCATGTGCAGAAGATACCATGGAAAACATTGACACAACTGTCAAAGAAAATGCAAAATACAAAAAGCTACTAACCCAAAATATACAAGAAATCCAAGACACAATGAGAAGGCCAAACCTAAGGATAATAGGAATAGATGAGGGGGAAGACTCCCAACTTAAAGGACCAGTAAATATTCTCAACAAAATTATAGAGGAAAACTTCCCTCACCTAAAGAAAGAGATGTCCATAAATATACAAGAAGCCTACAGAACTCCAAATAGTTTAGACCAGAAAAGAAATACTTCCTGCCACATAATAGTCAAAACATCAAATGTACAAAACAAAGAAAAAATACTAAAAGCAGTAAGGGAAAAAGGCAAAGTAACATATAAAGGCAGACCTATAAGAATTACACCAGACTTCTCACCAGAGACCATAAAAGCCAGAAGATCCTGGACCGATATCATACAGACCCTAAAAAAACATAAATGTCAGCCCAGACTACTATACCCAGCAAAACTGTCAATCATTATTGATGGAGAAACCAAAATATTCCATGACAAATCCAAATTTACACAGTATCTCAACACAAACCCAGCACTTCAAAGGATAATTGGTGGAAAACTCCATCACAAGGAGGGAAACTATAACATAGAAAAAGCAGGAAAGTAATCTTCCAAAAACCGTAAAAGAAGGTAGCTACACAAACATATCTCTACTGCCAATAACAAAAATAACAGGAAACAACACTCATTTTTCCTTAATATCTCTTAATATCAATGGACTCAATTCTCCAGTAAAAAGACATAGACTATCAGACTGGATACGTAAACAGGACCCAACATTTTGCTGCATTCAGGAAACGCACCTCTGTGGAAAGGACAGACACTACCTCAGAGTAAAAGGTTGGAAAACAATCTTCCAAGCAAATGGTCCCAAGAAACAAACTGGAGTAGCGATTTTAATATCAAATAAAATCAGTTTTCAACCAGAAGTAATCAAAAAAGATAAAGAAGGACACTTCATATTCATGAAAGGAAAAATGTACCAAGAGGAACTTGCAATTCTCAACATCTATGCCCCAAATGTAAGGGCACCCACATACATAAAAGACACTTTACTAAAACTTAAAGCATACATTGCACCCTACACAATAATAGTGGGAAATTTCAACACCCCACTCTCAGCTATGGACAGATCATGGAAACAGAAACTAAATCGAGACACAATGAAACTAACAGAAGTTATGAACCAATTGGACTTAACTGACATCTATAGAACATTTCATCCTAAAACAAAAGAATATACCTTCTTCTCAGCACCTCATGGTACCTTCTCAAAAATAGACCATATAATTGGTCACAAAACAGGCCTCAACAGATACAAAAAGATTGAAATAATCCCCAGTACCTTATCAGACCACCATGGATTAAGACTTGTCTTTGACATGGACAAAAACAACAGAAAACCGACATACACTTGGCAACTGAACAATGATAACTTGGTCAAGGAAGAAATTAAGAAATTAAGAAAGAAATTAAAGACTTTTTAGATTTAAATGAAAATGAGGACACATCATATCAAAACATGTGGGACTCATTGAAAGCAGTACTAAGAGGAAAAATCATAGCTCTAAGTGCTCACAAAAAGAAAGTGGAAAGAGCATACATTAACAACTTGACAGCAAACCTGAAAGCATTAGAACAAAAAGAAGCTAGTATACCCAAGAGGAGAAGACGGCAGGAAATAGTCAAACTCAGGGCTGAAATCAACCAAGTGGAAACAAAAAGAACTATACAAAATATCAACAAAACCAGGAGCTGGTTCTTTGAGAAAATCAACAAGATAGACAAACCCTTAGCCAGACTAACCAAAGGGTGCAGAGACAGCATTCAAATTAATAAAATCAGAACTGAAAAGGGAAACATAACAACAGAAACAGAGGAAATTAAAAAATTATCAGATCCTACTACAAAGGCCTATACTCAACAAAATTAGAAAATCTGGAGGAAATGGACAATTTTCTAGATAGATACCAGGTACCAAAGTTAAACGAGGAGCAGATAAATCATCTAAACAGTCCCATAACGCCTAAAGAAATAGACACAGTCATTAAAAATCTTCCCACCAAAAAATGTCCGGGGCCAGATGGTTTCAGTGCAGAATTCTTTCAGACCTTCAAGGAAGACCTAATACCAATCCTCTTCAAGCTATTCCATCGAATAGAAACAGAAGGAACACTACCCAATTCATTCTATGAAGCTACCATTACACTCATACCTAAACCACAGAAAGACCCAACAAAGAAAGAGAACTACAGACCAATCTCTCTTATGAATATTGATGCAAAAATACTCAATAAAATTCTCGCAAACCGAATCCAACAACACATCAAAACAATTATCCATCAAGATCAAGTAGGCTTTATCCCAGGAATGCAGGGATGGTTCAATATTTGGAAATCCATCAATGTAATCCACTACATAAATAAACTCAAAGAGAAAAACCACATGGTCATCTCACTAGACGCTGAGAAAGCATTTGACAAAATTCAACATCCCTTCATGTTAAAAGTCTTGGAAAGATCAGGAATTCAAGGCCCATATCTAAACATAGTAAAAGCAATATACAGCAAGCCAGTAGCCAACATCAAACTAAATGGAGAGAAACTTGAAGCAATCCCACTAAGATCAGGGACTAGGCAAGGCTGCCCACTCTCACCTTACCAATTCAATATAGTACTGGAAGTCTTAGCTAGAGCAATTAGACAATAAAAGGAAGTCAAAGGGATACAGATAGGAAAGGAAGAAGTCAAAATTTCACTATTTGCAGATGATATGATAGTATACTTAAGTGAACCTAAAACTTCCACCAGAGAACTCCTAAACCTGATAAACAACTTTAGCAATGTGGCTGGATATAAAATCAACTCAAACAAATCAGTAGCCTTCCTCTATTCAAAGGATAAACAGGCAGAGAAAGAAATCAGGGAAATGACACCCTTCACAATAGCCACAAATAAAATAAATTATCTTGGAGTGAATCTAACAAAGCAAGTGAAAGATCTATATGACAAGAACTTTAAGTCTCTCAAGAAAGAAATTGAAGAAGATCTCAGAAGATGGAAAGATCCCCCATGCTCCTGGATTGGCAGGATTAATTTAGTAAAAATGGCTATGCTGTCAAAAGCAATCTACAGATTCAATGCAATACCCATCAAAATTCCAAATCAATTCTTCATAGAGATAGAAAGAGCAATTTACAAATTCATTTGGAATAACAAAAAACCTAGGATAGCGAGAACTATTCTCAACAATAAAAGAACCTCTGGGGGAATCACCATTCCGGACCTCAAACTGTACTACAGAGCAGTAGTGATAAAAACTGCTTGGTATTGGTACAGAGACAGACAGGACGATCAATGGAACAGAATTGAAGACCCAGAAATGAACCTGCATACCTATGGTCACTTGATCTTTGAGAAGGGAGCTAAATTCATCCAGTGGAAAAAGGACAGCATTTTCAACAAGTGGTGCTGGCTCAACTGGAGGTCAACATGTAGAAGAATGCAAATTAATCCATTCTTATCCCCTTGCACAAAGCTCAACTCCAAGTGGATAAAGGACCTTCACATAAAGCCAGGTACACTGAAACTATTAGAAGAGAAGTTGGGGAAGACCCTCGAATACCTAGGCACAGGGGAAAAGTTCCTGAACAGAACATCAATGGCTTATGCTCTAAGATCAAGAATCGACAAATGGGACCTCATCAAATTGCAAAGCTTCTGTAAGGCAAAGGACACTGTCAACAAGACAAAACGGCAACCAACAGATTGGGAAAAGATCATTACCAATCCTACATCCGATAGGGGGCTAATATCGAATATTTACAAAGAACTCAAGAAATTAGACGCCAAACAACAAAATAACCCCATTAAAAATGGGGTACAGAGCTAAACAAAGAATTCTCAACTGAGGAAACTTGAATGGCCGAGAAGCACCTTAAGAAATGCTCAACATCCTTAGTCATCAGGGAAATGCAAATCAAAACAACACTGAGATACCACCTCACACCAGTCAGAATGGCTAAGATCAAAAACTCAGGTGATAGTAGATGCTGGCGAGGATGTGAAGAAAGAGGAACACTCCTGCATTGTTCGTGGGGTTGCAAGCTGGTACAGCCACTTTGGAAGTCGGTCTGGCGGTTCCTCAGAAAATTGGACATAGCACTACCTGAGGACCCAGCTATACCACTTCTGGGTATATACCCAGAAAATGCCCCAACAAATAACAAAGACATATGCTCCACTATGTTCATAGCAGCCCTATTTATAATAGCCAGAAACTGGAAAGAACCCAGATGCCCTTCAACAGAAGAATGGATACAAAACATGTGGTACATTTACACAATGGAATATTACTCAGCTATTAAAATAATGAATTCGAGAAATTCTTAGGTAAATGGATGGAACTAGAAAATATCATCCTGAGTGAGGTAACCCAATCACAAAAGAACACACATGGTATTTACTCACTGATAAGCGGAGATTAGCCCAAAAATTTGAAACAACAAAGATTCAACTACCAGACGACATGAAGCTCATGAAGAAGAAAGAACAAGTGAGGATGCCTAGGTCTTTCTTAGAAGGAGTAACTAAATACCCAAGGGAGCAAATATGGAGACAAAGTGTGGGTCAGAATCTGAAGGGGGGGTTGTAGGGAGACCATTCCGTCTGGGTATTCATTCCATGGGCAGTCACCAAAAATAGACGCTGATAGGGATGTCAGGATGGGAAAGCTGACAGCAGCCTGATAAGGCTGTCTCCTTAGAGGTCTCCCAGAGTCGGACATACCCAGAGACAGATACCCACAGCTATCCATTAATCCGATCAAAGGTTCCCAATGGAGGAGTTAGAGAGTAAATTGAAGGAACCTTAAGGGCTGGTGGCCCGGTGAGGAGAGCAATAATACCAACCAGCCAGAGCTCCCCAGGTTCTAAACCACCAGCCTAGGAGCACATATAGAGAGACACATGACTCCAGTAGTATATGTAGGGGAGGATGGCCTTGTTGGACATAGGTGGGAGACAAGGTCAATGGTACCCTGAAGGCTGAGCACTGGGGGGGGGGATCTGAGGGTGAGGAGGGGGGCTGGGGGTAGGTGGATAAACACCTTCATAGAAGCAGGAGGAGGGGGGATGGGATAAGTGGTTCCTGGGTGGTGGGGGAAATATGGTAAGGGGATAAAATTTGAAATGTAAATATTATATCCAATAAAAGAGGGGAAAAATAGAAAAGCGAGTAGAACCAACAATCTTAATAAAATGTCAGCCCTCTTAAAAAAAACTATCTTGATACTAAAATTTGTTTTGAGAGAAAAGTTTCATTTTAACAGGAAGGGTGATCTGTAGGAGGAGCTAAGGTAGGAGTACTGAGAGGAAGAAAAGGAGTAAGAAGAGGAGAAGAAGAAGGAGAGGAGAAGCTAGGTGATGAAAGAGAGAAAGAGGGGGGAGACAGGGAGGCAGATATTCATGTATCTCCACCAGTCAAAGATAGTTGTTATATCTAAGTCGGTCAGTGGGTTACACCTCTGATTGATCAATTCCAAACTTATAAAGCCTATGATTAACATTCTTTTAAAAAAATGTATAAATGCAAAAAGGAAAAGGGGGCATGGGATATGGGTTTCCTAAGGGAGGTGGGGGGGAATGGGGATAGGGGATGCCATCTGAAGTGTAAATAAAATATCTAAAAATAAATAAATAAAAAAAAAAAAAGAAAAAAAAAAGAACCTGGCTTGGGTGGTTTCTGTAGAGGGCCTTGTTCTGTGTTGTAAATGTTTGTACTTTTTCTGTGTTCATGGGTGATGGAAAGAGAATGTGTTCTATCCCTTCTAAGAGCACAAATGGCAGCCTGTGTACTCTACCCTCATGACCATTCTGAATCCACTTACCTAACAAAAGTCTCACCTCTCAATATCAGTATTTTGTTCATTAGACTGGGGACAAACAGCATTTAGTTCAGAACATTTGATCTTTGGGCTAGCATTTGATATGTTTTTCACATTATTCATTTCTTCAATGAATAGTGTAATGTTCTCTCTCACTAACCTGATATAGTGGTGCTTGAGATCACAGATGTTCTCCCATTAACCCTTTTTTATATATTCTGATGTCAGTAGTATGTTTGTATTTCTTGTTTTTCTGTTGACCATTTTTACATATGCATATATCAATATCATATTTTTACCTGACTCTCTCATGGAATTTTATATAAAAACAGCAGTAGTGGCAACTTTCCTGGAAGTATTTATTATTTATTAGTAAAAGCCAGTTACCATATCTATGATTTACTTCAATTACACATATACACTATACTCTCAATAGCAAACAGGTAAACAAGCATCCTATGGTCTCTGTTCTATATTCGGGCATGGAGGCCAGAAAGGTGAAGAGATCTGCTCAAATCTATATAGCCAGTGTCCTCTATTTAAAGCAACAAGAAACTATGCTTCTTCCTTTATTTAGTACCTAACTAGCTCAGTTTGTTGTTTCTCTTTCACTTTTATTGATATTTATGTGACACTTTTGTCAACTGAACACTATCTGAAAACATCTAGAAAGAGAAACTTAGTGAAGGGTTATTTGGATCAGGTTGACTTGTAAGCATATTTGTGTGGATGGTGGATCAGTAGGGATAACCTAATTAAGTTAATTGTGATGGGAAACCCCTCCCATTGTGGGTGACACCACTTCCTAGGTAGGATTTTCTGGACTATATTAAAGTAGAAGCAAGCTCTACACTAGTTTGATTAAGAATGCTCCCATAGGCTCATATATTTGTATGCTTAGTTGCCAGGGAGATTTGACAAGTATTAGGGAGTATGTACTTGTTGGAGTTTGTCCTTGGAGGAAGTATGCCACTGGAGGTAAGTTTTGGAGTTTAAAAAGCCCATGGTAGGCCTAGTGTCTGTCTTCTAATCTATGGATAAAGATGTACCTCTTAGTTATTTCTGCGGCACAGTACCTGTTCACAGTCATGCTCCCTGTCTCCCTATTCCCTGCCATGGTGATAGCAAACTAAGCCTGAATAAGTATATCCCCAGTAAAATTCTTGTAAGAATTGCCTGGGTAATTGTGTCTTTTTACAGCAATAGAACAGTGACCAAGACAACCAGCAGGAATATGTTGGTTCTTTGCCTTCTGCTCTTGACTACAGTTATGATTTGACCAATTGCCTTAAATTCTTGCTACTGTGATTTCTTCAGTATGATAGACTGTAACCTGGAACTGTGAGGCAGCTTGCTTTGAACAGATATCTAGAAGTTTGCATAAAGCTAAATTATAGAATGATTCACTGATTTTCCCCTTTACTTTTAATATTTAAAAAGTAATTTTTAAAGGCTGGAGCTATGGCTTAGTTGGTAAAAATCCCTCTTGTCCAAGCATAAGAATGTGAGTTTGGATTCCCAGCTCCTATAGACAGCTGAGTACTCAGCACTAGAAGTCAAAAATAGACACATCTTTGAAGTTCAATTTCAGGGAGAAAATCAATAAAGATTTTCAGGTTCAATTTGAGGTCTGTCCCCTAAACTAAGGTGAGCAATTGAGAGACACTGGTATGTGGGGCGATGGGCTGTGAGAAGCAGCTGGGTGCTTGGTCAAGCACAAGCTTGGAACCCCAGAACCTTATTGGACAGCAGAAGTTCAGCTCTGCTCCCAGGCCCCAGTTCTTTTCATTTAGCTTCAGCCCTCCAATAACCACTCCCACAGAGAAGTCTTTGTCTAACAATCACAGGAACAGGCCTCAGGCCCTAGAGAGATTTACATACTAATGAGGTACCTGAAGGCCAGAGGGTGGAGCCAATTAAGCATTCTTCCCCCCAGCCCCTCTTCCTCTCTCCCTCCCTATTTAACTCAGGTCTGCCCTGGGTTTTATGGGGGTGCATCCAGAGCCATCCACCATCCGCCATGACATTAAAGCCAGTAAAAACCCATGGACTTTCTCGTGTCATTGGGACCTCATAAGGAGCCATGTAGAGGCCTTTAGTGAGCCACAGCTGCTGCACCTAACTACCCACAGCCTGGAAGAACCCTCTCTGCATTTCCAACCACACTACCTACACTGGTATTAGTTCATACACATGTCTATAAGCAACTACATACATGTATGCACACACCAACACAAATATGTTCAAATGCACACCACACACACACACGACAATGCAGGTTTTTATAGATAAATGTTCATAATTCTAGTTCCTAAGACTTTGCTTGTTTATCTACTGCTTGAAATACAACATTCAGAAAGTGCAAGATGGGGATCTGTGCTTGTACATAATTATGATTATTTTACCATTAAGTTATTAAACATGTTTTTCCTCCTGATTTGTGATGGCTTCTTTGTTAAATACCAAAGTCTTTTATTATATTCCTTTATTTCATCTTAAAGTCCTTATTATACCATTTACATGATTATAAGTACTGTAAGGATTTCAAATATTTTAGAATACGTAGGTGTCTTGTTAATGTTCAGCCCAGGCCAATAGTTTCCTCAAAGAAAAGGAAAGAGGAAAAGTTAGCTACAAAAACAAAAACATATATTGATCCAGGTATTGTTGTACAGGCCTTTAATCCCAGCACTCATGCCAACATGGCCTGTATAGTGAGTTCTAACATAGTCAGAACTACATAGTGAGACCCTGTCTGAACAAAACAAACTGCATCGATCAACAACAGCAGCAATGACAACAACAAAGCAACATGGAAAACATGCATTAGCATTGTTTAAAATTCGTGTTACATATCTCTTTAAACTTCTTCAGGCATAGATTCAAATGAGCACTTAGTATCTGTAAAGAAAGAAGTGTTCATAGGTCTACAATGATGCAGACTACTCATGATGCACAGAACTGATTTTGTTTCTCAGGACCAATTCACCTTTGAAAGCTAGTTTAAGAAATATAACTAATGGTATTTCAAACATTAATGTATACAAAGCTACAATAAATTTCTCAATACAGTCTTGTCATTAAGCTGGGGTACAATATTCATGTAATTAACCATGATTAACATGACTCACACTATTGAGTTAGGTTACAAATATTTTTGTTATGCCTAGAAAAGTCACTTTATCTTTTCAAATAATGATTGAGCACATATTATAGTAAGTGCTGTGTTGGGAATTAAAAGATGAATGGATCATGGCTCCTGCTGTCTGCAAATTTGAATTCTGAAGCTGTTAAAATATGTCAATAATAATCATAGCTCACGCTGTTTAAGTAATAATAATGGATCACCTCATCTTCAGTTAAGAGAAAGGTAGAGGTGTTAGAGAGCTCTCAGAGGTACTGTTGTTGTGAAATGTAATAAAATTCTACAGAGGACACAAGCGTGTGACAGTATATCAAACACTTGAAAACAAGCTTCAAAGCTATAATATTTTCAGAGCTTTATATCATATCTTAGGCTTTTATTAGTCAGTAAAAACATACCCTTGAACAAAATTTATATCAGAAGCCAACACAATTGTCAATTTTTATTTTTTGTAACTTTAACCTTACTCAGATTTTAGTAGCATTTCAATTTTTTGTCATTTTATAAAACTTGAATCTTTTAAGGTGACAAATTCATAGCACAGAAATAATATTGTATCCATTGCTGTCCTGCTTGTTATAGAGGCCTGTAAGTCACACACCAGAGAACATCAATATTCAGAATATTGTTTTTTCTTTTACCAATTTAATTTTCTCCATCTAAACATAAAGGGACTGAAAATATGTTTGTGTACTTTGAACCTGAACAATTAGATCTTCTTAACAAAAAAATTAAATTATGTGAGCTAGAACCTAATGAGCTTCTATCTGTCTAATGTTACAGTCCAGGCTAAAGGTAAAAAATTATTAATAAAATAAGAACAAAAAGACTGAATAAAAAGTCTTTCCCTTCTGGCCTTAATTAGACCACAGGAGAGTGCTTATGAAATAAACACAAATGTCCCCTGTGCAATTTGCATCCAATGAATAAATCAATATTCTATTAAGACTGTAAGACTTTAAATTAAAATTTCTTGTTAAAAACTTGTTTTTTCCTTCTTTCATGTTTATGTGTCTTCTCTATGTGTTGGCCTCTTTGTGTATTTATGGTAGCACCTGTGTGTGCATGCGCACAAGTGTATATACATTTGTCCATTTCTCTCTCTCTCTCTCTCTCTCTCTCTCTCTCTCTCTCTCTCTCTCTCTCTCTCCCTGTGTGTGTGTGTATGTGTGTGTGTATGTATGCATGCATGTGAAGGCTTGGAGTTGACCAAGTGCATTCTCCTTGATGAATTACTCTTTCCTTCTATTCTTTGTAAACTGAGCCTCAAGCAATCCCAGAATTTGATGTTTTAGTTAGTCTTAATAGGGAGACATTACTAGTTAGTCTCTGGGGCTCCAAACTCTGGTCCCCTTGTTAGTGAGGCAAGTACTTAAACTGCTGAGCCAATGACCATTAAAACAGTTTTAATGACTCCATTGATTTCTCTAATTATCACAATGCAAAACTTCCAAATAGAACAGAATATTCAAATGTTAAGAAAAGAGACCATTCACTGTTGCTAAGTAACAAGAGTTATTTTACAGTTTTAGTTCCACAAACAGATCTCTGGATACATTAATTGATAGAATCAATAGTGAAGGTGGACTTAAGTGATGAGATCAACATGGACTGAGTACCCTCAAGCAATATTATAAACTAAACATCTACAGGCTGATTGGTTGTAATAAGTATATGCAGCGCACAGGGCAAATGTTTACAGAAGAAACTCAGTGCTACTGCAAAGGGGTTGTTTGTTTGTACTTTTGGGTTTTATTTGTTTGTTTTATTTTGAACCAGAGTCCTATTAAGTTATTCAGGCCAATTTGAACTTGTGATGTTCCTTCTTCAGCTTTCCATGTAGCTGGTCTTCATAACAATCACTTTCATTAATGAGTCTTTATTATCAGATGAGAAGTGTTGGCTTCCTGGCCCCACATATTCTATTCTCTTTCATACCAAGTCAAGTTCTCTAAATGACAGGTTTCTCAGGTTGACCTGACCTACTGTAGTATGCTTGAATTCTCATCCTTTATTGCCCTTTGGTGATTATGGTACACTGACTTGTGGTATTTGATACTTCCACGCTGAAATGTTATTTGCTTTAGATTTGTTTTCTCACTCATGTAGGCAACCAGTAGGCGCCTAAACACAGGCGCCACTGATGCAATAGCAAGATCTTCCCAAAAGTAGACAGCATGAGTAACATTTGAGAAGCCATGCCATATTCTAATTGAATAAGCAGGGAAGGATATAAATCTCCAGCTCCCAACTGACTTCTTAAAAATTAATTGTTAGCGAGCCGGCGGTGGTGCAGCAGCTAAGGCGTCCGCCTGCAGAGGGTACGGGGCCCTCTGCTGTCTCTCTCTATCCACCCGTTCGAATCCCGCTCCGTCCCGTTTGTTTGCCTGAGTCTCATGGGAAAAAAAATATTGTTTTTGACAAACATTCTCCTGTATCCCATGCTGACCTGCAACTTGACCTACTAAAAGTTTATTATTATTATTATTATTATTATTATTATTATTATTATTATTATTATTATTATTTATTATTGGATGATGATGATGGTAATACATCCTCCTGTATCCCAGACTGGTTTGTAAATTGCTGTGTAGATAAGGATGATATTTAATGCCTATCTCTGCCTCCTGAGTACTGAGATTACAACATATGACACCACACCTGGTTTTATGTGATACTGAGGATTGAACTGAGGACCTAATATATGTTAGGCAAGTACTCTACAAATTGAGAATTTATACACATATATGTGTATGTACATGTGTATGTGTATATGTATATGATGTATCTGTATTACATATGAATTTTTATATATTAATATATATAGGAATTTATATATAGGAATTTATATATATATAAATTTACATATATATATGTAAATTCTTTTTTTTGGTAAAAACGGTTTTTACTTCTGAACTCATATATACACAGAGACATTGAGAAACATATATATATATATATATATATATATATATATATATATATATATGTGTGTGTGTGTGTGTGTGTGTGTGTGTGCATCCAGACAACTTACTCCCTTTTATTTCCTTTTAAAAAAATAGGGTCTTATAATACTGTGTAGCCTCAAATTTACCTTATAAATGAGGCTGGCTTTCTACTTCTAATCCTCATGCTTTCAATTCCTACCATGTTTTACCTCTTTAAAAATAACTTAAATATAGTAAGTCCTTGTAATCATAAGATTATCAAGTAAGGATTTCAGGTGGTTTGGGACTAGGATATGAAGCTCAGCTAGGAGAGTGAGTGCCTGGCTTCTAAGCTGAGATTTGAGTGAGAAAGAAACTCATAGTGAACCCAGTCTACTTTTTTTCTGAGTCTTTTACGTAAGGATCAACAGAGTGAGTTATCATGAAGTCCAGATAATGATGTTCCAAATATTACCCACACTACTCCTAGTGAGCTCAAAGGAATATTGACTGATTACTGAAAGTCAAGGTTTGAATACTTTACCATTGCCAAAGAAGGTGAGCAAGTCACATATCATTCATGTACCTTCTTCAAAACACTGTTTTAAAGTAGGGACATGTCAACATCCCTGTGTAGGAGGACCATTGTATTTTTTCTAGGATCTTATAATGACTTCTTGATCTGATACATAGTGTTCTCAATGTATTCATAATATTATTAGAAAAGCAAAATTAGGATAACACTTTTGCAAAAAAAAAAAAAAAAAAAAAAAAAATGGACCTGGAATAGTGAAAGTAATGAGTTTTGGTCCCTAGAGGGTCATTTGCATTTCAACTCTTGATGAATTATCTCAGTTTTGCTTGGGATAGGAGAAGCTAAGAACAGGCTGTTATGAACTTCCTCTAGCTTCATGTTGCTTCTAATTGTTTTCTCTGCCTGGAAAGTCCTCTATGAGTTTATTTTAGAAGCTGACTCTTAAATATGCATGAGCCTCATGAAGACTGAAAGCAGAATCAAGTGAGCTCATTTATTACTGGTCTGCATAGCTGTTCCTCCGTCTTCACTCCCTCTCATTTTCCTACGCTTTCTACTTCTGCATGAAGATTCCTCCTCCAGCAAGGCTCTATGAGATTATTCTAGGTAAAGCAATGAACTGAGTCCTTCCCAATGACTCTAAGTCTACTTAAACATGTGCTTATTAATAAATGAAAGCAAAGAATCAGAAATAAATATCACCCTGTCCACAAGGAAACCTAAAGAGGCTTCCAGACACTAGGAAGAGAATATAATTAGCATACTAAGTCCACTGTCACCAGGTTTTATCATTCTATTTGCTTTGAATTAAAATATTCACATCTTGAAGGAGGGGGAGGTCTCACAAGATTCATCAAGTTAAAGAGACTTATTGGGCTTACTAAATTAAAAGGGACAAGTAAAAGTAAATTCAGGTTAGAACTGTGCTATGGATGCCTTCCTGGGATGCAAAAATGTAAAGCCTTGGGAAGACTCAAATAGTAAACGTGGAGAAAGCCTAAGGTAGACATTATAGAAGATATACCCAAGGCTCAATCTTTAATACAGAAGGAGGAAAAGGCCATAATTTGTCACACTGACAGGGTCAGTGGTTTTGCTGAGCCAAATGGTTGGGCATGGCCTTAATATGGTAGAAGAAATTTCTCCTCTACAGATCTCTATGACATAGATCAACATGTAAATCAGGTTTATAAAGGGCTCAAACAGTCAAAGTGAAATGAGAGAAGGCAAAGTCACTTAGACTGATTTGTTCTTTCAGTTGAGAGCAATAGTTGTAAGGCTTTCATTGAGTTAGTATTCCTAGACAAAATATTAACAAAACGCCAGTTACTATGTTAGTGACTATCTGGAACATATTAATAAAGCCTTGGCAACTGTATATGGAAGGCATGATGATAAATTTGTGTAGATGGAAAAGAATCTATTTTATGAATTAGTAATCATTATTTCAGAGCTTATTGTGAATATTTCTCCCCTGAAATAAAGCTTGTATGCTAGTGGCAGATACTTTTTTCCTAGTCCATATCCCTTTCAGCATACAAGAATGGTTGATAAACAGGTAATCCCAACTTTATTAGCTACATTAAATCCTAGGAGGCAGTTCTAGAAGCAAGCATGGCAGGCAGAACATAACCTTAGTTCTTCTTGTCCCTGAATCAGATGGAACAGTATTGGCCCACTTTAATAGAATACTATAGAGAATAAAGAAATGTGGGCAGTGCCACATTAACAGTAGTTATATACCAAAGAGGAGCAGATTGTTCATGGGTAATAACTGTTGACTATGGAAACTAGATAGGGTAGAGCCTATGAGCCATTAATGGCATTTTTTTCACTGCAAGATTGGAGTTGGTCATTTTCCCCTCTTCACTTTTTAAAATTTTTTTTCTTAGAGCTTCGTAATCCCATAACCAAGTTGTACTCATTTAGAGTGGGCACAAGTAGGCCTCCAGAGACACTGTCCACCTTCTATACAAATCCTTCATTATACAATTCTAAGCCTTTTCTATCTAAAATTTGAAAACAATCTCATAGGATGGTAAAAATAAAAGCTAAGCTGTTTGAATAAAAATACTTCATGCATAGAAACGGACATGTTCAGGAGCCATAAGATTATTGCAGAAAATCCCAGCAATATGGGTGTGGTGCCATTTGTCTTAGTTAACATTTACATTGTTGTGATAAAATGCCATGATTGAAAGTGACTTGGGGAGGAAAGAGTTTACTTCATTATACAGCCTGTACTGTATTATCTAGGGAACTCAGGGCAGGAACTTAAGGCAGAAACTAATGAAGAATCCTTGGAGGAGTGGTACTGGTTTGCTCTGCATGGCTTAATCATTCTGGTTTCTTACAAAATACAGGACACCATCTCAGGTGTAGCACTATCCACAGTGAAGTCAGCCCTCTCATATCAACCATCACTCAAGGAAATATACTGTAGGCATGCCCACAGGCCAATCTAGTGTAGAAATCTTCTCAGTTGAGGCTCCCTTTTCCAAATGCTTCTCTCAAACTGACATAACATTAGCCAGCTCACATCTTTGTGAATTCTTAGCTAGTGTAGCCCCTAAAGTTTCAAAAACTACAAGATTAGTACAATTGCTTTAGGGAACATTCCAGAATTAGAAACTAAGATTCTATTGCTAAAGATATCATATGTTGTGGATGGTAGGATTTGCAGAAATCAGTTTGAAATGATGAGAAAAGCCCCTCATTGATGGCTAGCTTTCCTAATGATTGAGGTCCTGCATAGGCTGCTTAAGAAAAACTGGCACCAACAGTCTTATTCTGTTATGGATCTTGCATACTATGTTCTTAACATGTCAAGCAAGATGTGGCTACTTAAGCAATAGTGGCATACTTGTTGTCGCAAAACTGATTACTTTTTATTAGGATTCAAAATCTACTCTGTAGGAAGGAACGCACATCTGGTTCTGTAAGCCAAGGCAAAAACTTTGATTAAGGAGATCATAGGTCCTGGTGGTAGGCAACATTTTAAAAAATTTATTAAATGTATAAAATACGACTGCTAAATGATTTTTAAATATTTTATGCTAGACCCTTATATTCCTATTGCTATGGGTCTCAGTCTTGAAAGAAAACATTTTTTTTTCAGTAATCAGAAAGTACCTGATATTGTGGTATCTCAGACATATGCTGATTCATAAATGAGAGCAAAGAATCAGAAATCAGTATCAACCTGACCACAAGGAAAAATAAAATATCAAAAAGTGAGGAAGAATATAAAATCTGCAGAACAGGTTGGTGTGTTCTGTAGCCATTCCCCTGCCCCCCAAGTTTTAACACTCTTTCCTAGAGGGAGAAGGAAGACTCATAAAACTTAGGAAATACTAGGTTCAGGAATCTGTAGAAGGAGGAGATCCTTAAGGCCCATGTTAATAGTTAGAAAAGTAGTACAGAACTATTAGGAGAAGAGCTGTCTATATGTTGGGAAGTGGCACCCAGTGATACAGTTTTCATATAAAGCAGAAACTTTATAAAAGTTCTGTCCACAGTTCTGTTAAAGGTAGTCACACAAGAAAACCAAGACACTAAGGCATTTTCTAAGAACCAAGATAAAACTTTAAAATTCCCAGTTGACAAAACATAATAATGAATCACTAATATATTAATAATCAGTAAATATTATGAATAATAATTAAGTATTTAATGAGGCGATAAATTACACTATAAACCACTATTTTCTATATAAATATATTTTACTATATATTATACATCACATGTTTTAATTAGTATGTCATATGCCTATATATACTATACCATATTAAATATGCTATATTTAATAAAACAGTCTTTAATACTACATAATACCACCATGTATATTATCATACAATATTTAAGACTATTTTGAAAGAATTTATATTTGATAAATAAAATAGATTTATTTTTTTCTTGTTACATATTTAAAGTTACCAAATTATGTTTTTCTACACATCACATAGTGAAATGATTACTATAACCATGCCAATGAATCACTTCACATAGTTATTTATTGTTTGAAATAAAAGCACCAAAAGGTTGCTGTTTTAAAAAAATTAGTATGCAATCAAATCTTAAAATTTTAGTACTTCATCTGTTTGCTTGGTTTCTAGATTTATTCCTCTACACAAATGAAAGTTTGAACACATTTGTCCACATCTACTCATTTTATTCCTTCTCTGCACAGGTAACCATCAGTCTACTTTGCTGCTTTTATCTTTTTGATTGGTTTTGTTGTTGTTTTTGTTTAAGATTTATTTTATTTATTTATTTATTTATTTATTTATTTATTTATTTAATGTATAGCATCACCAATGATTGTGAGCCACAGTGTGGTTGCTGGGAATTGAACTCAGGACCCCTGGAAGAGCAATCAGTACTCTTAATCATTGAGCCATCTCTCCAGCACTGACTGTTTTGTTTTTAAGATTCAACATATAACTGAAAATGTCCAGGATCTGTCTTTCTGACTCCCACTTAGTTCCCTCAGCAAATACCCTTGAAGTTACTCCACACGGTTCTATTGCCACTGCAAATTCATTGTTCGGTCTCCAGGATTAAATGCAACAGCAAGAATGGAAGTCAGTCAAATACTAAATATTGGATGTTCTGTCTACTTCATATTGATGTAAGGAAAATTCCTCATTCAAAGGGTACAAGGGTAGATAATGGGGGTGGAAGATGACAGTGTAGACTGATGTAGATACTAAAGATAGGGATGGAGATGAACTCAGGCTAAACAATGATTAGACAAAAATCTTACATGGAAACTAGTTAAATTGAATGCTAAAAAATACTTTTTAAAAAGTTCAAAATCAATGGCATAACTTAACAGAAAGGTTACATCATTAAATTTTAATATTGGAGGAGTCTTTGAGTTCAGATGCTTGGCACTGCCAAGTATACCATGTTTTATGGGTGTGAGATAATTATAAAGTGAAGCAATATAATTAGCTATAGGTCAAAATGGGCCTCAAATAAAACTGTATCTAGCTATAAATTCATTGAATTAAAATTTAAAATGTGTTTTGCTATGACTTTCCTTGTAAAAGTTTTAGAAAAATAAGTAATCCATTCCATGAATAATGCTCATTAAAATGAAATAATAATTTCCTAAGCATTTTTCTTAACAAAGCTAATGATTTAAAACAGATTTCCCCACAAAAGAACAGAAGTGGAATCCAAAAGACTTTGTAATAGAAAATTATATAAAAACCATATTTGAATCACTCAAAACCAACTTGCTCAAGTTAGTGTAGTTGGATATAAAATAAGAAGTTTTTCTCCATCTTTTTCTCTTCATCCCTCTAACCCTTCTTTCTGAAGGTAAATTTATGTTATTAGAGCTTTACAGTCAAGGGGTGTGGCTTCATTTAAGAATTGTTAACACTCTTGCATTTTGAACTTATATTTATTATTTTAGCTACTTTCCCCCCCCCCCTGTGTGGTCAGCTTTTCATTACTGGACAAGAAACCATTATGGGATTTGTCTTTGAAATTCATGTTACAAACATCAATCAAAACAGTTGGCTGTAGGTTTACCATTAACATCAAATGAATGCTATTCTTGGGATTTCATATGTTAAAAAAAGAGTGATATTTAGAAGATTTGCCTTGTTTCAAAGTATCTTGGGGATATATTTGAGACATTGAGCTCCAAAGAACAATTGTCTGTAATACACATCTTTTGTTTCTGTAGAATAATAACAAATTTTGTTTTAAAACATTAAGTATTGAAACATAATAATTAACAAAATATAATTCTTAGAGCTAAGCAAACTTTTAATTATTTTCATTATTTTTACTTAATATTTATGTGTGTAACATATACATATGTACATAAAATAGGAATAAAAGTGCAACAAAGTCAGAAAAAGCTTAAAGAGCACTTAACATTTAAAGAATGTTACCCTAGTTATTGCTCTTATGTGTAGGAATATAAATTATTATTTCTTTATTGTTATGACTTTTTCCCTAAAGATATCATTCAAAGCTTTCAAAAAGAGTCAGCTTGTCATTTCTTTTTCTAAATGCAAATGTGATTGTATTTCCCAATCACCAATTCTGTACGATAATGGCATGATTGCTATCTGGAAGCCAGAAGACTCCCAGAGTGGTTATTGTCTCTGAAAATTCCTCTGGTACTCTCTGAAATAATATGGTATATTGTTATTTTTGTACGTGAAAGTTTTGTCATTCAAGCAGATGCTAAGATCCTTGATGAGATATCTGTCCTTCATGACTCCCTAGAGGTCTTTGTGGGAACTTATCCATTGTCGTCTTTGGGTAATATTTGGACATAAGGATGGAAACTGAAAATGTCAGCAGGTACTTTTTAAAAACAATACTAGCTCTCACAGAAACTAAAGCTAGGAAACATAACCAAGCCTTGCGAGGAAATGGGTTTAAGCTGTAGAGAGTGCAAGTTATGTTGACTAGAACTGTTTCTGATATTCTACAGTCACAGACAAGGCTAACTGTAAACCAAGTTGACATGAAGGTCTAACCACTTCCTGTCCAAAAATAGAAAGTTTTTGTCTCGCAAATGCACGAAAGATATATCTAACCTCTTCTCCTTTAGAAGAGAGATGAGGGTGATCACAAGTGTCAGAGGACCTTGGAACGCTGGGGCAGAATTGGAAGTGATTATTTGGTTTGCTTCCCATGATGCTTTTCCCTTTCAATCACTGAAGAGTAAAGCCTCCTTGTTCCAAGGAAGTCGTGTGTAGGGTTAAATAGAAGCCGCTAAGGTATCCTCTGATTGGGTGTTTACAGTTTCTATGAGCCCAAAATTGTGCCATGCTGTGTTTCAACAGAGGAACAATGAATCAGTTCTTTCTTATATCCTCTGACTTTGGGTCCTCTCCATTTACTGTTTACAAATATTAAGGGGTTAAGAGAAATCTGCATGTTCCCTATCATGAGGGCTAGGAGAAAACAGGATGAAACTCGATTGGACAAAGGACAAATGCAGCTTCAATTCTACTCTTTGTCTCTTTGAGTCTCTCTTGGCATTAAAGAATTTCCACAGTTGTTTGGTATTTGCTATAAAGAGAAAGGGAATTAATGAAGCAGAAGAAAATGTAGAGCTGTTCAAGTGGTGATCATGTAAGGAATGGAATGCCTAACATTGATAAAAAGAAACCAACTGGATTCCTCAGCTGAAGGGATCAACAATGCCAGTCTCAAATACAGATGGCACTCCTTCTGGCAAAAAAAAAAAAAGACAGTATTTCCTTAGGACCACCTAACCCCAGATAAAATCAAAATGACCAAAGTCCAAAGTGCAAGGACACAATACCAGAGATAATTAAGATAAGTAAGAAACAGATGTCATCATTTTTATGTCTTTCCTATTCAGCCCTGACTAATGAAAAAAAGATTAAAAGGGATAGATGAGAGAGGGTAAACATTTTGATTCAGATATGAGGCTGTTGTAGACTGAACTAAATTTCAAAAACGGCAGTTAGCAAGAAGGTACTGAATCTTTTCAAGGCAAAGGAGAGCGTTTTACTGCAGCAAATTTGAAAGAAAGATTAAGTGATAAAACCACATGGTGTTAATAAAATCTAACCTAACAAAGTCAGTGTTTGCTTCTCACAGGGCTGTGTTAACTTGTTTCAGAATTAATGGTAACACAGCTGTCCCTTGCCTTCTTCATTTTGCCTCCATTTCATCTACCCTATATTATTGCCCCGAACAAATATAATTTATTCTGTCCTTGCTGTAGGCATCACATACTTAGGTTTTAAGACATATGTCCAAAAGAATATTTAAGTTTCAATACTCCTTTAATACACTGATTCTCATCAGCTCAATAATTGGTCTAATTATCTATGACTAGGGAGGAAAGTCAGAAGGCAAACCAAGAACAGAACCAGGGGTTGGTAATTTTCTCAGAGATGGACATGGCAGACTGGTACACTGGGTCATACTTAGAATTCCATTTCCTGGATTGTAGATTCTGATGCTCTTTGCTGGAGTCTATTTCTAAAATGTAGAACTTTCTTAAACTACAAAGTTACTGCAATCACATCAAGGTGAAGCAAAATAAACCCTTAACCTGCTTATTACCTGTTAGCGGAGAGGAAGTCTTGTTCAGCAGGTCAGATATGACATCCATTCTTGGTCAGGAAGAAGAAATGAAACAGGCACAGTAATCATTCTTCAAATTACTTACAGTTAAGTAGAGTTTCAGGTAAATGAAAAGTGCAATTGCATTAGTGATATACTTGTTTCTCCACGTGGGGCATGAAAACTTAAATCTAACGCTGAATGTCACTAACAGAAAAACACTGCACCACATGGCCTCTGACTGTAGATTGCAGTATTCTGAATGATAGCTCACTCACACCATGTCCTTGAGAACAGCTGAGGACTTTGCATTAGATATGCAACTGAGGAGACATAGATACGTGCTGGACACTATTTTCCTGTTACTTGGCAACAGTTTCTTTTCTCTCTTAGCAACAGTGGAGAGAAAAGCTTTTGAAAACTGAAAGACCACAGAACAGACAAGTCGAAGCCTTTCATATATCCTGCAGCTGGAGGGCATATCACAAGATGCTGGATGCCTCTGTGGACAAAATGAAGTATTCTTGTTATCTAGTTATGATTATATTCCTATTGAAATGTAACCCACAGCTTCAGTATACTAATTATCTAACGGTTCCACCTTGTACCCCACAGTTAGTTAGGTATTTTGGAAACACAGTTCTCTCAGTCAATTTGCATTTAAGTCGATTCTTCCAGCATAGGACTGAAAATAAAATGAGGTATATCAGGAAAGTCAATGAATACCAGGTGACCTCTGATGACATGGTTAAGCAAACATATCCTGGGTTTCACGTAAAAGGAAGCTGATAGGAAAACGGAAGCTACATCAAGGAAGAGAAAGGCAGAGTGGATAAGTGGGTGATGTCTATCACAATTGGTGGCTTCTGGACAAATGCTTACTCTGCTCCATCTTAGGAGAAATGATAATAATTTTTGTAAATGGAAGAACCTAAGAACCTAGAGTTACATTTTGTTATAGCTACATAGGACACTATAAGGTACAGGTGATGAATGCTAAGAAAATAATTTATAAATATGCTAAGCCTATAAGGAAAACAGAAAAAACAGCTTCAAGGAGGAATTTCAAATGGGTCGAAGACACAAAAGTCATTAGTTTCACTAGTGATGGTATTCACAACCACTCTCAAAATATTCGTATAATCTTCCAGGCAATAAGGGATGATCCTACTGAAGTGAAGCCATGTACCATATTATATATACTGTATGCTTGTTTTTCATGGGACATTTCATAGTATATATTTCTATGATATTTGGGTTCAGTGGTTTTTTTTTTTTTTTTTTTTTTTATAGCTACTTAGTAGTAGAAAGTCACCTCACCCAAGATATCAAACATTTCTACAATTGCAACAGTATCTGCTCACAGCCCTTCCTGGTCAGTCCTCGCTCTACCTAGGCAACGGCAGTCCCAGTGCTTGAAAATATTAGTATTTTCTGGCCTTGATATGTGATGTAGTCTAACTGTACATATATACATGAAGATATACATACATGTACCCAGGTTACACGTAGTTTTCATTCTTTTAAATTTTCCATTCCCTGTTTTTTTTGAAAAACCATCCCATAAGAGGGGGGCAGTGAGTAGGATGCAAAGTGAATAAATAAAAAAATTAAAATAAAGAAAATCTATCCCATATTTTGTAAGAGTGACTGTCATCCCTCATATGGTAGCACAGTACAATAGTGTAGTGTGCTGTGGTACAAAGTGATAGCTTTTGGGGGCACAGTACTGCGTCCAAAGAACTCACTTCTGTATTAGGATAGGACACTATGTCAAAATCTACACTGATGAAATAGAGATGTTAATAGTACTGTCAAGTTTGCTATAAAGACTGAATGAAGGAAAACATGAACATAAAGGAAAATTGTAGCACACTAGGCGAGTATGATGTTGGCAGTCACTGGACCATTATATTTCCCTGTTTTCTTCAGGTGATCTTTCACTGAGAAGCAATGTTGATGTTGCCTGTTGTTTTTAAAACAAAATCCCAAATGTTTGATTTGCCAAATGAAGACTCAGGAGCTAGACACTGTGTCTGTTTGCTCAGAGGCAGAGAAAGCACCCAACTGATCTTCCTACTATACCAACATCCTGGAAGAAAAAAGTTTCTTCTCCATGCAATCTAAAATACCCTTCTACTCAATGGCCCTCCTTTCTACTTCCCTATGTTCACTCCCTATCAACTGGTTGCTTGCTATACTCCTTGACCTGTCATTGACATTATTTAGCTCTTGTTTACAGAAAGCTCTTGAGTTGAAGGTGTGTGGTAGGGCTGAGCAATACCACATCAGGTTTTTTTTCCAGTTCACAGTCTTGGGGTTCACAATGTGATCCAATATCCTGCAACAGCTGACAATCTGGGTATATGGTCTCCAGCTATGCCAACAACACTTCTGTTCTATCATGTCAGGGATTGATTATCTGTCCTGCAATGCATTGTACCCAGTGTTTGCTCTGTATCTGCCATTACCTCAGTGTTGTATAGCTGGGAAAACTATTAGGGTTTAGTGGGGTGACTTACAAGATCACAAATGACATATAGGCAGATTCATCATAAAAGAGTGCACTACTGTACAAGATGACTAGCTGGTGCTGGGTCCTTTCAGTTCCCTGTACAAATTGCAGGGAGCTCATGGGGCAGTTGCTTTCTGTCCTAGAAACTGTTTCCTGCTTATATATCCATCAGGAAGGACCTCATGACCCATAACTTTCTGACTTTCCTCAATCATGTAATTTTTGTTACCTTTTTTTTCAGTATTAGGAACTTTACTTCTCTCTTGATGAAGGTTTCAATATAGAAGAAATGTCTCCTCCCTCTCTCAGCCTGACACTGTGATTTTTTAACTTCTGTCCTTTCCCTATGTTCCATTTCTGTATTTGTCATTCTCTTGTTCTCTCCTCTCACAAACAATAGGACAGAAACCCAAAGTTCATTACAGCAATTTCACTAGTGGGTATGCTCACTTATATACAAGGTCAGTGCCTGTGCACCACAGGCAGATGTGCCTTTTACTGGCAATGATAAGCCAGTTCCCCCAGGAGTCATTCATACTACTCAACATTCTTCTTTCAGTTGTTGTAAGCACCCTCACAAATCTGTTTATCTTCTCTACCACACCTCCAGCTCTAAAATATTTCTTTAAAAGATCAGTTTGGTTCTGTATATGTTTTCTCAGGCATTTGTACCTGGCCATGTTTTCTAAATCAGCTTTACCAGGCTCCTACTTTGAGAATCTTTGAGATAAATTTTAGTCTTTTCATTAAGAATGAGTAGAAAATTTCCAAGATGAGACTCATAAAAACCAAACTATTTTCTCCATTCATGTATAGGATATAGAAGTTCAATGATATGTTATAGACTTTGAGTCTAGGTGATTTTGATATGTGATTTCTTTTACTTGGAAGCTCTTTATAATAAAAGTTGAATCATATTTTTAAAATACTAAAATACTTTATCCATAACCCAATGTAGATGGTCTAACATTTCAGAATGCTTTTTAGGGCCAAATTAATTTTAAAGTTACTGAGAACCATGAAAGACCAAAAGTCTATACTGATTACAGAGACAAATGACATGGATAGGTTTGCTCTTTATTTGTTGACCTTAGAATAAATTTGCACAAAATTGTCTAATTTATACTTTAATTCCATTAAAAGTATTATTGTTCATTCAAGGCTATGATCATTTCTTTAGCTAATGTGGACTAGAATGAGCAATATTCTCTATGCATCATTTTACTTAGCTTTATAACTTATTTTTTGTTCCCTGATAGCTTTTTCTAGTTGAGTAATAAATGTTTTATCAAAAGTGTAATAGATGTATCCAAATGAGACTAACTAAAGAAAAAGACATTCATCCAAATTGAGAGGTAAGAAAGGGCAAAATATCTGACTTCTATTGATTTGTTTGATTTACATACTCAAACATACAATCTGTGCATATGTGTATGGGGTCTCTGCTTTTTTTGGTATGTTTGATTGAAAATGTGCTGAAACTAAGTAAATCTGAATTACATCAGTACTGAACATCACAAGACTCACTAATAGTTACTATTTCTATATTTTGATTTCTGGGTTCTCTGGGTCTGGTTAATTTTAATATGTATTGGTTTTCACTTGCAACTTCTTTATAATATGGTTTAATACATCTAAAAATATAAAATAACATGTCTTCCATAACACAGTTTGACATTAACTTGTTGACACTAGGTTCTTGGGGTACTGTTTTCCATGCCTGTCCTCATTTGCAGATCCTCAGTGTCTGACTGGGAGTCACACTATTCCTCCCTCATTCTTCAAACCTTTAGAAACAGACTGAGTCACACCACTGCCTTTTTGCTGCACTAATTTTCAGATGGTGCACCACAGAAGGCATTAGTGTCTTTAAACACATCTTCTCCTCTTTCTTTATTTACATTTTTCTTTCTGTGGGATGTGGTGTGTGTGTATATGTGTGTGTGTCTATGCATGAGTGTGTGCATGTGTGTGTGAGTGTGTCTGTTTTCCTGTGTCAGTATTGTCTCCAAATATATGCCTGTCTGTGTTTGTGTGTGTTCCACTGGCTTAGATTATTTTTTATTTCTTTTTTTTGAGATATTTTAGAAAACATTACTAGGTAAACTGTTATACTCACTTAGAGATATTTAGCATCTGAACAAATCTGCATTTTCCATAGGCAGTATGATACAGTCACTTATAAGCTTTTTACTTTTTAATTTTGAACACTTAGGATATTATTTATGTCAGGTTTTATAAACATACTAGTGAAGTAATACAAATATCTAATGTAAGAAATACAAAAATACTTACTAAATCAGTTGTAAAAGATGTATTATATTTGGATTATCTACATTTAACAAAATCATTTATTCTGAATCTGGAGTCAGGTGTTCTATACCAAAACCTAAAAATGTATAAAACAAAGTCAATATGTAAATGAATGAACTCAGTCATTTCTGAAACAGAATAAAAGGGGGGGGGGGCGCTGTACTTTCTTAGTCTTGCTGTGTTATACCACCTTGATGGTCTTTTCCCTGTTTATGGTGCTTTACAAATAGTTTGTCTGTTAAAAAACATACACACAAAATATAAGCCACAATTGCATTGCTATGTACCAGATGTGCATCTGATCTTTGGGACAAATAGATTCTGGACAGTTAATGATCAGCACATCCCTACTGTGTTTCCATGTGCTTCTGTAGTAGGCACCTGTGACTTATTGGGAACATAGCCAAAGAAGTAATGCAAACCTGGGGTCCAAAGGTAACCTAGAAAAATCTGTGTCCTTACTTTTGTATCTGTCGCTGTGACTATGACTCAAGGGCCACTTATAAAATCATCGATCTCATTACTTTGTCTGGTTGTACAGATATTTTGAACTGAATGATCAAAGTAAGATCTTAAATACCCTGAGAGTGTCTGATGTAAGAGGCACCCTCATTTGCACTCCAATTCAAACTAGACCAACCATAATACAAAATTATGATAAAAACTTGATCACTGGCTCTTTGATTATAATGAACAGGGATTTCATTTGTTTTGTTTAGATATAAGAATTATGCTGTCATTTTGTTTCTATAAATTCCTTACCTTTATTGTCTACTTTTTTATTGGACATTTTATTTGTTTACATTTCAGATGTTATCCCCTTTCCCCATCCCCACGCCTCCACCCAAACCCCTATTCCATCTGGCTTAGGTTCTTTAAAGAGCCCCAACTATTATAGTGATCGGGTTGTATTTATTCCTGTTTTTATGTAATATAGTAGCATTATACTGCCAAAAACTCAGTCATCACAGGTTGTTTTCTTTTCAGTAAATAATATTGAGACAAATGTATATCCACATGTAAGATAATTAATTAGATTAATTAATTACTAATTACATCACAGAAAATACTAAAATTAAGTGAGTTAAATATATAGAAATACTTGAAAATGTAATGCTATTATGAGCTTTTTTTAAAAAAATGACATTGTTGTGAGTCAAGAGAATATCTACAAAAGATAAAACAGTCTATTAACATTCAGAAAATAGACACTACCAGAACGAACACATACATCAAAAATATCTGATTGAAAGTGGGCAAGGATTTCAAAAGATAGTTCTCAAAAAGAGATACATGTGAAAAATTTTTATATAAAGAGGAGTAATCATCATACACATGAAAAAACAAATAGAATGAGACATCACCTCAGCAGCTGTTATTTTGTTGTTGTTGTTGCTGTTGCTGCTGCTGCTGCTGCTGCTGCTGCTGCTGCTGCTGCTGCTGCTGCTGTTATTAAGATAGATACTGGAAAGGATAAAGAGCAAAGGGAATCCTAGCAAAGTCCTACTGGTCATGTAAATTATAAGAAATTATAGAAAATGGTGTAAGACTCCTCAAAAGAAAAGAAAAAAGTATTCCTGTTTCCTCACATCCTTGCCAGCATCTGCTGTCACCTGAGTTTTTGATCTTAGCCATTCTGACTGGTGTGAGGTGGAATCTCAGGGCTATTTTGATTTGCATTTTCCTGATGACTAAGAGGAACACCACTTCATTGTTAGTGGGATTGTAAGCTGGTACAACCACATTGGAAATCAGTCTCACAGTTCCTCAGAAAATTGAACACAGTATTACCTGAGGATCCAGCTATACCACTCCTGGGCATATACCCAAAAGATTCTACAACATACAACAAGGACATATGTTCCACTGTGATCATAGCAGTCTTATTTATAATATCCAAATGCTGGAAAGAACCCAGATGTCTTTCAACAGAGGAATGTATACAGAAAATGTGGCACATTTACACAATGGTGTACTACTCAGCTAGTAAAAAATGTATTCATGAAATTCTTAGGAAAATGAATGGAACTAGAAAATGTCATCATGAGTGAGGTAACCCAATTACAAAAGAACACACATGGTATGCATTTACTGATAAGTGGATATTAGCCCAAATGCTAAGAATACCCAAGACACAATTCACAGACCACATGAAGCTCAAGAAGGAAGTTCAAAGTGTGGATGCTTGGGTCCCTCTTAGAAAGGGGAACAAAATACTCACTAGATCAAATACAAAGACAATGTGTGGAGCAGAGACTGTAGGAAAGGCCATCCAACAACTGGCCCTGGGGATTCACTTGGGGATCCATTCCATATACAGTCACCAAAACCAGACACTATTGTGGGTGCCATGAAGTGCATGCTGACACATAACTGACATAGCTTTCTCCTGACAAATAGAGGGGATGCTTGCAGTCAACCATTGGACTAAGCATGGGTCCCCAATGGGGTCCCCAAAGGAGGAGTTAGAGAAAGAACTTAAGGAGCTGAAGGGGTTTGCAAGCCCAATCGAAAGAAAAATAATATCAACCAATCAGACCCCCAGAGCACCCAGGGACTAAGCCACCAACCCAGGAGGACACATGGAGGGTCCCATGGCTCTAGCCACATATGTAGCAGAGAATGGCCTTGTTGGGCATCAATGGGAGCAGAGCCCCTTGGTCCTGTGAAGGCTCAATGTCCCAGTGTAGGGAAATTCAAGGGCTGGGAGGCAGGAGAGGGTGGGTAGGTGGGGGAACACCGTCATAGAAACAGGGGAGGGGAGAGAGATAGGGGTTTGGGAGGACCAAGAAAGGGGATAACATTTAAAATGTAAATAAAGAAAATATCCAATAAAATTTTAAAAAAGAAAAAAGAAAAGAAACAAGATGATAAGGACTACTTGAAGGAGGAGGGGACCCATGAGACTAATGGTGGGGAGGATGTGAGGAGAGAATAGTCATGAGTGAATTACAAAGGCATATATGCTTGAATGTCTCATAATTAAATCCATCATTGTGTGGGCTAACTCACAATTTAATAAATAACCAAAATAATAATTGATTGAAAAGCTTTAGGAATTTTCAAAGAGATAGTTTACAGTCAGTTGAAACCTGATTATCAAATTTTGGTCTATAAAATAAGTTGTCCAATTTTTATCACTATAACACAAGTTTTTTTTCATTAGGTTGAAAATACTTTCCTTGTACTGTGTATTACTTTGGTTTTTTATTGCTGTGAAAAATACTGATCAAAATCATCTTATGGGAAGAAAGTGGTTAGTTGACTTACTCATCCAAATCAGAACTGATTAATGAACGAACTCAAAGCAGAAATTAAAGCAGAGACCATGTAGGAATGCTGCTTACTGACTTGCTCTCCATGGCTTGTCAGTTTGTCTTCTTTTCTTCTTCTTTTTTAAATCATTTCATTCATTTACATCTCAAATATATCCCACTTCCTGGTTACCCCTCTACCAACTGCCCATCCCACATCTGCCCTCCCCCCTCCCCTTTGCCTGTATGAGGGTGCTCTCCTACCCACCTACCCTCTCCTGTCCCACCCTTTCCTGCCTCACCTCTCCAGCATCTTCCTACTTTGGGACATCAAACCTCCCTGGGAAACAAGGGCCTGCCCTCCTATTGTTGTCAGGCAAGGCCATCCTCTGCTACATATGTATGTAGAGCCATGAATCCCTCCAGGTACACTCCTTGGTTCATGGTCTAGACTCTAGGAAAACTGGGTGGTCAAGCCAGCCTATGTTGTTCTTCCAGTGGGGTTGCAATCTTCCTCTACTTCTCCAGTCTTTTTGCCAGCTCCCACACCAGGTTCCCTGAGCTCAGTCTGATGGTTGGCTCCAAGCATCCACATCTCCATTGGTCAGTTACTGACTGGACCTCCCAAGGAACCGCCATACTAGGTTCCTGTCTGCAAGCGCCTCTTGACCATGTTAACAGTGTTGGGTTTGGTGTCTGCAGACATGACAGATCCCCAGGTGGGGAAGTCCCCTGATGCCTCTTACTTCATTCAGTATCTGTTCCAATTTTGTCCCTGTTTTTCCTTTGGACAGGAACATCTCTTGGTTAAAAACTTTGAGATGGGTGTTTAGCCCCATCCCTTGACCAGGGGCCATGCCTACCTACTGGAGGTGATCTCAACAGGTTCTATCTCCCCCTTCTTTGACTATTTCAGCTAAAGTCATCCCTGTTGGGTACTGGGAGTCTCATGATTCTCTGGTGTCTGGGACCCTCCAGTGGTTACTCCCAGTTCCTCATCCCCGCTGCTACATATTTTTGTTTGATTTCCTGACCCTCTGTACCTCTCTCACATATCCTCCAGTTCCTGATACTGCCCCTTATTTGTTTCCCTTTCTCTCTCCCTCCCTGTCCTACTCTTCCTCCACTTCTCAGGATCTCCCTGTTTCCCCCTCAATGCAAGACTGAAACATCCACACTCTTGTCTTCCTTACTTCTATGCTCCATATGGTCTGTGGGTTGTATCATGGGCATTGTGAGCTTTTGGAATATTCAGGACCACCTACCTAGAGATGGCAATGCCCATAGTGGGTTTGTCCTACTCATGCCAATCAATAAAAAAAATGCTCCATAGATGTGCCTGGGGTCCAGTCTGATGGAAGCAATCTCTGAACTGAGAGACTTATTCATCTGGGTGTCTTTAGTTTTTTTGAAAGCCGACATAAAGCTGAATAACACACCCTCTAATTTTAAATACTTGAAAATAATGAACTTGAATATTTTACCAATGTGTTCAGTACTAAGTAGAACTTTCACAAGCAGCATCAATTCACTATTTTCTTGCATCATGCCCCTTTACCTAAAATGGCATTTAGTGACTGTCAGAGTACAAGGTTTTCAGCTCTCAGAACACAGAGCACTGGCCCCATATCTCTCCTAGACATTGTCATCCAGAATGACTTCAAAGGCACAACATGGAATCCAGGCAACTTTTGCTTTCAACAACTACTCTACATCCCTTTATTAAAAAACAAACTTAAGTAGTGTTTCTTTTTTTATTTACTTATACATTACATTGTCAATAATACTATCTTTAGTAGAGGATGGACTCACTTTCAGTCACCTCAGGCTCAAATTTGTTGTGTCATACTTGACCTGTAATCTTAGGTGAGTGGCTTATAAAGTATTTCACTGAATGATGTTTCTTAGATTGGTATCTGCAGCATGTTTCAATACCTACAAAAGTGTGCATTTTAAGTAGTCTAAGATAGCAGTAGATTAAAAGAAACAGTTTCTCTACTCAGGATCATGTTTTTTGTTTTGGACAAGGCAGGGATCTATTTTCTATTTAATATATTTCAATAAGAAATGGGTATTTAAAAAGTTCAGAAAACCGACACTTTATTTCCGAGTTTCTTATGACCAAGAATGCTTTAGAGCACCATTGTATATTAGTAGTGACTTAAACACAAGGCAGAAACTAATTTAGCATCGAGATATTTTTCAAATGAGATGTTATTAAATAAAATATAATTTCCAAGTAATGATGAGAAATTCAAAATATTTTTTGTTTCTTTTTAAAATTATTTGAGAATTTCATACACGAGAGCACTGTATCAACACCACTCCCACCATCTCTCTCTCTCCCTTCAACCCTTCTCATGCTTCGAAAATTCATGGTCTCTTATTTTCCACTTGTGTATAGATTGTATATATATATATATATATATATATATATATATATATATGTGTGTATATATACATCTATATATATATATGTATATATACAGATATAATCTGTACACATATATGTATATATACATATATACATATATGTATATATATATGCACATATACAACCCATCACCCCATTTAACATTGGTCATATGCACATGTGTACTTGTTATTTCTTGATGTATCCTCCATTATTGTTCTATCTGTTCACATTCCTCTTTGAAAATATGCATCTTTGAACTTATCAGTGAAATAAAGGGATAATTACCAATATAGACTTATGTACTTCTATGAATGCAGAAAGTCTCATTGCCTGAAAAATATTGGAAATACAATGCTTACATTGATTTATGTCAACATTTGACCTTTTTTTATGATTAACTAAGCCTATATGCAATTCTAGTTACAGACATACTTTATGTTACCTAACACAAAACATGTATAGCTTAAATAAGAAAACACATATTTTGTGCAGGTGTCAAAAAAAAAACAAACCAAAATACACAGAAGATAAAAGGAGAAAATTTTATTTATAAGCAGCTTTTATGCAATAGTAATAGTTTTTGAGTCTCAATTCAGTATATCACAAAACTAAAAAAAAAAATTTAAAAAACATGATACTGATCAAATAATTAAAGCAAGCTTATGCAAAGAATTAATATATAATAATGCTTGGCATTCAGTACAAAAAGATTTTGGTCCCAAATTTTGCAAAATACAATTGTCACCATTTTGGAGAGTAGATAAATATCTATATTACTAAAAACAATGCTTTCATCATCCAAACCTCATGCTTTTAGTTTATTATATGCTAGAATTTAAAAGCAAAGAGCTTTTTGTATCATTATATTTAGTTAATGTCACATTAATTGTGGTATAGGTATTCAGCCTAGGACATGTCCAATAGTAAACAGAAAAGAGCATACACACACACACACACACACACACACACACACACACCACATACAGGGGGAGATAAAAAGAGAGAGAGAGAAACAGAGACAGAGAGACAGACAGAGAGACAGGAAGAGGGAGAGACTCAAGTAAATATAGAAATTGGAGAACAAGCTGTGGGAATTGCTGATCTCCTTTCTCCATGTGGGCTCCAGGAATTCAATTTAGGTCATCTGGATTTGCGGCAACTGCACAGAACCATCTTATTGATCCTAAATTAAAATATTTAAAGGATTACTGCTTAATAAGTAACCATGCTTGTATTTCAAGACTTTCAGCTCCTAAGAGGTGAAAATTGTAAGGATATACTTTATAATTTCATAAAGAAAACTCTTGTTTAGAACCACTTATTAAAATTTTAAGTAGCCTGCCTTTTAAGCTAAGGGTGTTTATTACTCAGCAGACAGCCAGACGACAGCAAGCTCATCACTGATTTGTGAGGCTGCAGAGCAGAAAGTACAGCAGATACCTAGAAGAATTCTCTGCCAGTGTCTTTTGCAAGTTTGGTTATTTCTAAGAGATAAAGTAATTGCGAAAGATAATTTTAAAAGTTAAGACATCAAAAAGCATATAATATTGATGAATAAATATACCAAAAATATGTAATTGCTTTATATACTGAAAAGTGTAACACAGTGCTGAGACACAACCAAATAAATGGTAATTCAGACCTAGTAAATGTAATAGGAGACTCATTGGATCATTCACCAGCTCCAACCACAGGAACACCCATAGATTCAGTAAACAAGAAAGAAGTATATCAAGAGAAGGCATTGGTAGACACTGGCAAGATGATTCTGAAATTTTATTGAGATGCAAAAGATCTAACCTGCAGTGGTTAAAATGAGAGTGAAGCTGGGATAGCTGCTCTCTGGTGACTTCATCTCTGGTGACTCCCGAATTTGCCATGACAAACAAAGCATGCGGCACCACCACAATGAAGAACACAGAGCTTGATGCACTGTGACAATGAGTTCAAAAGCACATATGCACACATATGGCCAGCTGAACTTAGACAAGAGTGTCCTAATATCTGAGCCAAAGGAGATGATCTTTTCGGCAGCAAATTAATGATCACTCACATATAAAAGAACATCAACTAAAACTTCCTTCATACATTTAACTTAATGAAAACTGTCAACCCAAACATTAAAGCTAGGATGATAAAGGTTCTGAATGAAAACATAGCTAGGCAAAAATGTTCTTCAAAGACACAGAAACTATCACAGCTGTCGAAATATATTGTTGCATTTGTCTTTAGGAAAGTGACCCACTTTTGCTCATCAAAGTCGATCACTATGAAAATGAACTGCACTCTCATCTGATACCCATGCTCTCCCCTAAGCCTTGGCAGATGGAGTAAGGCAGCCAGGGCAGATCTTAAATGGGTGGAGTTAGTTTTCTCATGAAAGAGATTCTATGTTTAGTTCCTTCCCATGAGGATGTGTCTAGAATGTAGTATTTATGGACAAGAAAACAGGCCCTCTCCAAACTCAGAGTATTCTGGCAGCCTGATCTTAGATCTCTTTTTCTTTCTTTATCTCTTCCTATCTTCTTTTCTTTTCTTCTCTTCTCTTTTCTTTTCTTTTCTTTTCTTTTCTTTTCTTTCTTTCTTTCCTTCCTTCCTTCCTTCCTTCTTTCTTTCTTTCTCTCTCACTTCTTTCTTTCTTTCTTTCTTTCTTTCTTTCTTTCTTTCTTTCTTTCTTTCTTGGTATTTTTTTTACTGGTTATTTTATTTATTTACATTCAAATGTTATTCCCCTTCCCAGTTTCCCCTCCGCAAACCTCCTATCCCATCCCCTCCCTCCTGATTCTATGAGGGTACTCCCCCAGCCACCCATCTACCTCAGGAGTCTGCCTCACTGCTCCAGCATCCCCATACGCTGGGGCATCAAACCTCCACAGGACCAAGAGTCTCCCCTTTCATTGATGCCAAATAAGACAATCCTCTGCTACATCTGTGGCTGGAGTCATGGGTCCCTCCATGTGTACTCTGGTTGGTGGTTTAGTCCCTCGAAGCTCTGCGGGGTCTGGTTAGTTGATATTGTTGTTCTTCCTATGAGGTTGCAAACCCCTTCAGTTTCTTCAGTCCTTCCTTTAACTCCTCTCCTCATTGGAGTCCCCGAACTCAGTCAGATGGTTGGCTGCAAGCGTCCGCATCTGTAGACTTCTGGGAATGTGTTAAGTTACTTTCTTGTTTCCATGAGTGTCCCAGTTTATGATGTTTTGTTGTAACAGCCTAAATGGGGAAAGGCAAAATGGAAATCCAGATATTGGGAAAAAGTGTTTGCAATGTGGATATCTGACAAATTTTTATCACATAAGCCTATCAAAAAAGAACATATATAAATGACAATATTAGAAAGATAGATAGCCTTTAAAAAGTGGGTAGTTGTTAAACAATTCCCAATTAAAATTACAATTAGAAATAACTTTCCACTCAAAAGATCAGATAAAATTTTATTGTAATAAGGGTTGATCATCACACACAAGACCATTAAACACTGAAATAACATTTTAAGTGGAAATTAAAACCAAAGTTGGAAATTTTCTTTAGATATTTACTAATGTCTTGCCTAATAAGGTCAAAGGAACATGAAAATATTTACTCATTAAAACGAGGTCTGGTGACAGAGGGGTAAGAGGGTGGGGACATCCTCTTGGAGACGGGGGGAGAAGGGATGGGGTGAGGAACAGTTGGAGGGCAGTCAGAAAAGGGAATAAAGGCTGGACTGTAAAAAAAGATTAAATAATAATAATAATAATAATAATAATAATAATAATAATAATAATAATAAAGACTTGTAGGTAAAGACTCACACTGGCTTCATTCATGAGAGCAAGAAACTAAAACATCTCAAAAATTTTATTCCCAGGTAAAAATAATAATAATAAATTAATTCTCATAAATTTATACAATAGAATATCATATCAGTAAATAATAAAAAGAATCAGTCTATACATGCAGGCAGCAGCCTAAAATAAATATCAAAAAATATGTTGCTATAGTGTATGTGTAAATAAATTAACCCTGCAAAGATTCTTAGGCATAAAATTATAGACAGGCAAAAAAATGGTCATCACCACTAGAAAGCTAATCACTGCTTTAGAGCAGTGGGGGGATATTAAACTGACTATAAAGGGAATTAAAAATTTCTTTGGTAGTAAGCATGTTTTATATCCATATTTCAGCTAAAATGGTATATCTTTAATTAAATTTATTAATACACTTAACATTAATGTTTTTTAAATGTTCCTGAAAGTCAAACAATGTCTATCTTAAATACAGCTGTTGTCTGGTGATGGTCATACAGTACTTGTATATATTCTTCAAATTTTCATATACCTGTAGTTACTTCAGAAGAAACCATTTTTGATAAATAGCAATACTGGGATCCACACACAAACAAGCAAGTGCTAAAGAAAGATGTTTAATTTACAGGAATTAATTATGTTGGTGAAGGCAGTGTCTGATTTACACAAGAAAGCAGTCAGGACATATAAACTAGAACATTACTGAATAAGCATCATTATTTTAGAAATAAATATTACAGACATATTGTGCAAAAGGCTATGGGTCGATCTAAACTCAGTAAGTTGCTCATTGACACTTAGTGGAAAAGAGGTGAAGGGAAAGGGGAAAGGGAGAACAGTATTGTTTACACTGGGATATTCATTTCCATGCAAAAATGACTAACATGTTGTATAGTTATAAAATCTGATTATGGAGAAAAATGGTAATGTTCTGATTGTGTTTGCAGGAAATGATCCTTTTAGTGAGTAATAATGTAATTTAGGAGAGGCTCGAAAGAATGTTCTCTGGGTGCATCCTTGCAAACTGTCTTTTCAATAAAGCAGACATAGAGCATTAATTATGAGATGGCTGTGTAAAAGGCACATGTAATTTTCATGCGAAAGAAACTGAATAAAATATTTTATGACTACCATCATCATTACAATAACACCTCCAAGATTCTTGCCCAGCATGGAAAAATAATTCAAATTTATGTCAGTTGCAGCAGACTGAATCAAAGAAGCTGCTGTTATCACACTGAGAGTGATGGTTTCTTTGCTTTAATATCAGCAGGGAAAATATCAAAGAAATGTAATCCACCTGCTAATAAATCTAATTATTTCGGGTCTCTGCCTTTCCCTCCTCTCTCTCTCTCTCTCTCTCTCTCTCTCTCTCTCTCTCTCTCTCTCTCTCTCTCTGTCTATGTGAATGCCTTACTGGTACAAGATTCCCATCTTATATTCTGGCTACATTTAGCCCTTAAGAATCCAATGAACAGACAAAAGCTCTCTAGATAGGTTCAAACTGCTGTGTCAGTATTGTTTCCAAAGGAGTCATCCTTTGTAGAGAGCAATTGTTTTAAATTTCTTATCTCTTCCATTCTTGAAGGCTTTCTAATAACTGTTGTTTCTGCTGCTCTCTCTCTGAGCTTCAACTCTGCCATTATGTCCTTTTGTCTGAGTCACTCATAGAGCTCCCTACCTCACTTCAGAACTACCTAACACCTTAGCTATATAGCATATCATGGAAATTAGGAAGCAATACTTTCATGTAGTTAGCTGAGAATGAGGATTTTCTCCTTGCTAAAGTTGTATATCATAAGCATAAGAAGACACATTGCACATGGTAAGAACATCAACATAAAGGCTATAAGAAGCTGGGACCCCTTTTTGGCTGGGTCAGACACCTAGCTGGTCTGATCTTGTGAAGATACCATATCCTGAGCCATCCTAGAGGAACCATTGCACCCAGAGCAGCAGAGGAACCTCTACAATCAGAGCAGCAGGATTTTAGGATCCCAGAGGCAGCCTGAGTCCCAGGAGCTCAGGATCACAGGATCACAGAGAAAGATGGACTCTGAAGTGTTCTGAGACAGGCAAGATGACTGGAAAGACAGGCTCCAGTTAGAGATAGTGAGTGCAGGTAACACTAGAGATAACCAGATGGCTAAAGGCAAGTGCAAGAATATAAGCAACAGAAACCAAAGTTACCTGGTATCATCAGAATCCAGTTCTCCCACCATAGCAAGCCCTGGACACCCCATCACACCACAAAAGCAGGATTCATATTTAAAATCCCTTCTCATGATGATGATAGGATACTTTAAGAAGGACATAAATAACTCCCTTAAAGAAAAACAGGAGAACATAGGTAAACAGGTAGAAACCCTTAAAGAGAAAACACAAAAACCCCTTAAAGAATTACAAAAAAACACAACCAAACAGGTGAAAGAAATAAAAAAAAATCATCCAGGATCTAAAAATGGAAGTAGAAACAATAAGGAAATCTCAAAGGGAGACTACTTTGGAGAAAGAAAACCTAGGAAAGAGATCAGGAGTCATAGACGCAAGCATCACCAACAGAATACCAGAATACAAGAAATAGAAGAGAGAATCTCATGTGCAGAAGATACCATGGAAGAATTGACACAACTGTCAAAGAAAAATGCAAAAAGCTCCTAATCCAAAACATCCAGGAAATCCAGGACACAATAAGAATACCAAACCTAAGGATAATAGGTATAGATGAGGGTGAAGATTCCCAACTTAAAGGGCCAGTAAATATCTTCAACAAAATTATAAAGGAAAACTTTTCTAACCTAAAGAAAGAGATGGCCATGAACATACAAGAAGCCTACAGAACTTCAAATTGACTAGACCAGAAAAGAAATTTCTCCCATTACATAATAATCAAAACATCAGATACACAAAACAAAGAAAAAATTCTAAAAGCAGTAAGAGAAAAAGGTCAAGTAACATATAAAGGTAGACCTATAAGAATTACTCCAGACATCTCAACAGAGACTATAAAAGCCAGAAGATCCTGGAATGGTATCATACAGATCCAAAGAGAACAAAAGTGCCAGCCCAGGTTACTATACCCAACAAAACTCTAAATCACTATAGATGGAGAGACCAAGATATTCCATGAAAAAAAAAAAAAAAGAAATTTACACAATATCTTCCCACAAACCCAGCACTATAAAGGATAATAGATGGAAAACTCAACAGAAGGAGGGAAACTACAAGCTAGAAAAAGCAAGAAAGTAACTTCCAACAAATCCAAAAGAAGATAGCTACTCAAACATAATTCCACCTCTAATAAAAAAAAATGAATATGAAGTATGGGACAGAAACTGAAGGAGGGGCCGTCCAAAGACTGTTCCACCTGGGTATCCATCCCATGTGCAGTCACCAAAGGTAGACGCTGATGTGGATGCCGGAAATTGCATGCTGACAGGAGCCTGATATAGCTGTCTCCTTAGAGGTCTGCCAGAGCCTGATATACAGAGGGGAATGCTCACAGCTAACCTTTGAACTGATCATGTGGGGTTCCCAATGGAGGAGTTAGAGAGAAGACTGTAGGAGCTGAAAGGGTTTGTGGTCCCATGGGGAGAGCAACAATACCAACTAACTAGAGCTCCTAGGGTCTAAACCACCAGCCTGGGAGCACATAGGGATGGACCCATGGCTCCAGCTGGATATGTAGGGGAGGATGGCCTTGTTGGGCATAAGTGGAAGAGGAGATCCTTGGTCCTGTGAAGGCTGGATGCCCCAGTGTGGGGGAATTCGAGGACTGGGAGGTAGGAGTGGGTGGGTGGGTGGTGGCACATTCTCATAGAAGCAGGAGGATGGGGGATGGGATAAGAAGTTTCTGCTTTGAGGGGGAATGGGGAAAGAGGATAACATCTGAAATGTAAATTAAATATTCAATAAAAAAAAGAAGCTGGGACCTGCAGTCAAGCTCATTTCTTAGTCTTCCTTATTCTTTCCTGTATAAGAAATCACTTTTGCTGTTTTAACTTCATTGTCTTTTGCTGACTGCATATATAATATAAACCATGAGCATATAACATGATTTGTTGCTTATTTGGAGACTAAACTAAAAAGAAGATATCATTTGAATACTCTTACTTATCATTTCTGTCCCTGTACTCTTTTCATAAATGGTACTGTGTTATTTTAACAATTGCCACATTTGGCTGACTTTAAAATATTTTTCTTCATTCTTGCAGTTTTTCTTTGCACCATAGTTTCTTTCTTTTCATACTTTTCTGCTTGTATCAGTAGATATTGGTACTCATACTCTTCTTTTATCTAATGTCACTAATTCCATAAGCTCTTCCATGACCTTTTTACAAAGCAATAGAACATATTTTTTTCTTAAACTTTATCAAATGTAACTTCTTGTAACTCAAATTGTGTTCTAAACATCTATAAGCAAAGAGAATTTTTACTCTATTTTAAAAGAGATATTGTTATGATAGAGGGAATGTTTTACACTTCCTTCTCTGTAGACTCATTATAAGAATGTTTATGGCTTAGGAAACAGAAGCATCCTAATGTTATATTCAATCTTTTCTTGCATTCTTCCATTGTTCAAGACACTGCTGCAACAGCATTGAGAATTATTCTACCCACATCCTCAATAACTTGTCTGGTCAGCATGTTATTGAGGAACAGCATATCCAGAGTGTTCTTTATTGATGGATATCCTTAGACTTGACGTGTGAAATGATGAGATGCATGGATGAATATCTGAGTGATATTATCTATCCTACCTCCCTTTGCTCACTGTTTTCCTCATGAATACTAATGTTCTGGGAATATAAGTGATATTGAGCTAAAGAATATCAGGGTCAGACAGAGGTGAAAGTACTTTTTAGGACAATTGTAGTAAGGGATAAAAGAATCCAGTATGGATGTGAACTCTATTAGGAATAAAGCAGGGACAAAGAGGAACAAATATCTCAACGGCTCAATTGTTATCTATAAGATAACCTATACTTTTCTTTAACCATTTTTCTTTTTTTTCATGCAAAATGGAAAACAGCTATATTATGTGTGTTACAAATAAACAGAATTTGAAAATTGTTGGGATATTTTGTACAATCATAAAGGCCATTAAAGAATAATACAAGAGTTTACAAAAAATACTGCAAAATAGAAGAGTAAAAAAAACAATAAGCTGTGATAAAATTGCTGTGATAAAATATGAGAATCCACAGAAATAGTCACAAATTAGACCAAGTAACAATAAAGGCAAAGCAGAAGTTGATAGCATTTTATATTTGAAAGTCTTCTAAGCATATTTGTTTTCTATAACATGAAGGATGCTGTTCTGGGTATTGAAAATAAAACATTAAATAAAATATGAAATGTGGTATACATTTACTATGCTACTTTTTATAGAGAAAGATAACAAATATGCATTTGTTAAGAGAGACAAGAGTATGCACTTTGAAACATGTGAGTAACAAGTCATTTATATGATATCCATGGAAGAAGTCAGCAAAATCAATAGGCAAGCCAAAAGAGGCCAATGAGAAGATGAAGTGAAAGATGTGATATAAAAGAAACTTTAGTAGATCTCACTCCAGATATATTTGGGAATAGATTAAATAGAAACAAACAAACAAACAAACAAAAAAAAACCCAGAAGCATGGGAATCATCAAGAGACAACCACATAGTTCAGGGAAGGTGTTGCAATAGTTTGGTCTAAGGACGAAGCTGTAGAGAAGGTCGGAAATGATCAGATTTGGTAAAAGTAAGACTCTTAGTATTTTCTTAATGAATAGGTAGAAAGTAGATATAAGGAAAAAAAACTTTCAAAATCTCAGCCCTAAAATTATAGGAAGGATAATAAAAGTATAGAATAGTGGTCTTCAATCTTCCTAATGCTGAGAATCTTTTATGTTATGGTCATCCCAAACCATAAAATTACTTTTGTTGTTATTTTATAACTTTACCATTATTATGAATCACAATGTAAATATTTTTGGAGGTAGAATTTCATCAAAGAGATCATGAAGCAAAGGTTGAGAACCACTGCTGTAGAACAAGAAGGCTATAGAAGAATTTTTCAGCATCATCTGCTGTATTTATGTTCCCCCCAGACATACCCAAAAGTCATGTTAATTAGTTATATCTCAACTAGGTAAAATTTTACATGGAGATTTACATTTGTAAACTACAGACTAAGAAATGATCATGAAAAGATAAGAAGGGATGAAAACACCAAGGACAGAATGAGAGAACCAAAGAAAACTCATCAAAGGTGGACTAGGGGATGTTCTCTTTTGCCCCTCAGCTAAATGAGGGACATAAAATAAGACTCACTCCTTTGTCTTATACAGCCATCTTCTCCTGGAAATATTTCCTTCCCTGGAATCCAGACACAATAATGTCAAATCTACAGAGAGATGAAGGATATGATAAAACTCTTTGTATATAATCTAATAAGTAGATATTATTTCTAACCTTGTGAAAAGCAATTTCAACTAAAAATAGGAAGAAAAAAGGAATAGGTGGCAATTCTTTATCTTTATAAAAAATTTCATAGAGATACACTGTTTTGTCACTATTTTTTCCATTCCCTTGTTTCCTTGCAACTTACCTTTCTGCTCCTTCTTTTCTCTCAGATTTATGACCTCTTCTTATTTTTGTCAGTCTGTCTGTCTATCTTACATATATATGTACTTATATATACATATAATAACTAATGGGCCTTTGAGAGTTGCTTCTGTGCTTGTGGGTTTAGGGTTGACCACCTGTAACTGAATAAATTATTAAGGAAGTTGTCCCTTGAGAGCAGAACTGACTGATGATAGCACTTTACCCAGTAGTAAGGCCTTGTGAAATTTCCCTTTATCTTCTTGGCATGTAGGATGCTGTGGCCATTATTCAGGTCTTGTTTAGATAACCATATTGTTGATATTTTATGAGTACTAAGTTTTCATTATGTCTAGTAGATACCACCTCACTGTAGATGCCTTAGTCTCGTACAATCTTTCCTCCCTTTCTTCCACTATGCTGCCTAACTTTAGGGGTAGGTTGTGCCACAGTTATGCTATTTGGAGATGGACATTCCTTATTATCTGCATATTTACTGGTTGTGGATCTTTGTAGTAGCCTCTATATGCTGCTTAAAGAAGCTTCTATGATGAGCAGAAGACCAATAACTTAAAGGGAAGTTCCCCTTTTTTTGCCACTGGGTGGTTGTTAGATAACTTCTGGGGGAGGTATTATCATTTTATGCTAACATACATACATCATATACACATACATATACATATATGCAACACATACACACACACTCACACACACACACACACACACACACACACACACACACACACACACAATCACCCTCTCCCCTGCTCTCCAGTTAAATCTTATCCAATTTTTCTTCTTTCTCCCTTTATAAGTGATAACTCTTATAATAATAATAATTTAAAAACAGCCTTATTTTAGGGTCACAGGAATGCATGTACATGGTGCAAAAGTATCCTCTTATAACCCTGCCCCTATACATGCATAGACTTTTTCAAAATGAACATCTTTATTGAAGTGGTTCACTTGTTATAAGTGATAAACTACCTTTAGATACATTATTATCATCATCTTTAAAACATAGGTGGCAATAAGGTTTATTTTTTGTGTCATGCATCTTATGGTTTGGGCAAGCATATATAATGAGGTTTATCCAACATTACAGTATGAGGACCCCAAATCCGCCATGCTTTACTCCATCATTTTTGCCCTAATGTATAGTAACTCAAATTACTCTACTATTGTAGAGAATGAATAATAGGTGGAGTTCCAAAATATGTTTCATTTAAAATTATTTTTATCATTAATATTTTATTTATTTACATCCCAAATGTTTCCCCCACCTTTAGTCCCCACTCACAGAGTTTCTCTCCCCATTTTCCCCCTTTCTTTTCTGAGATGGTGTACCCCTCGGGTATCCCCTGATCCTGGGATATCAAGTCTCATCAGGACTAGGCATATCATCTCCACTGAGACCAGACAAGGCAGCCATTAGCTACTTATATGCAAGGCCTTGAACCAGTCTGTGTATGCTCTTTGGCTGGTGGCTCAGACTCTGGTAGCTCCCAGAGGTCCAGGTTAGTTGACACTGTTGGTCTCCCATCCCCTTCAGTTCTTTCACTCATTCCTCTAACTCTTCCATAGAGGCCCCAGAACCCCATTTAATGCTTGGCTCTGAGTCTCAGTCAGCTACTGGTAGAGACTCTCAGAGGACACCCATGCCAGACTCCTGTCTGCAAGCACAACATGGCATAAGTAATAGTGTCGGGATTTGGTGCCTGTCTATGGGATAAATGCCAATTTGGGCCAGTCAGCCATTCCTTCAGGCTCTGCTCCATTTTTGTTCCAGCATTTCTTTTAGACAGGAGCAATTTGGGGTCAAAATTGTGCAGGTGTCCACTTCCCTCCACTAAGGTGTCCTGTCTGATTACTGGAGGTGGACTCTTCAGGTTCTATCTCACCACTCTTGGGAATTTTGGCTAAGGTCATCCCCATTGTGTCCTGGGAGTCTCCTCCATCCAGATCTTTTGGATTTTCTCAAAGTTTCCTCCACCCATACTGGCTATATATTTCCACTCATCCTCCTGACCATCCTCTGGGTCTTTCTCCTCTCTTTCTCCCCATACCTGATCCCACCATCTTTCCCCTTTCTTTCCTTCTCCCACCCAAACTCTTCTCTCCCTTTACCGCCTATGATTATTTTGTTCCATTTCTAAGGGGGAACTTAAGCATCCTCACATGGGCCTTCTTTCTTGTTTAATTTATTAGAGTCCATGTGATGTATCATGACTATGTTGTAAATTTTGGCTAATATCTACTTACCAGTGAGTATATAACATGTAGGTCTTTTTAAGACTGGGTTACCTCACTCAGAATGATATTTTCAAGTTCCATCCATTTGCCTGCAAAATTGTTTTTAATAGCTGAATTGCATTCCATTGTATAAATGAACCACATTTTCTGTATTCATTCCATAGTTGAGGAGCATCTGGATTGCTTGCAGTTTCTGGCAATTATGAGTAAAGCTGCTATAATCACAATGGAGTATGTGTCCTTTTGATATGGTGGAACATCTTTTGTGTATATGCCCAGGAGCAGTTTTAGCTGGGTCTTTAGGTAGAGCTATTTCTATTCATCTGAAGAACTGCTAGATTGATTTCCAGAGTCTTTGTAGAAATTTGCAATATCACTAGCAATGGAGAAGTGTTCCCCCTTCTCTACATCCTTGACAGCATGTGCTGTCACTTGAGTTTTGATCTTAGCCATTCTGATTGGTATGAGGTGGAATCCCAGGGTTGTTTTGATTTGCATTTCCCTGATGACTAAGGATGTTGAACATTTCTTTAAGTGGTACTCTTCCATTGGAGATTCCTTTGTTGAAATTTTTCTGTTTAACTCTGTACCCCATCTTTAAAAATTAGGTTACATGATTATTTGAAGTCTAACTTCTTGAGTTCCTTATATATTTTAGGGATTAGCTTTTATTGGATATGGGGTTACTAAAGATCTTTTCCTAATCTGAAGGCTGCTTCTTTGTCCCATTGTCAGTGTTCTTTGCCTTACAGAAGATTTTCAGTTTCAAGAGGTCCTATTTATCAATTGTTGATCTTAGATTCTGAGCCATTGGTGTTCTGTTCAGCAATTTATCTTGTGCCAATGTGTTCAAGGCTATTTCTTCTCTTCCACTAGATTCAGTGTTTTAACACTTTGTACAGTGTGGTAAATATGGATCATTTTGCATTATTCTACAAGCAGACCACCAATTAAGCCAGTACCATTTGTTGAAGATGCTTCTACCTGTTTGACTGAGTTTTCTTGTATGTCTTTAAGGGAATTATTTATATTCTCCTTAAAGGCTGCTCTCATCTTCATAAGATGGGATTCAAGGTCAGAGTGTGTCAGAGGATCCAGGGCTTGCTGTAGTGGGAGAGCTGGGTTCTACAGAATATGTCATTACAGTATAAAAGAATATACCTTATTTCCAGACTGTCTTGGAACCTTCTCCATTTTTGTCTAAATAATCAGTCACAGCAAGCCTCAACAGATACAGGAAGATTTAAATAATCCTTCCATTTTATCAGATCATTTAAAATTCTTCACTTCAAAAGATTTATCATTGAACATTTTAGAAAATGAAGAACTTTGTCTACAACCATTTTCTTCTTATTGTATAACTATCAACACTTAAATATTCTGCTTTATTTTCATACCACTTCTTCTAAATCTTAGCCATTGTTCCTTGCAACATAAAATTTCAACTTAAAAATCACATTTGCAATACATGAATGGCATTTAAAATTTCACTGTCTTGAATGTTTTTGTGGCTGTTCTAAAAACATTTGTCTGTTCAACTAATTTTTCTTACATAATACTAAAACATTTATATGATATATATTTTCTCATAAAGATCTAAAGCTGTCACTGGCAACAACAACCATCACAATAAATTCAAATATGTTTTAATGATACACACTGACTATGAAAAATCAAATGAAGTATTCACATTTTGGTAGGAAACATTTCAGTCATGTAAAATTATTCATTAAATTCAGAGTAACTTGTAGACAGGAGCCTAGCACAATTGTGGTCACAGAACCTTCATCAATCAACTGATAAAACAGCTACAGAGACCTACAGCCAAGCATTAGGTGAAGTTGAACAATCCTCAGGAAGAGGGAGAAGAAGGGTTGTAGAATGCAGAAGGGTCATGGATACCACAAGAAAACTGACACAATCAACTAACCTGGGCTCACAGAGACTCACAGAGACTGAACTGACAATCAAGAAGCCTGAATGGTTCTGAATTAGCTCCTAATAGTAGGAGACTGTTAGGACTGTGTGACTCCTAACAATAGGAGCGGGGATTGTTCCTGATGCTTTTGGCTGCTTTTGGGACCCTTTTACTTCTACTAGATTTCCTTATCCAAACTTATATGGTGCTTAAATGTATTGAAATTTAATATGCCATCTTTGGTTGATATCCCTGGAGGCCTGCATTTTTCTGAAGGAAAAAAAGGAAGAAATGAATGGGGGTAGGAGGTACTGGAAGTCGGGGAGGGAGGGAACACTGTAGTTGAGATATAATATATGAGGAAAAACTAAATTAATAAACAATTCAGTAATAGGATAGAGCCATGGAGAAACATTGCATGTTTCTGGCCATCTCTGTAATGCTGGGCTTTTTCTCCAACCCCACCCTCTTTTTTTCCCCAAAAAATAATGACTCTTGAGATTAATTATTTTTTAATAAATGCTTAGGCCAATAATCTTGGCTCAGTTCCCCAGCTAACTCATATCTCAATAATTCAGTGAATTTTAATCTAAGTTTTTCTTCTCGTTACTTTCCTTCTATAGGCTTATGTGACTGTGTTCTTCTCTATCCATGTGAATCTCCTGTGTCTGACTATTTCCCAGAACACACATTCTCTCTCTCTCTCTCTCAATCTCTCTCTCTCTCTCTCTCTCTCTCTCTCTCTCTCTCTCTCTGCCAGAATTTTCATACTTTCATCTCCTATTTCCTGCCTTAGATCATTGACCAAAGCTTTTTTATTGACAGGTGATCACTTTTACACAGTGCACAATAAATTTTTTCTACAATTACAAGATATAGTAAAAGTATGAGGCTCAATAATAATAAAGATGTAAATGTATAGGAGAAACATGAACTTCTTATATTTCATATAAGTAAAGTATACTTATATGCTTTAGGAGTGGATAGAAAAGCTCAGAGGAAGAAATCTGATGGTGTCTTCACCATTACAGAACAGACCAAAGTAATGATAATATGAAATGAAACTGCCATTTGAAATAATATTGAAGGACAAATATGTAGTCTAAGAATCACAATTATAAAAGTATAGATGTTTATTTACTTTGGCACAGTGTTTATATTTATAAAAGTTAAAAAGAGAAAACAATTCAAATGCTCTACAAGGCAAGATTCTACAAATAAAATTTCATTTATCCCTGAGGTGGGAAATTCTGCTGCCAACAAAATAAATGCTCTATCTCTCTACACATAGTAAATTGTCCAGGGCATAGCTTTGTATAAAAAAAGGCAAAATCTACAGCTATACATACCATCACGGGAGGGGAGATGTGATCAAAATATACAGCATAAAAAATTTAAATGGAAGTATTTTAAAATACTATATATGGTACAAAAGATTTAAGCTGGTTTTGGTTGGTTTTTACTTTGAGGTAAACTGTTTATATATTGAGAAAAAAAATCTTGAAGCCAGATTTAAGTGTAAGTATAAAATTAGGTTAGTGAATATTTACTCTTTAAAATCTCAAAATATGCACATTAAGATTAAGCATGTGTTGTTTGCTGTCATTTCTAGGTAGTTGAATAAAATTTTAATTTTGTGATAAAATTATAATAGAACCTTCTTGCTCTTTTATCTATGTATTATTATTTAATAATTTCATACATATATGTACTGAATTTTAGACATTTCACCACATTACCTTCTTTTAATCATCCTCCTCCTTTTTCTTCTTTTGAAGCCATTCTTTTCCAAACAAATTATATTCTTATCTTTACATCTTTGTCTGTGTTAGTGAATTAATGAGGTTAATTAATTTTGCTTTCCTGAGTACAATTTTTTTAAACTAGAACATAAAAAAACTTTGTGTCTATACCATTGAAGAAAGGATTTCTCTAGCCTGGTGTCTATTAGCTGCCCATAATCCCTTATGAGATCCTCTTCCATGTAGAATGAAACAATCTTAATGTAGATTGAGCCCAATCTTAATGATCTTATGTAGTAACAAAGGTGTAGTGAGTTCCTGTGATGTCCAGAAGACACTACATTGCAGCATTTCTCCCACACTTCAAGCTCTTATATTCTTTTCTGTTCCTTTCCTAAAACTTTCTTGGAGCCTTGGAAATGGTAATACTGATATCTTGTTCAGGATCAATCACTCATTAGTCTCCATAATTTGATGGGTTGTTAGATTACAATAACTCTTGCAACTGTAAAAAGAAGTTCCATTGGTAAAGTTTGAAAGAAGCTGTTATCTACATCTATAAACACAAATGCTTAGAAAGTAATTTGACACCATTTTACAGCACAAAAGTACTAGTTTACCCCACAGGTTCTATGGCATCCTCGACCATGAGTTCTTAGACAATGCTACAGTAGCATGCATTAATTCACTCCTGTGGAATAGTCTTCAAATACAATCAGAAAGTGGTTATTTACCACTATGGTACTCATGATATTTTTTCACTTGTGGACATATGTTGCCAGAAAGCTCTTTATTGTAACTCTTTGGGTCCACAGGAATGTAGGAGTGTTGATGACCTTTTGCATTCATCAGCCTGAATACCACCTCCTAGCTTTGTGAACGTCAGTTATCAGGGAAGAAACATCTGTCTCAGATCCATCTAATTTTCAGTGTCTGTCCTGCAACCTAATTCTTTAGTAACTTTAACAATAAACCAGGTCTTGTAATCTAGTTCTAGGGGACAACAAAAATATTGAAAATATCTCATGATATTTCATAAGCTGCCTATGGGGCCTCTTTGACCAAGAGTTCATAGAGAGTTCACACACAATGGTACTTGGAATTTTAGAAGAAAAAAATTGCATCTGTATTCTGAGAAAAATATACAAAAAGACCAATTAAGAGTACACCTAATGAGAGACATTATTTTCTTTTTGGATATTACAAGAGAGATGAAATTTATGTAGTCATTCTTTAGAAAGTTTGGAAGAGTAATTGATTCTAGCACAAATGTCTTATAAAAAAATTAATTGTATACATTTGATTTTATATCATGGTTTATCTTTAAAATTATATGTAATTACCTTACCATGACTACATACAATTGCAAACATGTGGCATGAAGTCATTTCTTCCCAGTCTTTTCATTTAATGATGGGACTCTAAGAAAAATCACAACTTTTATTTTAAATGTAATCTATAAATAATGACATTTTACTCTTAAACTAAACCATACGTATTACAAATTCAACTATACCCCCACTCAAAAGAAGATAAAGTCAAATGAAAAAGTGTGAACCAATGTGTAAGTCAAATGTGCAGCAATGAAAAGTATGTAAATTCTAATCAAGTTCAACCAATTGTGGAGGAAAACAATTTTACTTGCCATGTTGTTTTAACAACCTATATTTTTCTATTCTATTTCTCTCTAATTTCCAAATCAATTACTCTAATTTCTATTAGGTATAAACTAAGACAAGATGTTTTTACATTAAAGTAATAAAAAAACACTGAATTTCATGATTTCTAAATGAAAATCACTGATTCAGCAAGACCTATCGAATTGGGTACCAAAGTGGTGGCTATAACTATGTGTACATTTTAAGAGTTCAATTCAAATGTAGGAAGATTCAACAAAAAGTGAAATTCATAATAAATAGGCTTAACATAGTACAGATGAATTATACAAGAATAGAGGAAGGAAAATATGAACATAAGTGACTTTAGTTAATAATGTTGTGTCTAGACACTAACTGAAGAAGGAATACTGAAATAAAAATATGTTTTCTTTGTTTCCTATTGGGTGTGTTCTAGCCATTGAATTATCATTTTATTTATATACTCAAGTGAAAAATACACTTATATTTTATAGATGATAATGGTCAAATTCTCCCTCTGAGGGAAAAAAACATTAAAAAGAATGGTGGAATCTAGAAAAAACTGTATACAATATGATTACATCCTGAAGTCATTATAAAAAAATGGTTTTGGAAAGTATTCTTCTATTTTCCATTTAGTTAATCTCAGTATGTATACATGTGTGGGCCTTCAAGCTACAGCACACAGTCAAGAACAGTATTGTTATTAACAAGATATTATCAGTATCATGTATTCAGGGTAATACATGTAGTATTAACCTAGTAGTATTCTTGATGTAAAGACCTGACTTTGATATAATCATACAAAATATTATGTAAACACCCATGGAGAGACACCTATAAGATTAAAGAGTTTCCCTTAAATGGCAAGGTTATGATACACTAACACATTAGGACTGGAAGAGATTGAGAAGACACAACCAAAGGTAGCATGAGAGTTTTATTTGGATCCTAATACAGACAAAAGATATTAAAATATTTTATATCAAATTTAAGGATGATCTGTAGTTTGTTACAATATAAATATTTAAAAAAACTTAAATCATTATTTACCTTCAGGAAGAACACCCAAGTTAGAACACCCATCTCATTAGCTCAATCACATGTCCAAATAGCAAGATTTGAACACACAGTTGTGGATCACAAAGTCCTTAACCTATGACATTGTATTTAAGTGACTTGGAATATACTTAAATCACTTTCTATGTTGTGGGTTCCTTGAAAGCAAAGTCCTTCTAACCTAAAAGTAGACATTGAGACAACTTGGACCATGATTGGCATCAAGGCCTCAGTTAGCTCTCCACAATGGCTTCTGGTGAGAGTGTGGGAAGGAATCAGCACAGTTCTATTTAAGGGGCAAGCCACTGAGAGCTTGACCATGCTCCAATGAGTATATAAATAATACAAATTAGATTTTCTTTGTATTGTTTTTTTTTTTATTTTGTGGGGGAATCAAAAGTATGCAGAAGCAGTCATGGAAGGATTGGAAAATGTGTGTGATCAAAGAACATGATATGAAATTCACACAAAAAAATCAATTAAAATGTTATGTTAAAATGTATACATTGAACATGAATAAACATGCTCCCCAGATGTGTATATGAATATTTTTGAGTAAATGTTAAAGGTACGATCTTCTAAAAAATAGTTGTGTGCAAATTGCTAATAATTCCTTACAGATATTGCAAACAGAATAGTAGTTAATAGGGAGTAGATATCTGGAGAATGTAGGCAGGTCCAGCAATGGGTCCAATGTTAACTTTAGACAGAAGGAATAATTTCTGGTGTTCTTTAGGATAGATATAATTAAAAACCATGCATTTAATAATAAGTTAGAAGACATTAGCTGGAATATAAAAGCTAAAATGTTTACTTAGGCTGATTAAACTGCATTGACCTCTATCTAGTGTACGCAGGAATCATAGCCTCACACTGCATCTCCTAATTTGGACATATTCATATTTTTATAACTATGATTATATTAGTTCAGTGGAAATAGTTTATGTTTATAAGACATTGTACATTGTACTTGCAAAGAGTTACTAAACATGGCCTCTTACCAAGTTCTAACTTCATAGAGTGTCTTAAAGATCCAGATTTGCCAAAAGTGCTATTCTATGTTCTTCCACAAACCTCTGATTATTTCCATTAAATATTAGCATAATCCTGGTATACTGTTAACCAAAAACAGAGTTCAGGTTTATATATACTTTACCTTTTTATTTTATGTGTTTTGACAAACACAAAGTGTCAGGATTCCCAGCTCTCTATTGTATGAAATATTTTCACAGGCTCCACCTTTTATCCTTCTTCCAGGATTCAGGCAACCACTGATATTTCTATCTTTATAGTTTGATTTTCCATCGACATCATGGAACTAGAATGATAGATTATATGCACACCTTGCAAACTGGTTTCTCTCATAGTAATATGCTCTAAGGTAACTGTCTTTTCTGTCTAAGACACATCTATCACTGAGTAATAGTTTATTACATTGAAAGTTTCAGAAGCATCAGCAAACTTAAGAAGCATTCATATGTAATGTTTTGGTGGGAATTAAGTTTTCATCTGAAAAATGCCAAGAATCACAGGACTTTGGATTCATGTTACCTGATCAAGAGAATATTTAAAATTGTAAGACATAGACATACTGACCTCTAAAAAACTTCATACTTTTACCTCTCCATGATAAGTGGAAAGTTTCTGTGGCTTTACATTTTCCCCAGTGTAGAGAGCTGCGGTGTGTGGCACCGGAAAGATGACGCTGGCTTCCGCCTCCCACCTGCTGATGGCGAGTGCTCTCAAAGAAAAACAAGTCCTAATATGGACAAGGCTGGTGGTCTGTGCTGCTTCCCCTTATGTGTGCCTATCTGTCGCAGCCATCTAGTTTGCTGGGGTAGGTTGCTCCAGGAGTATTTAGCCTGTGGGTGGGCTTTGCCTGGGGTCAGAAGAATATACAAGGTTCCTGAATAAGCTGCTTGAGGAAGAGCTCCGGCATAATGTCTTTCTTGCTGGTCGAGTTGAGCATGACAAATGGTGGCCTGTACGGGGACCCCGAAGCTCAGAACTTCATAGTACGGAACAAAAAGTGAAAGTAAATTAAGGTTTCGGCTTAGTACCGAAAGAAAGTGAAAGTAAAATGGGAAATTCTCTGTCTCACCCACCTTTTATGGCTCTTCAGGAGCTGTTGACAGCTAAGGGGCTGAAAATGAAGAAGCAAACACTTGCCAGCTTCCTTTCAGAGGTCGACACTGTGTCCCCGTGGTTTGCAGTTTCTGGACATCGGACATTGGCCAGTTGGGACAGGCTAGGAAAAGATCTTGACTTTGCTTGGGAACAGGGAGAACTGAAGGGAGGTGTGCATCCCTTATGGAGACTGGTGCGCAACTACATCCTGGACATGGAAGGGAAATGTTGACAAGAGCTCAAAAAAGGAACAGAAGCACTAGAACAGCTAAAAGAGGAGGAAGTCTCTGAGGGCGAATTAGAGAAACTAGAAATAGAAACAACACTGAAAATAGAACCAACTGCTCCAGGGTCGCCCTGGCCACCTCCATATGATCCTACTGGAGGTTCGGGAAGAAGTTTTGTCCTGAGGCCTGGAGGGAGTTAAGAGCACAATGTTTTATGGTTGCTATTTGCATTAATGGCTTAAACTGCTTCTTTAAATTTCTTGCCTGGATTTTTATGGGTTCAGCAAGTATGTTCTCAGAAGCTATACACTCATTATCTGATACTTGTAACCAGGGTTTGCTAGCACTGGACATCAGCAAGTCTATTCAAACACCAGATTCTTCTCACCCATACGGCTTTATTTCTTCATTGATTAGTGGTGTTGGTACTTTCATAATGGGTGCAGGACTCTCTTGGTATCATGGAGTCATGGGATTGCTTCGTCCTCAACCAGTGGAATCCCTCCTATGGGCATATTGTATTTTAGCAGGATCTTTGGTGTCTGAAGGAGCAACACTTCTTGTTGCCATAAGTGAACTTCGCAGGAGCGATCAGGCCAAGGCACTTCTAGGTCGATCTGTGGCTGATCGACATGCTCACCCTGAGCCAGTAGAAAAGGGTTTGGTGCTTTGGAAGGATATTCTAACAGGAAAATGGCATGGTCCAGACCCAGTGTTGGTGTGGGTGAGGGGTCCTGTTTGTGTTTTCCCGCAGAACCGAGATGGACCGCTCTGGGTACCAGAAAGACTGGTGCGCAAATGTCACTTCTTGAATACTCATGCTCCTGCTGGGAATGATGATTGTGAGGAGTCAAGAGGAGCAAAGTTGAGGGATCCTGTCGGTACTCCTGAGACCCATGCCGATATGCCATGATGCTTAAGTTTATCCCCACCTTTTTTTAGTAATAGAAGTTTGGATTTGCCCTTTTTGCCTAAGGATAGTGAGATAGCCAGCATTAATGAAGATAGGAGCCTTGTTTTACTAAGTAGTTTATGCTTTGTAAAAGTTAGAAATATAAGTGATAAGAGTGATTATATTATGCTTTATAACCAGACTGCTGCCTGGTTTAATGTGCCAGATGGTTCCATGTCTGGAACAGCTTATATGATGGGCACTTGGATTGAGGGATGGTGGCCTGCCAATTATGGCCAAGAATGGTTAGACTATACAGAATTTTTCCAAGCCTCCTAGTCTACCCCACTGGGTACTCTTTTGTATGGACTATATATATACTGTAGAGAGTGTAGAGAGTGTTTTATTTCTGTGGACAGGATACCAGGCTAGGGGGAGTGCAATGGGCAAACTTACCATTACTCTAGATTTGCAAGCATCCTTGAATGCCCAATTGAAAGGGGGGCTTATGCTGGTTAACAAAAGAGGTGACCTTGTTCAAGAACAAGTAGATACCTTGTGGCAGCTTGCCCAAGCTGGCTGTGAGTGGAAATTTCATGGGCTATGTGTTACCTCCATTCAGTATCATAATTATACCCAGGCTGCTAACTTTTCTCGTCAATTGTCTGATTATTTGACAGGAAGCTGGGCTGTGGATTTTGAAGGCCTGATGAAACAGCTGCGGGTAGCCATCGTGGCAGTGAATTCCACGCGCCTGGACCCCAGCTTCACGACCGACCGGGTTCGCGGCTTGGATTGCCAGAGCCGTGGACCACATAAAAGAGTGGGCGGATCTTGAGGCCTTGAGCCCTATGGTGGGTTTAGTTAGTGTTAGTTAGATGAGAGCCACGCAGAGACGGAATGCGGCCATGATCATTTAAGCCTTTACAGTTGTATGAGTTGGATCTTCCCCCTAAGCATGGCTGGTTGCCATGAAAGAATAAGATCATCACGTTCAGGTTGCAAGGCTAAGCACTGCACTTGAGACATGCTGTTTGCCGCTGGCAGCCTCAAGGGGAGCATGTCTGATTTATGCCGGTTTGTGCCACCCTTACCCCAGTACTTACCAGTGTTTTTCTTGCCTCTGAGAAAATTGGCATGGGACAGGTCAGGCTTGAGTTGGGCCGATGAAGCCTGCAGGAGAGCCTGTACAATGTCCTTCTATGCTTGCTTCAGAGATCAGACCTCTACTCTCACCTGTTTCGTCTTTAAAACCAAATAGGGGGAACTGTGGAGAGCTGCGACGTGCTGTGCCATAAAGATGGTGCTGGCTTCTGCCTCCTGCCTGCCTGATGGCGAGTGCTCTCAAAGAAAAACAAGTCCTAATATGGACAAGGCTAGTGGTCTGTGCTGCTTCCCCTTATGTGTGCCTATCTGCTGCCGCCACAGAGTTTGCTGGGGTAGGTTGCTCCAGGAGGTTTTAGCCTGTGGGCAGGCTTTCCTCGGGGTCAGAAGAATATACAAGGTTCCTGAATAAGCTGCTTGAGGAAGAGCTCCGGAGTCATGTCTTCCTTGCTGGTCGAGTTGGGCGCAACACCCCAGTATTTGATAATTTAAAACATTTAGTTGTTGAGAACACTCAGTCCCAAAGAGGATGTCTCCATCAAGTACCTCCCTTTATGTGTCAAGGAACAATGCACAAGAGTTGGTGGAAAGGATGTAAGAGTCAGAGGAGATGAAAGGCACCCAGAAAGAAGGCCTTCTTAATCATCAGTATCAATGCACATGTGAACTCACAGAGACTGAGGTAGAATGTACAGGGCTTATATAGATCGGTACCAGGTGAAGTCCTAATGCTGAAAGGAGAACAAGAAACATGCCCACATTCCCAATCCAGAAGCATTCTCCAAATAATAACAATTGCAAATGAAAATTTAGTTTCTTCCAAACTAGTCACAGCTAAGGGTATACTGCAGGTCCAGGAGTAGATGAGCAACAGAAAAGAACCCAAGAGCATCTTTGGAGCTTCCCAGTCTCATAATGTCTTCCCTATTTTTTATTTATTTATTTATTTATTTATTTATTTATTTATTTATTATTTTTATGCTTATATACGTATTTTTAAAATTCTTTTTATTGGTTATTTTATTTATTTACATTTTAAATGTAATTCCCCTTCCTGGTTTCCCCTTTGCAAACCCCCTATCCTACCTCCCTCCCCCCTGCTTCTATGAGGGTGCTCACCCCTCCTACCCCCAACTCCTGCCTCATCACCCTAGCATTCCCCTATACTGAGGCCTCGAACCTTCAGAAAACCAAGGACCTCTCCTCCCACTGATGCCAGATATGACCATCCTCTGCTACATATGCAACTGGAGCCATTGGTCCCTTCATGTGAACGCTTTGGTTGGTGGTTTAGTCCTTAGAAGCTGTGGGGCTTTCTCGTTGGTTGATATTGTTGTTTTTCCAATGTGGTTGTAAACCACTTCAGTTCCTTCAGTCTTCCCACTATCTCCTCCATTGGAGTCCTGATTTTTTTAAATCTCTCTCTCTCTCTCTCTCTCTCTCTCTCTCTCTCTCTCTCTCTCAATTTCTCTCACACACATATAGTTCATGTATACATATATACATAAAACACACACACACACACACATATATATATACATACTAAAGATATAGATATGGATACAGATATAGATATCGATATTGATATAGACATAGATAGTGTGTGTGCATATGTGTGTTATTTTCTTTTTTTTCTTACCCTATAAATCCTATGCATTATTGTTGTAGTAATTGTTTAAAATGTAGCCACCGGTCATTGCCAAGCCCACTGTCGAGGCTGAAGCATTTCTGCTCGGCCTAGATCAGATGCCATGTTCTGAGGCCATAAGGCCACGTGCATGCAGCATCTAGAAACGGCCAGCCAGAGACACCAGCCCTGCCACCCATGAGGTGCCAATGTTGGAGATGGCTCTGCCAGTCTTCCATGCTGTCTCTGCAGGGCTGGGCATTGCCCAGACTATCCTGCCAACCACACAGGCTCAGTAGAGATGAGACTAATGCTTAGAATATCCAAAGGCTTATATATTTGGTAATGATCAATAACAAGATGCCCATGCAATCAGAAGTGTAACCCAATACCCAACCTAGATATACCAACTACCTTTGACTGCTACAGACAAGCCAATATCAGTTTCCATGTCCCTCTCTCTCATTCTCCATCTCTCCCTTAGCTCCTCCTCCTTGTCCTCCTTCTCTTTCCTCCTCCTCTCCTTTCTTTTCTCCTCCCACCTTAGCTCCTCCTACACATTATATATATAATGCCTTCCAGTTTAGTGTTTTTGCAAGATGCTTGAGTGAGCAAATGAGTGAGTCTTTGCATTTATTTGTTTGTTGTGCCTTCTCTTAGATTATTTTGCTGACTTTTGTTTATTTTGTCCAATTCCAGTATGTTAGTTTTTGTTTCATTTTGTAAATATTATTTTGTTTCTATCCCTTAGAGGCCTGCTTATTTTCCAATAAGTGACTGAAAGGGGGCAGATACAGATGGGAGGAGAGGACTGAAGGAACTAGAAGGCACAGAGAGGGGGAAAACTATAATTCGGATGTATTATGAGAGAATAAAAAGGCTATTGTTTTTTGTTTGTTTGTTTTTGTTTTTGTTTTTGAAGACAGGGTTTATCTGTGTAGTCCTGGCTGTCCTGGAACTCACTCTGTAGACCAGGCTGGCCTCGAACTCAGAAATCCGCCTGCCTCTGCCTCCCAAGTGCTGGGATTATAGGCGTGCGCCACCACTGCCCGGCAAAAAGGCTATTCTTAATTAAAGGAAAACTATTAAAAAATTTAAATTAGCTATTTCAATACATGTATAGTGGTATCTAACTTTTAATATTAATCTTTTAATGATGTAGATGCTAAATGTCTCCAGGATTTTTAGTGAATTAAAATGCCATTAGATATTTTGCCCATTATTAATTAGTTTTCTTTTCTAATTGTTAAACTTAAGGATTGCCTATGTGTCTTATTAAAATATCATAATGTATGAGTTATTTTTTTATTATTTACATGGAGACATTTTTGATTATTTTGAAAATCTAATATGAATAATACTTCAGTTTTGAAACAGTTAACAAGGATCTTAATTTTTTGTTACTGTTTTTCTGAAAGATGTGTTGCATTTGTGACCGATTAGAAATCAGAACAAAGGATATTAGGAAGTTAAATAAAATCAATTCATAATTGACCTTCTGACTAACATGGTGAATCTTATTTTGTTGCAGCAGCAGCAACAGCAAACAGCCAAGAAAGACAAAACTTTAATAATTCATTCCCCAAAATATATTTAAATACATAAATTATTAATAAAAACTGCTTTTGTCAATATTTGCAAAATTAAAACATTTGCAAATTTTAAACTTAAAATTAGACTGATTTTTATTATTCTGCTTCACATGTTTTTTTATTTAATCATTTTATTTGTTTACATTTCAAATGATATGCCCTTCCAGTTTACCCCTACACAACCCCCCTATTTCATCTCCCTTCATTTTGTCTCTATGAGGGTGCTCCTCTAACCCATTCCTGTCTCCCCACTCTAGCACTCCCCTATTCTGGAACATCAAGCCTTCACAGGACCAACGGCCTCCCCTCCCATTGATGTCAGGTAAGGCTATTCTCTGTTACATGTGTATCTAGAGCCATGACTCCCTCCATGTATACTCTTTAGTTGTTTAGTCCCTGGGAATTCTAGGTGGTTCAGTTAGTTGATATTGTTCTTCTTGTGGGCTTGCAATCCCCTTCAGCTCCTTTAATCCTTTCCCTAGCTCTTTCATTGGGGTCCTTGGTCTCAGTCTGTGAGTATCTGCATCTGTATTGGTCAGGTGATGGTAGAAACTCTCAGAGAACAGCCATTTCAGGCTCCTGTCAGCGAACACTTCTTGGCATCAGCAATAGTGTGGGAATTTGGTGTCTGCTGATGGAATGGATCTCTACGTGGGGCGGTCTCTGGATGGCCTTTCCTTCAGACTCTGTTCCATTTTTTGTCCCTGTCTTTCCTTTGGACAGGAACATTTCTCAGAATACCCACGATACAACCCACAAAGCATATGGAGCTTAAGAAGAAGAAAGACCAAAGTGTGGATGCTTCAATCCTACATAGAACAGGGAACAAAATAATCACAGGAGGTAAAGGAAGGGCGGGATCTGGGAGGGAGGGAGAAGCGGGAGGAAAAAAGGGGGCATGATCAGATATGGGAAGGGAAAGGAGAGGAGTAGAGAGGGTCAGGAAATTGAATAGAAATATGTAGCAGTGGGGGATGAGGAACTGCAGGTAGCCACTAGAAAGTCCCAGACTCCAGGAAAGCAAGAGACTTCCAGGACCCAACAGGAATGACTTTAGCTGAACTTTATGACAAAGAGAAATACAACATGTAGAAAGAGTAGCTAGGCACGCCCCCTCCCTTGTTGAGGGATGGGGCCACCTATGCATCTGTTTCACTTGTTTATGAAAAACAAAATGGTGTTATACAACTCATCAGGAAGCCTTAATTAAATCGTTTAAAAAGCATAAGAAAAAAATTAACTTTTATACATAAAGAAGTTACTATTTTCATCCTAACAAATTTGATTTAAAATATATTGTTATTCTAATTGTTTTTAGTTTAAATTTTCTTGGATTTTATATTTTGTATATATATGACATAAAAATAAACATAACTGTATTACCTCTTCCTTCCCTTCAACTGATCTTTCCAATCTTCCATCATCTCATAAGTGAGGGAGAATTAGTATCCCCAAAGGATGAATCCCTTAACTGTTTATTCAATAGAAAATGGTTAGTTCCAAATTTATACACAAAAACAACAAAGATGAATTTAGCAGACTGTACTTATATATTTGTGCATATATGTGTGTATGTGTGTTACTTTTAAGGAAGAAATAACTTCTTTAGAATTTAGTGAAATTATTTAGAAAATAAGAGAACAAATGAAAGTAAAAATGATTATTTTACAACTTAATGGGTCAATTATTTCAACAGTAATGCAATCAGTTTATTTTGTTTTCAATGACATAAAAGAAAGAATCATGGATAATGAATAATACTATGCACTCAAAAATCTAATCAAAACCTAAAAATGACTTTTTAAACAAAGGACTATTGTGCAGTAGAAAATTAGATATAATAAGTAGATTTTCTGACTTTACCATCAAGATTTTATTGTTCCTCAAGACAAAAATGTTGTTCCTTTTCTGTATGTACTAGAGACAGGTACTTTACCAGTAGGAGTTTTAAGTTGAATAAAAAGATAATATTCATAAATTTCAAAATTTATCAGTATTACCAATCAACTTATAGATGTTGTTTCTCGCTATAAATGAGACCAATCAATATGTACTGAAAAACAAAAAGCATTTCATCATAAATATTTTTAATGTTTTAAAGCTTACAGAGATAAAAATCCTTTTAGAGTTATTGGAATATTAGTGTAAACCAACATTCCAAAACATGGTCAGTGAATTCTAGGAAATAGAGGTATGCACAGGCTACGGGATGAAAGAAATGCAGAGTCAGCAAATGAATCACACATTTGAGCAGCATCAAGAACAGTGAAGCAAGTTCAGCCCTGGAACTGTGCTTTATGCAGAGACAACACAGTGTAGGCAGGAAAACTGACTAGTGTGGCAGATAGATCAGAAGTGGTTATCACAGCTCAACTTTAATAGGAAAAAAAAAAAAAACCAGATTAAAAAGTAAACTATTTGTTACTAAAGAAAATGAGATTCCACCCATCTTAAATATATTCATCTAACAAGTACAAAAATCTTCTGGCAGTACTATTCAGGACAGGATCATTCTTATTCTAAGTTAAACAACAACAACTACAGCAAGAACACAACGTTTGTGTGACTTGACTACTTTCCTATGTCCAGGACAAGACTCTGTGACCAAGGCTATTATAGAAGAAATCTGTTATTTGGGGCTTACCACTATAGAAGCTTATAGTTCAGGACTATCATGGCTGCAAGCATGGCAGCAGGCTGGTAGACGTGGTATTGGAGGGACAGCTATAAATTCAAAACTTGGTCCACAATTAGGAAGAAGAGAGAAGGGAAAGAGAGGGAAGGGGGCTAATTGGAAATGGTAGAAGGCTTTGGAAAACACTAAATTTTTCCAGTGGCACGCCTCCTCCAACAAGGCCGTACTTCCTAATTCTTCCCAAATATTTCCAGCAACTAGGTACCAAGTATTGAAACGTAGCTTATGGGGTACGTTCTCATTCAAATCACCATAGAATGTAAGTTTACATCTAAAGTTGTATATGTTATATACATATAAAGTTGATATGGAAGATTATTTTAAAGTGGAAACTATGTATACATTTATAATACCTGGATATATGAAACAAAATGATTGAAAAAAATCCCCTTAATAAGAATTGTAATTAATTAAAAGTGTTCTTTTAATCAAGAAGTAAATGAGAAATCTTTCCTTACCTTATTCTTTCTTTATTATTTTTTAATAGTATACTTTCCTTCTGCTCAGAACTGTGATCTCATCCTTTAGCAATGCCAGTTACTCAGGCTGTAAATTTGCAGCTAGTTTATTGTCCTGAACCCTCACTACACACTGGAATCAATGGAGGGGTACACCTGCTTCAAGCAGCTTAAGCCAGGATTGAAGCTAGATACTTTTGGTTGAGATGCATATATGGCCAAGTTTGAAGTGCTGTTTTACACATGGTAAGACAGCAATTATTTATTTATTTAACCAATTTAAACACTCAAAATTTCCTTTAGCGCTTTGAGCATATTAGACCTGGTATCCTATGCATAAGTAAGTTATATCTTTTTTATTTGATTATTTTAAAAAATATTCATATGTTGTAGATATTCATACATGCTATATCAAAATATTGTTCAACCATTTGTTTTATATGAATGTAATTTTGAGCTACTAAAATATGAGTTTATGAAGGGAATAGATAATTGATGCTAATATCTGGTGATTCCTGTATTATAACTAGACTGAGAATTAGTGGTGAAAGACCTAGAAGAATTGGAAAGCAAGAGATCTGTACGTTGACATGTAACTTCACTGAATTTGAATCAAAGATACAGTGAGTTGAACCAGACATTTAAAACATATGGGATTTTAGCATTCAAGGAGGAATGAGAAGGAGGTAGCTGCTGAGGCTGAGAATAAGCTCAGCTGTGAAGTATGATATGTAATCAACCATGTGGTATAGTTGTCCTTAGGACTTGGGTCAGTGTTCCTCCTACTTCTTTCCCTCCCTCCTTTCTTTCCTATACCTGGGAACAATACAGAAATAATCCCTGTCATCTATGATTTACAAGTTGCACAGTTCTTTAACATATTCCCCTTGTTTTTCTTCACACTCAGTGCAATGCAAGTAACAAAAATGGGAATATATCCAATATATCTCCTTGACAGTGTAATAGAAGTTCACTGATAACAAGTTCACTGTAATTCAAACAATTATTCTTTGTAATTACAAAGCCCTTGGATTTTATATAATCAGAATATTTGAAGTTTGAAAGCTCAAATTTTATACTCTCCTAAGACATGATTCCTTTCATTACTTGTAACTTTGAATCGAGTACAAATTAATTTACTTGATTTTATGTGTGGGTGTCTGCATGCAATATATATATATATATGTATATATCATATATATATATATATATATATATATATATATATATATATATCACATATACCTTAGGTCTGTGATGGGCAGAAAAGGATATCAGATCCTGTAGAACTCTAGCTACAGGAAGCTGTGAATTGGCATATGGATACTTGGATCCAAACCAGGGTCTTGTGAAAAAGCAGCAAGTACATTTAACTCCTGAGTTTCTCTCCAGTTATGGAACTGTACTACAGTACTGGAGTGCTGGAGTACTAGTGCAGTGAAGTTACCTCAGAAGACATCTTCGTCAGGCATAATACAGGTCCTTATCCCAATGAAACTCTTGCTAATTCTTTTACTTGTTTTCAATAACTTACTTGTGTTTTAGGTTTTGTATTTGAAAATAGAAGAAAGTAAGATTATATGAGCAAATCACTGACTTGTAAAACAAATCAAATATAACAACATTGTGTTATATTCAGTAAAAATGAATGAATTTTAATTTTTCTGTAACTGTTGAATTTATAGCTATAGTATTATATTGCTTCTAATTGAAAAATATGGGTAACAGTCTTTAGGTAATGCATGATTTCTTCATTATATGCAACATTTCTTAGTTAATATCTGTTAATGATCTGTTTTTCTGTCTATAGGAGCTAAGGCAGTGTCATATATACAATGCTTTGTTTCATTATGGTATTGGAATAGTGTTAATATGCACAGTGTGATGTAGAAGATTAAATTCTGGAACTGAAAACTAAAGATAAGATTTATACTTATCTTCTGTGTTTATTGATATGATTACTGAATAAAACATTAAATTCTGAAATGTTTTTTCACTCAGTCATGCGGTGGAGGCACTGATATAAAGCACTTATTGAGTATCATGATAAAAGTCACAAATACATGAAACATAGACTTATTGATGCAATAAAGCCCATTAACTTATTTTGCCTAACTATCTCTTTCTGTGTTAAGTATATGTAGAATACTTGTCCCAGATGATAAGAGCTCTGGTAAACATTGAGCTTTAACCAAGAACACTGAAGACATTTTCTGTTTGCATAATACTTATCATCTATATAGAGTAAAAGTCACTCAAACTTATTAATGACTAAAAGTTATCTAGAAGAAAGAAATATAGCTTGTGACAGTATTAAATAGTCACCAGCGAAAACATCCTTGAAAATGCAAAACATTGAATTGAAATTTTAATTGAAGTACCAGGAAAGGATATGAATGAGGGAAATACAACCTAAAAGGGTAAATAGGATACACAAAAGCCAGTTGGTGAGAGACAATATGCATGATAACAGCCAATTCTTTAACTCATACTCTGCAAAAAAATAGGTAGAAGAGAATCAGAGATGAAAAGGCAAGGATGCTTTTGTAAAGGCATGGAAGAATTTAGTGATTATCCTAATAGAAATTGAAATAAATGTTTAGTTTCCTGTTCAGGCCAAAATTGCATAGTCAAAGATAAATGAAAGGCAAGCAGGAAAGCAAGCAAGCAGGCAGAGAAGGAGGCAGGCAAGTAGGCGGGAGCTGAGAGAAGGAAGAAGGGATTGAGAAGGGAGGAGGGGAATTTCTTAAAAGCCTCTAAGTATCTTACATATAATTTCATTATAAAATATTTTATATGTTGGTCTTCAACAATCGTAGTAATTGAAATAATAGAAAGTTCATTTAATGAATTGTAAGTTTTAGATATACTTCAAAATAAAAAAGTCTTCAGTTTCTAGAATAGTAACTTGACTTTACTAACTGAGAAAATAAAGTTAGCAATTGAAAATTCTAGGTACAATTTGGGGTTGAAGACACCATTTCCTCAACTTTTTCTTAATTTATATGACCATATTTCTCTTTACATAATTTGGTCATTGTGATACATAAAGTCATAAATTAAACTATTTACCAAATAATGTCCTACCTATTCATTAGTTCCCTCACAACCATTCCTCTTCCCTTAACATACTATCTACCTTCAACTATTGCACCAAGTATTTTGTTAATATTTCAATAAATGTCTTGCTAATATGCATACACAGTTACCTCAGTGATCCCTCATGTGTTTCCCAGAACGTCTATCTTAAGCTAAGTATGTGTTGCACATTTAATATATCAAGTGTGAAGTTCACACAGCTTCTGAAAGTCCCAAAAAAGGTTTTTAAAATACTGTGAAGTCTCAGACAAAATACTACCCAATAGGGTTATGACATTTGTTTGCACTTGCTGACTACTGAGCATGAGACATTGTCATAAATATTTATCTCTTTAGATTTTACAAAAATGTAATAGAATTATTAGTTTATCTACATTTTTTAGAGAACAAATTTATGCAGGTTAGATGTTTGGCTTTAATTAAGGATGGTGAACTAGGCTTCAAACTCAGGGAATCTGAATCACATTACATGTTACTCTAACATATTTTGACCTGACAGAAACTAATGTAACAATAAAGAAGGGAAAATATATGATGCTAGTATTCCAAATAAGAATAACAAGAATCTCAAAGCATTAGAAGAGTATGATCAAAACACCAATTACATCTTTAAATAATTTAATGAAGTCCTTATAATTATTATTTTAAAAAATATATTTAATAATATTACATTTGGATAATACAAAGTTTGAGCAGAAAAATTCTATCAAAAATTCATAGCTTCAAAAACCTAATGTATAATATAATTTCTATTAAATATTTGAGAAAATAAGCTTATCAATAGTCTTAATTAATTATTATTAATTATCATATTTATTATATTCATTATTATTACTATTATTTAAGTCTCCTTCTACCCCAGCACACTATTTACCAATATATTTGATCCTTATTACTTGAAAATATTTCTTCCTGGTCTCAGATGTCTATAGTTAACTATTTTCATTTTGCTCTTCCTCACATAAAATGTGTGAACATTGTACTATATTGCAACTTTCTACAACAATCCAAGAACAAAATTCCTTTGTCTGTCATTAGTACTTCAGGTATACATTCAGGGTCAGCCAGTTCTTTAGCACTTCCTAGGGATCTGAATCTTGAAGGGTCTTGAGAATTACATAATTAGTTGAGTAACTCCTTTTGGTGAAGTGTTGGCTTCCCTCAGGAAAGATGGCACCAAGAATCTAGTAGTAACTATGTAACATGGAACAGAGGACGAGTCAAGCAGTGCTAATAAATTGGCATTTGAACTGACTGTTTTTTGTGTGTTTGTGGAAGAAGCTTAGGCATTGTCCTTGGTACCCTCAAAGAAGTAACCATCAGCTGGAATAGGAAATGGAAGAGATTTATTGAAGGAAAACATAATGCCCATGAAAGGGTAGCAGAAATGTTTTGAGTGTCTTCATACTGATACAGACTTGATCATTATTATTTGCCATGATTTCTAGTCATTCTTTCCATGAAGCACTAAGTATACAGGTGGCAGCCGTGGCTGACATTTTAGGGAGATATGTTTTATATGTTCGTAATCCTACTTGGTTATCACTGTCAGTGGTGGCCAGTAGAATCATCGTTATTGTTACTGTTTTGTGTCTAGATTCACTTTATTTTATATAAAGAAATTCATAAGCCTTTTGTTTAATAGATATATTTTTATCATAAAGTTATATGGTGTTTCTTTCTTTCTGGAAACTTAGAAATTACTGGCCAAGTCCACTGTCTTAAGAGTATGGTGGTACATATCATCCAAATAGAAGATTTGGAGTTGGTGAGATGTTTTTATTCATAATAAAAGCTTGCTGTGCAATCTGGAGACCTGCATGCAATTTCTGAGGTTCATATGATAGAAAAAAAAAGAGGTAACTCTAGGAAACTTGTCTTGTGAACTCCACATGTATCCTGTATTATGTACATGTCCATACATACACACACCCCATTTCACATATTATAAAATATTGCAGGAACAAAGAATGAAGCAGAGACTGGAGAAAATGCCATCCAGAGACTTCCCCACCTAGGGATCCATCCCATCTGCAGGCACCAAACCCAGACACTATTGCTGATGCCAAGAAGTGCTTCCAGACAGGACCCTGGTATAGCTGTCCCCTGAGAGGTTATGCCAGAGCCTGAACAATACAAATGTGAATGTTTATAGCCAACCATCGTACTGAGCAAGGGGACTCCAATGGAGGAGTGAGGGGAAGAACTGAAGGAGCTGATGGGGTATGTAACCACGGAGGAAGAACAACAATATCAATCAACCAAAGCTCCCAGCGACTAAACTACCAACCAAAGAATACATATGGAGGGACCCATGGCTCTAGTTGCATGTGTAGCAGAGGATGGCCTTGTCTAGCATGAATGGGAGGGCAACTCCTCGGTCCTGTGGAGGCTTGATGATCCAGCATAGGAGAATGCTAGGGCACTGAGGTGGGAGTGGGTGGGTTGGTGGGTGGGGGAACACTCTCATAGAATCAGGGGGAGAGGAGAGGTGGTGGGGATTTGTGAAGGGGAGACTGAGAGGGGGGATAACGTTTGAAACAAAAATAAATAAAATAACCAATAAAAAAGGGTGTTGTAGAATGCCAAAGCCTTTATTAGGAGCGTGTCTGTGAAAGTCAATGGAGGAGGGAGACAAGGAAGTTAGAAGAACTATGAGAAAACATTTCATGAAAATGAGAAGGAAGACAGTTCAGTGAAATTGTCATAGATTCTTATGAAGTCCAATTAAGTATTGCCAGGACCAAGAGAGAATTCTCTGACTAATACTGTCTATTAGCATCAGACTGAACATAGAGACCCCAATGGAGGAGTTAGGGGAAGAACTGTAGGAGTTGAAGGGGTTTGCAACCCCATAAGAACAATAATATCAACCAACCAGACCCTCCAGAGTTCCCAGGGAGTAAATCACTGACAGAGTACACATGTGTGGGTCTCTGTTCTGGAGGGTGTCTCACAACGATCTCCGGCCTGGCTGGGGACAGGGTGTGAGCAGGGAGGGGAATTGATCCCGCTGCCTCCGCTGCTGCCTCCATGTGTCTCCCGCTGTTGCTGCCCTGTTACTCCCAGGTGCTGTACTCATCTCTCCGTGCTGAACTCATCAGGGATATGCTGTTGAGGTGCCGGCTAACTAGCAGGGTGGGGAGGGTCCTGAAGGCATTACAGCTCTTGTGACAGAAACTCTTGGACAAGGGGAGATCATTGTCTCACACCTTTTACTTCTCCTGAATAGAGCCTTTATATACAGTTTCAGGGTGGGTTAGGGTCTGGCAGCAGGTAATGCCTATTGGCTTGGTCTGAGAGCTTAGAGGTACCTCATCTACATGTGGGAGAGCCTGAAGCACTATTCCTCATGACTGATGGCCACAGACTTTTCTGTGGGAGGGGCTGTGGAGGGCTGAAGGTAAATGAAAAGAACCAGGGCTCTGGAGCAGAGCCGAACACCGACCAATAAAGGCCCGGGGTTCTAGGCTATGCTCAACCAGGCACCCAACTGCTTCTCACAGCCCACCACCCCACACACATGGAGGACTCTGTGGCTCCAGCTGCATATATAGCACAGGATGGCCTTATCTGGCATCAATGGGAAGAGACACCCTTGGTCCTGTGAAGACTTGATGCCTAAATGTAGGGGAATGCCAGGTGGCGAGGCAGGAGTGGATGAGTGGATGAGTGAGCATCATAATAGAAGCAGGGGGTGGGGGGGAGATGAGATGGGGGTTCCAGAAGGGGAACTGGGAAAGGAGATAATATTTGAAATGTAAATAAATAAAGTATCCAATAAAAAAACTTAAAAGAAGTAATGAAAATTACATGTGAGAGAAAAAAAATCTCTGTCTTCCATAGGCATGCTAACTGTATAACTACAATACTTATGTCTTGACTGATTCTATTGTGGGACACATGGCCTTAGAGATAAGAAGTGTACATATTTTGCAGTGCATCTGGGGATCTTAGACAAGATTTTTATAGTTGGTCTCCAAGGTATGGACTCACGGTCAATTTTTTGTTCCATTGTGTACATTTATTCAGTCTGGTATACCACAAAAAACTTGCAGTGGTTTTCCCATTGTCTTTCAGGTGACTGACGGAACAATTCTAAACTCCACAATGCTTCGTTTTTGTCTTTAATTATTACAGACATGAGTAGTGTTCATTTGGGAAGTTGAAGAAGCAGCCATCAAGATGGAATAAGATTTGGAGAGGTCTCTGAAAGTTGTTAATAAAAAGGAGTTGAGATGATTTGAATAAGAATGACCTCCAAAGCTTATACGTGAATGCTTCCTGAGTGGCACTATTTGAAAGGATTAGGAGATATTGCCTTCTCAGAGGTTTCAAAAGTCCAAGTCATGCCTACTTGCTTTTTTTCTGCCACACCCATATCTGGATGTAGAACTCTCAGTTATTTCTCCAGAACCATATCTGCCTTTGTGCCACCATAATGATAATGGATGAAGCCACTGAAACTGCAAGAAAGCCCCAAGTAAATGTTTTATCTTACAGGAGTTTGCCATGGTCATAGTGTCTTTTCACAGAAATAGCACATTGACTAAGACAGAACTTGGTACCAGGGAGCTTCCTTCTATCCTGTTAATAGAGTAAACTTCTGAAAATGTAAGCAATCACCAGTTAAATGTTTTCCTTTGTGAGAGTTGCTGTGGTCACAGTAATAGAGCATTGACTAAGACAGGATGGACGAAGACTAGCAGATCACACTACAGTGTAGGTGTGATGACTTTGAAAGGAGAGTGGGGAGGGAGGAAGGAAGGTTTTTCAGAAGAGCTGTGCCATAGGTTAAAGAAAATTTCTGTATTCATTAGAAGCTCTTGAGTTACTATCACTCATGAGAGGAGTTTTACATCTTTAGAAAAGGGTCTATATTCATAAGTACACCACAGTCTCTCATTGCTTGAGAACAGCTTATGGGAAATGTGGTCTCAGCATGATTGTAGGAGAATATTGAATAGAAACAGCTGGGATTGTCAGTCAATTACGTTCCCTACTGCAAGCATGATGGTCTCTGCAGCTATGGGCCTTTGTTTAATCTTAGTTTTCTTTTTTCTTAGTAAATTAACTATCTCCTACCCAGTATTAACATCCTAAGGATGCCTTTACAAAGTACAACAAATTAAGAGTTTGTCTTAGTTTGGGTTTTACTGTTGTGAACAGAAAACATGACCGAGGCAACTCTTATAAGGATGACATTTAACTGGGGCTGGCTTACAAGTTCAGAGGTTCAGTCAATTATCACCAAGGCAGGAACATAGCAGTGTCCTTGCATATGTGGGGCTGGAGTAGCTGAGAGTTTCACCTCTTGTTCCAAAGGCAGCTAGCAGAAAACTGGTTTCCAGGCAGCTAGGATGAAGGTATTAAAGCCCACCCCATAGTAACACACCTACTTTAACAAGGCTATACCTCCTAACAGTGCCACACCCTAGGCCAATCATATACAAACCATCACCGAGTTCAAAACAGCACAGATTTATTAACCCACATTCCTAGAAATTAGATATTGGAAATTCAAATGTTGGTGGTGTCTGTTTCTTCTGAGCGCCCGGCGAAGAAACTGCTCCAAAATAATATTGAGGTGGGACTGTAACTTACCTAATAGAATACTTGCCTTGCAAGCTTGAAGATCTGTGTTTCGTCCCAAGCACATCTTACAAATAGTCAGTGGTACATGTACATAAACCCAACACTCAGAGGGAGACACTGAGGAACAGAGTTCTAAGTCATCTTCAGTTAGATAGTGATTTTGATTCATGAGGGGGTCTTGTCTCAAAAAATCCCAATATTTCAGATGTACTGACATTTTTGGAGGTAATGATAAAAGAATACAGTTGTTGTTGGCAGTAAATGCGGTAAATGTAAAACCACACAGCATTTGATCTTAGGAGTTGTTAATTTAAATAAATGCTTCACACATGTCTAACTCCCTATTTTTAAGATGGTTCAGTGATTTGATTAAACACACTACTCTATGGAAAAAATAGTTTCATCAGTTACACCTTCAGAGTATTCTTATTTTTTTTTATTTGACCTGAAACATTTGTTTTGTGTCTGTTCAACTTTGGGGGTATCATTAAATATAACCTCCTTAGAGAACATGTTGTGAAAATATGTTTCTCAAACTTTAGCAATATATTTAGTATGCCCATCAAATATTAGGCACTGCATGTGTGTTACTCATTATTCATTCATTGGTTATTTTAATGTGTGCCTTTTGGTACTTGGTAAGGAAGAGACGGTGCACGTAAAAAAGATCACAAATTGAGATATGGTATATAAACAGGTAGATACTTATGCTATGTGAAATAAGTATAAGTTAACAAAAATAAAAGACATGAAAGTTTAAGAGAAATTATAGGGATATGCAAGAAAAAGAGGAAAAGTGGAAAGGAAGTAAGAAAGACCAATAGTTGGATAGAGATGATCGAAGTGTATTGTACACATATAAAAAAATGTCATAATGGCATCTCCAGTTGTGTGCAATTGATATTTGCTAGTAAAAATTATTTAAAGAGATAAGTTCTTCTTTAAATACATCATAATAGCTTGAAATGTATTAGAACTGCTTAGCTTTGACTTTAAATGGTTATTAAATTTATTTATTTATTATTTATTGTGTACGTGTGTGTGCATATGCATAGGTTTATGAGTGGTATACTGTATATGTAGAGGTCTGGAGTTGGTTCTCTTTCAGTAATGTGGGATTTAGACATCCAATTAAGGTAGTCAGCTTTCACTGCAAGTGCATTTATCCACTGAGCTACCTTGCTAACTTTGTGACTTTAATATATGCTCATTCTTCACCATAAGTACAATGTTAGAAAAAAAAAAAAGAAAAAGAAAACTAAAATATATTTTCAAACACCAGGTTTTCATTTAGGTTTTCATTTCATTGTGTGAATGGGGGTACATATTGTACTTCAGAGACTTTCTTTTAAGAGATGTTTCAGCATCATTCAGCCATAATTGAGTGTATCCTTTTACTAAATGGTAGAGAAAAAAATGGGCACTCCATTGTCCCAGGCCTGCTCCATTCCTGTTTCCATATTCTTGCCTTATCATCACAATACACTCCTGAATAATGTTGTTAGTGTAGCAGATATCACATGAACTGTTGAAATCTTACAGTTGCTTTCTTCTATTGTCTTTCATAATCGACCCACTTTTAACACCTCTGATGCATTCCTAGTTGACACTTACTGATTGAGTATTCCAGTAACAGAAAATATTCTAAAAGATTCTCTGACTTTTTTTTGACAGTTCTTTAACATATGTTTTTAAATCTTGTTTTATCCTTTATGCAGAGTCATAAATTAAGAAAATATTCAAAATCTGGTAAAAGTATTTTATATTCCCCAGCCCGAAGCAATAAATTGGAGTAAAATTAGCATAGAAAATGAGAATATCCTAATAGAGCTTCAAGAAAAAATTGATCAAATTAACCTACAGAGATAATAATGTCTTAAATTCTTAATAAAGAGAAAAGGGGTGTACCTTGCTATGTCAGCCATGAAGAGCAGATGCTGTCAAAGAGGTAAAGCACTGTAATATAACAATGAGAACAGATGAGCCTAACACACCAGTAATCAACACTAATAGAAGGGAATCTATGAATGAAAGAATCAGAAAATCAGACAACACTTGAGTAGACCTAATCTTTAACTCCAACAAAGTGGAAGACTATATATTACAGTGGACACACATTCATATACATATGTATATCAGCAGAAACAGTGAGAGGGGACAGATGGGAAAGAGAATAAAGGATCTGTCTAGTGCAGACATCATGAACTGACCATAAATGTCTTAGAGAATCAATCTTTAAACTGTCTGTTCAATAGATTATCAGTAATTCTTCCCACCCCAGTTTAATCTCTCCCTCAATCAATCACATCTTCTGTCAATGGAATGCTGTCCTTTAGCATTCACTAAACTAGCTAACAGACTTGCTTCTTTGTAGCAATGTTCAAATGGGTCTAAAGTACGGAAATATTGCCTTTAATTATGTCACAAACATACACACACATACACATATTTATATGCATATAGAACATGCAAAAAATTGTACCCATGATGCTTAGTGTGTCTTCCTGTAGGCATTATCATGAGGATGTGAAACATGCTAGGGATTTAAAGCAAATTTTTCATAATGTTGAGCTCAAAGGTACAACATTCATGCACTGAACAAAGATACTTCTCTGATATGGGTTGAGAGATGCACTATTCTAGGTATAAGAATAATCCATTAGAATGTCTGTTTAATACAATGTCCATTTAGCAGGATAATAATATACAGGTCTCTCGAACTAATTGAGATAAAATAAATGGAAATACACTTTAATCTAAAAATGATGACTAAATTTTATGTCACACAATCTGAATCTCAAAAAAGTCATTGAAAAACAAACCAATACAAAAAAAAAAATACAAGGGTATGATCAAAGGCTTACTTATTTAACATTCTTTTCTACTCTAAGTGCTAAGGTGGTAAGGGCAATCAACCTTTTAAAATGTTTTATTAGCCTACAAAGAATAAAGGTACATTGCAGCATTTTCAACCAAAATCTGCCTTACAGCTGGATCTAATGAAGCATTTCCTCAGGGAGGCTCCTTTCTCTGTGATAATCCAAGCTTGTGTCAAGTTAACACACAAAACCAGCCAGTACAGGGTTCTAGTGGAAAAACCCACAACTTTTCTTTCTCCACACAGACATAAACCACACAGACATAAACATCTTTGATACAATTCATCTTTTCCCAATTTGTTGGTTGCTGTTTTGTCCTGTTGACAGTGTCCTTTGCCTTAGGAAAGCTTTAGAATTTTATGAGGTCACATTTGTCAATTCTTGATCGTGGAGCATAAGCCATTGGTGTTAGGTTCAGAAACTTTTCCCCTCTGCCCAGGTATTCAAGACTCTTTTCCACTTTCTATTCTATTAGTTTCAATGTATCTGGATTTTTGTGGAGGTCCTTGATCCACTTGGACTAAAGGGCTAATATCCAATATATACAAAGAACTCAAGAAATTAAGACACCAGACAATCAAATAACCCTATCATAAGTGGGGTACAGAGCTAAACAAAGAATTCTCAACTGAGGAAACTTGAATAGCAGAGAAATACCTAAAGAAATATTCAACATCCTTAGTGATGCAAATCAAAACAATCCTGAGATTCCACCTCACACCAGTCAGAATGGCTAAGATCAAAAACTCAGGTGATAGCAGATGCTGGCCATGATGTGGATAAAGACGAACACTCCTCCATTGTTGGTGAGATTGCAAGCTAGTGCAAGCACTCTGGAAATCAGTCTTGTGGCTCCTCAGAAAATTGGACATAGTATTAACTGGAGACCCAGCTATACAACTCCTGGGCATATACCCAAAAGATGCTCCAACATATAACAATGAAAAATGCTCCACCATGTTCATAGCAGCTTTATTTATAATAGCCAGAAGCTAGAAAGAACCCAGATGTCCTTCAACAGAGGAATGGATACAGAAAATGTGGTACATTTACACAATGGATTACTACTCAGCTATTAAAAATAATGACTTCATGAAATTCTCAGGCAAATGGATGGAACAAGAAAATATCATCCTGAGGTAATCCAATCACAAAGGAACACACATAGAATGCACTCACTGATAATTGAATATTAGCCCAAAAGCACACAATACCCAAGATACAACTCATAGACCACATGAAGCTCATGAAAAAGGAAGACCAAAGTGTGGGTGCTTCCATTCTTCTTAGAAGGAATAACAAAATACTCATGGGAGCAAATATGGAGATAAAGTGTGGAGCAGAGACTGAAGGAGGGGTTGTCTGTAAACTGTCCCACCCAGAGATCTATCCTGTGTGCAGTCACCAAATGCAGATGAGGTGAATGCATGAAAGTGCATGCTGACAGGAGCCTTGTATTCTTGTCTCCTGAGAAGCTTTGCCAGAGCCTGACATATACAGAGGTGGATGCACTCAGCTAACCATTGAACTGATCACAGGGTTTCCAATGGAAGATTTGAAGAGAAGACTGAAGGAGCTGAAGTGGTTTGCAGCCCAAAGGGAGAGCAACAATACCAACCAACCAGAGCTCCCAGGTTCTAAACCACCAGCCTGGGAACACACATGGAGGGACCCATGGCTCCAGCTGTATATGTAGTGGAGGATGGCCTACTCAGGCATCAGTGGGAGAGGATGTCCTTGGTCTCTTGAAGGCTGGATGCCCCAATGTGGGGGAATTAAAGGGCTGGGAGGTGGGAGTGGGTGGGTGGGTGGGTGGGGGTGAGTTAGGACGCACCCTCATAGAAGCAGAAAGAGCTGGAAAGGAGTGGGAGGGTTCTAAAGGGGGGATGGGGAAAGGGGCTAATACCTGAAATGTAAATAAATAAAATATCCAAGAAAAGAAGAGAAGAGAAGAGAAGAGAAGAGAAGAGAAGAGAAGAGAAGAGAAGAGAAGAGAAAAGAAAAGAAAAAAAGTAGCTTTGGTTCTGAAAACATCCAGGGTGTATAATCCCTTCATGTTTGTGTCTGCGACCTGTGAAAATATATTCCAAGCATTTAAAAATGAGAGAGAAGAAAAAGAGAAACAGACTTGTATAATATACCAGCTTCATGGCAATTTAAGTTTTCCTAAGTTCTAGAAGTTTTAGAATAATATTAAGAAGGAAAAATCACAAAATTTAGCCAAGAAATCACTAACATGCCTCATTGCAACTGAAAGTATTAACATGAGCTGTTTTCAAAGCTGTTGTAATGAAGCTCTTAAAGTATGTTTTTAATGAATGGACCATTTATGTCTTCAGCTCTAGTAAGATATTGTACTCATTATTGTTACAATACAATGTTACCATAATTCATCAGTTCTAGAAGGAAGATCTAGACTCTGAGTGACGCCTGACACTTCTGTGCCTGTGCTGTGGTTAAAAGACATATGGATAATTTCAGGAAATATTAACTATCTCAGCAAAAAATATTTCTCTCATAAAATGATTTCTTGTTTAAGATTGGTGTCATAGATAAAATAAATCACTCTCTTGTGTACCAAATTATTGTTTTATTTTGCAACCAACTATATTATTATTAGGCAAGAGATAAAGTTCAGACATTCAAAGCCCTTGTTGCTACTCCAAAAGACTTTTATTTCCTTCCCACCATGCATGTAGGGCAGTTCAGAACTCTGTAACTCCAACTTCAAGGAATCTGATGTCTTCATTTGACTTCATTCAACACCCTCTCCACACATCACATACATACATACAAACATACATACACATGAAGAGTATATACCTCTTTTTAAAGAGTATTGATTTGCAGTCTGGAGAGAAAGTTAGTTGATACTAGCCCATGCCTCACAATCATGACAAGCAGAGTTCAGAGCCCTACATGTCACGCAAAATCTAGTCAGATGTGTAATCTTGTAATCACAATATTTGGAAAGCAATGACAGAAAATTCTTGGAACAAGATGGGCAGTTAGACTAGCCAGAGTTCAGGAGCACTGTGAAAAATAGTGTCTCTATTGGGGAGGAGTGGGAGGAGAATGGGTTTGTGGAAAGGAAATTGGGAAGAGAGGTAACGTTTGAAATGTAAATTAATTAATTAACTAATTTAAAAATAAAAAAAAACAATCAAGGAGGACACTCCAGATTAAATTTGGCCTCTACACACACACACACACACACACACACACACACACACACACACACACACATATATATATATATATATATATATATATGCCTATATTTATATATGCAACCAAAAAACAAGAACACACAAAAGAGCAAACATGCATGTGCGCATGCATGCACACACACACACACACACACACACACACACACTCATATACACGCACACACACTTACATGAAAAGGAAGAATATAAATCTACCCAATTTTTACATTTATGTTTTTGCATTTTACCACACTCAACATTAGTGTTATAAATCACATAAATTGTCACCTGTCTCACTTCTGGCTCTTGTCACGTGTGTTTTATTCATTGGATGCCCATGATCCCCAATAAACTTGTGGACTTTTATTTCTACTTCCCCGTGAGAAAGCTTGTTCTTCTCCTCCCCCAGCCCCATATCACTATATGCTCACCAAACACATGCCTAGTGTCACTGTTCTATCAAATAAGTTCTCATTGTTTTGTTTATTATGTCAATGGTGGCATTATTCTCTAGTTAAATTTTCTTGTGTCATTTCATCTCATGAAATGATGGATAATGAGATGAAAAAATTATATTTATCTCAGAACCATCACTTATTACCTAAAGTGAAGCCCAGCATTGTTTGTTACTAAATGTCATTTTAAAAAAAATCACTCGGAAATTACAGGCAAGGCATTAGCCCAATGTAGCTAATTAAGTCCAGTATTTTCTGACACATATACTATAAGCAAATCTTATTATTCAGTTCACCTATTATCATCAAGCAAGAGTCATTTGTGAAGTTAACTGACAAAATGAAGAACAAAGTGACTGCCTCAGAGACCTCAGCAAGGCCACTTAATTACTTACTGAGAATAAGAACATTTTTAGACAGTGAAATTTGCAACACATTTGAAAATATGAATTTATACTCATCAGGATTTCAGACCAATGATTAAAGGCTCCTATAAGGAAACATTATTTCTGCTGTATTTATTAATGAAATAAGTCCATACTCTCAGTACTTAATATAGCAATTAACATGTTATATAGAACACCAAGAGACAGATTTTCACACCTTAATCAGATTCAACCTAGACAAATTAGCTATGGAGAACTATCTTGCTAGGTGGTGAACTTGCTAGGTTTTACAGATGTTATGCAGCAGATGTAAATATTAAAAAAATAGCTTTGATTTTTATGGACTCAGTAGTATATTATGTCTTAAGATACTTTAATTTTAAGAACAGCTGTTTCCTAATCATTGTTTTGTTCCTGAAATAATTGCCCAGTATTAGTGATATTTCTTTATTAATTTGAATAAAGAATACTTCATTGCTTATAGCCACACCCTTCAGCACACCAATTCATTAGCAATCATGTGACAAGCTATTTCCCATCACAATAGCTTTTTTGTAGACATATAATATATACACAAGTGAAATGTTAAATATATTATTAAATGGCAAAGAAATAGAGTCAAATATTATATGTGCTCAAACAAAATTATTTTAGATAGTATAATATCTTAAAATGCATCTATACTATAATTTGTTTTAAGAATTTGTTACTTTTCAATGTCAGTGTTTCATTATGGATTTAGTATAGTTTATCTATTCGGTTTCTCAAAAATTGCAATGTATTGTGTTTAACCAATTATTAGTGAAACTAAAACAAATATTCATGTGGAATAATCTTATAATTAGGGAAGTTTTTCTTAAACTGAATGTGTTCAAAAAATAATATTAGCCAAATAAAATGCTTCCGAAATCTCTTTTTTACCAGAGTGACTGTGGGCAGAACCAACCAAGACTGTGACCCTGGAAAAAGCAGTGTGAACCAACCAAGATTGTGACCCTGGAAAAAGCAGTGTGAACCAACCAAGACTGTGACCCTGGAAAAAGCAGTGAAGTGTAACATATAGGGATTGGAAGTGAATGAGTGAAACTGAGACGTAGGTAAGAAACAAAGCATTGATATCATGTAGCCAGTCGCAACATCATTAAAAATGAACAACAACAAGCCCCAGACAGGAGGCCAATACCAAGTGTTATTAGTGCATACTGTCTAAAATACCTAGTATATAACAAAATGTATGGGATATTCAAGGAATATAAACCAAGAATATATTCAAGAATATAAACCATGCCCTGGAATAGCATTTCTCAACCTGTGGGTTGTTATACCTTGGGCAAATCTCCTATCCAAAAATATTTACATTATAATCATAAGAGTAACCGAATTACAGTTATGAAGTAGCAACAAAAATGATTTTATGGTTGGGAGTCACCACACCATGAGGGACTGTGTTAAAGGGCTATAGCATTCATTGGTTGAGAACCACTGTCCTAGAAAAACTACAGTCCACAGAAATTTCCTGTAAGAACAGCTATGTACAGAATTTCACTGAAAATAAAAGACTCAAAATGACCAATGGTTATGAGACCCTCTGATTTTAAAACCTAAAATATGATGAAATAACCAATAGAAAATATCAATGAAGAAATGTAATATATACAGAAAATTTAAGTTATTGCATTGAAAATATAATAATTAAAACAAATTCACAATGGGTACTGAACTGTATAATAGAGATTATTTAATCCCAAACATTATTCTCTATTCTCATTTCTCTCTCTCTCTCTCTCTCTCTCTCTCTCTCTCTCTCTCTCTCTCTCTCTCTCTCTCCCTCTCTCTCTTTCTCTCTCTCTTTCCCTCTCAGACACACACACAAACACAGACAGACAGACAGACAGACAGACAGACAGACAGACATAGAGGGGGAGGAAAGGAGGGAGGCAGGAAGAGGGGGATAGGTGGTAATAACACTTGGTATTGGCCTCCCATTTGGGGTTTGCTGCTGTTCATTTTTCATGGTGTTGTGACTGGCTGTATAATACTAATATTTGAGAGACAGAGAGAGAGAAAGACAGTGAGATAGAGAGAGAGACAGAGACAGAAATGAAAACTGGAGAGGGATTCAGAAATTCAAAGAAAGTGGGGCACTATTAATCATAACAACAGTTATGCAATGCAAAGAGCAAGAGGCAAGAGGAGGCTCGGTATACTAAGAAACTGAAAAAAGAATTCAAAGAAATAAACATTAAAAAATAAATCCATAAGCCATGTACCCGGGGAAGTAAAAAAAACTCCACAGATAATTGCAAAGACATCCTTATGCTGATGCATCAGGCTAACAATGCTGAGAAACAAAGATAAGGAGAAAATCCCCTTTTATGGGAATGGAATCTTCAGAAAAGGTGAGGTAGATAAAAGAATGGCAGCCCAAGCTTAGAAGACAAGCATATGTGAGAACAGAGGTTGACAGTCAAATGGCATGGAGTTTATTCTGGGGGCGCAGTGACAAAGATTTTCGAAATTACACTATGGTTTCATGCATCTGTAAAACATACTCAAAAGAACCGAACTATTTATTTGCAGTGTATAAATTTTTGAATTTATTTAAAATCAATTATATTTTTATAATAATCTACTTATGAAAGTCAGGAGCGTTACTTATAATCTTGAAAATGATAAATTATAAATAAAAAGATACCTGTTTTAAAAGAACACTGTGCTGACTTACAGAAACATGGACAGATACAGTCATCATATAGATATTATAGATGTTTCACTAAATGTAGCGAAGCAGAATCAAAAGAATGCAATATTTCTTTCTATTTCTATCGCATTTTTTATACCACAGAATTATAAAGATACAAAATAAATTGCAATGGTCACGGATGCAGGTGAAGAGGTGGATGGCTGAGTTCAGATGGGCTCTGTAAGGTGATGATGCCATTGACTATGGCATTGAACTGGATGATTCATAACTATGACTTTGTCCAACTCATTTATCTTGTACTTATTTGTACATCAACTGAAATTCCTTATGTATATTGGAGCATTCCAAGATGAAATGCAATTGTGACTGTGCATCTGATCTTACTACAAAAAAAAAAAAAAAAAAACAACTGTTTTGATTTTAGAGTATTAAGCTAAATACATAAAGAACTATATATAAACACTCTACACTGATTAATAACACTTTCTTTAAGAGACTACATGCCAGCAAATCTAAAACTAATTTATATGGATACTAGGGGTTAAATAAATAATACATAAGAATATCAAGCAATAAATTATAGATAATGGGACCTATTTCTCACTGTCAACTAAACTTCCATGTATGATAAATATATCTAAATTCATATCAAGCTCGGTTAGATGGAAATAAATATTTTTTAAAAGTGGTAATTCTTACCTCAATCTGGTGTTGACTTACATTCTGGAGAAAATACCAACACCTGAAAAAAGGCAAATCTCCCCATAAAGTACAATATAGAACTTGAACAGAACAATCAGAACTAAAACCTGTAGATACAAAACACAGTTACAGAAGGACAAGGGATGTGCCATCTACTGTTTATCAACAGAAAATTGCTCATTACACCTCTAAAGAGTGCAGCTATGAGGTGAGAGTACCCCTTCCTTCATCAGTGGTGGTAGAAGCACCCAGGAACAGAAGGTTCTAGAGTTCATTAATGTGGCAAATTCACATAGAACTTGAAGGGTACAGATGGGCCTCCTACCCCTTCACAGATATATTCACTCTTAGTAGAACTACATCCATTCACTGCACTGGGATGTTTGGCGATTGCTGATACTGTCTCTTTCTCTCCCAGACCCTCCTTCATACAGGAGTAAAATGCTATACTGATTTTATTCTTGCCCATGCCAGGGGTTGCAGCAGCTGCAGAGGACTAAGAGAAATGGTCAGGAAGAACTCACTTCTGATGTACACCAAGCTGTTCCTGCCTGTCATAGTTGACCCCTGAGTGAAGCGCATTGTAAATCAAGTGGCCACCTGCACGCACCAGTGAGTCATTATTGAGCATACTTACAGACAGAAACATCTTAATTTTATAAGTACTCCTTGAAATTGCCAACGGCATTTTCGGCCTCCTGTGAACTGGCACAGCTTTCCTTGAAGTCGAAGAGCAAAGCATACAGTTAAGAACAGAAGAAAAGCAAAGCACTCTTACCAACTGGTGCCCTGCATTCAAGGCACTGTATTTCCGCTCCCCATTTCAGCCTAATTCCCTGGGAATTACCGAGCTCTTGTAAATGTCAAAAGCACCATTCACGTTTTTTGAGTAGAAATGTGCTCCGTTGGAGCCTTGCACTTTGGTACAAAAATCAAAGACTTCTTGTGCTTCAGATTTTCCATCAAGGAAACAAAATTATGTGTTAGAGTGGTTATCTTGCAGGGTCTTGTTAATAGGCTGACAACTTCTTTGGCCCTTGTGGAAGAAAATATGCCCATCAACAAGTAAATGAAAGAAGGGTGAATTATCAGTTTAATGAACTAACCAGAACATCTCCAATTTCACTAGCCAGAACTGAATAAACTGACTTGAGAATTTTCTATGAGTGCTTCCTAGCAGATGTAACTATGGTTTAGGTTTAGAATTAGATTTTTAGTTATTCAATGGCATGAAGTATAATTCCCCAATCAGAAAATAAGTATATGACTATTAGAACTTACTTAAATATATTGTTTTTGTTTTTTACATTCCAAACACTGAAGAATTAAAAATACAATCCTTCCACAAACATGCTTACTTATGGTAGGTTTTTATTTTATGTCGAGACTGTGCAAATAAACATTACCAAGAGCTATTTCAGTAATCTTCTACCACACAGGTAGGATGAACAATATTGGCAAGGCTGTAGAAAGTTGGCAAGGGTCTAAGAGTAAGAAGTGGTGTTTTTTGTTTCATGCCAGTGTGGAGAGTGTTGCTTCTATTATAAGAACGTAGAAAACAAAGTGGAAAAAAATTTCTTTGGAAAGCTTTTCTTTACTGGCCCCAGACAGGTGTAACATTGCCAATGCCATCAAAGGACAGCATTATACAAGATAGACATATGAAAGAAGACCACCTTTGTAATAGGAGGAAAATGGTCTTGTGGGAAAATACTTCTCTGCCACTGGACTACAACTCTATCTGAAATCAGGAACACAGTGTCAGGGGATAATATCTGCACAGCTGAGGCAAAGTTCCTGTCCCTTACTAAAGAATAGAGCCAAAGTGTGCTACCACAGAATTATTTTCCCAGCAAAAGAATAAGAATAAAAGAATAAGACTAAAATTTCTAAAGGGCTTGCCCTTACATTTCAGAATTTTGTAAGCAAGAATGAAAAGAGGTCACAGGTCATGGTGAGTCTTGTTAGACACTGAAAATCTAGAACAGTTAATGTAACGTGGTGTGGAGTCTCCATACTCTTACGTCCAAAGTGTTCTTTCCCTGAGTCTGCAGTGGGTTTGCATTACAAAATGCAGCTTACATCTATTTGGGGCATTTGCCTGATTACTGAAAAAACACCTGTCAGATGGTGCCCCAGTTAATATAAATATGAAAGCTGTTTCTGGATGAGCAGAACCTAATGCTGGCAGGCAAATTTATAACTTAGCAGGAAGGAAAATTCACAGCCAATCTGGAGTATCAAAGAGATGGAATGGGGTAGTCCCTCTTATTGATCTTTCCCAGTGCTTATCCTTCTGCCCCATATGTGTCCTGTGTCTCTCATGTTTCCACTTTCTATTATATTTTGCTCCTTCTACTGAACCAAATTGAAATTTCTGCACTGTTTTCTATCCTAAGATAGAATTATATTGCATGAAATAATAGTGGTTTTACAAATAAAAGTTTACTTTGCAAGTCTAGGTCTGTGAAGTAGTTCCATGCCCATGATATCAAAAAATTCTCTAGCCAGCTTCAGTTTCTTTCCATCTCATTACATCCTTAGCATATGGCTTCATCCTCCCAATTCCAAGATGGCTGCTGTCCTAGCAGCAGCGCATCAACATATCACAAAAGAAAAACAACTAAGTAACTCTTGAAGCTTGAGTCAAAGTGTGAATCTATTTATGATTTTTTGTTTGGGCGTGGCTTACATGGTTACTGTAAGAACTGTGACTCAGATATAGTTGGCATTCTCCCTAGTAGCAAGGACTGAGGTTGGATATAAACTACACTCAGTCAGGCTCTACATGAGTGTTTCCTTTCCTCTGAGTTAGAATTCTGTAGCTAAGTTCCAACACGATTAATTATATCACTGATTTATTGTACAGCCTTTTAAAAAACAACACATTTTAACACATTTTTAATGGTGACCCTCAGAGTTGACTGTGAATTGGTGGTGCCTAGAATGTTTATCAAAAAAAACAAAGAATACAAGTCTGCAATCCACACACATTCTGTAAAGGAGATGTAGGCTACAGAGTCTAATAATCTTTATAACTAATAATTTGCAAGTGATGTTGTTGGTCATAGAGCCATATGATAAAAGAAGTAGTGCCAGGAATTTTTCAGGGAAATTTTGTAGAATAAAGCTACTTTCTCCAAGACTGGCTTGAATGGGCATATTCTCTGCATTTAGACGAGTTTTCATATGCCCCTTGCCAATTTTAAAGATGAGTATAGAAAGGCAAAAGTAACATTTCAAAAATGTGTTTAAAAAGCTAGTTATTGAACATTATAAATAAGCAATGTTATACTCATTTTGCGTATTGTACCTCTTATACACATGGCATTTCTCCTAATACAAGTTCAAGCACACTGCAATTAGGCATGTGATGTCTCTAGTTTTTTGTTTTTGTTTTTTCCCCCTCAAGATTGCTTTAAATACACTGGGTCTTTTGCAGTTCTACATGAAAAAATTAATATTTTAAAACTTCCATTTAAATTTCAGAAGAAACAACTCCTGCACTTGAAGAATAAATTGTGTATTTTTATATCCTATGTTCATCTTAAAGTGTTGCTAAATGTCTACATCACTAAGAGGTTCATTTCTTCTAGTAGTTCCCTGGCATTGATATTAGTTTAAGTCAAGCCTTGTAATGAATTTGAATGTGGCCTCACCTCCTCAGCTTTGTGGAAGTGTTGGGGTATTAGAAGTCTGTCTTTTATGACTAATAAAACTATTTTATGAAACCATTTTATCCTAACCTGTCTTTATTAGACATTTTTGATATTTAAGGTAATTTTGTTACTTACTGTTTATTCTGATGTTCTATTTCTTTATGATATAAATGTTTCTAGGTGTCTGATTTTCTCATAATGCCTTCTTATAATTTTATCTTTCATGCTGCTATTTATAATGTCTCATCTTTCATTTCTATATGTAAATATTGGAGTTTTTGTCATTTTAGGGTTTAGTAGTTTATTTAAACTATGGTAGATCTTCATTTTGTTCATAATTTTATTACTTTACTTATTACCATGACTCTTTATTATTTCTACTCAAATCTTCATTCAGGCTTCCTTGTTTTAACTTTGGGCTATTTCATAGGTAATTTGAAACATTGCAAATTTTGGTCATTTAAGAGATTCTTTTTAGGTACAAGGATTAAAATTACTATGAAATTTCTTTTTTAAACAACGTTTGATTTATTTCAATATACTTTAGTATATTGAACTTTTAATTTTGTTTGTCTCAAAATACTTTTATATGTTTCTTTTTACTTCCTGTGTGACTCATTCCATTAGTATGTTGCTTAATTTTTACATTTTTTTGTGATTTTTTTCTAAACCCCTCTATGTTGATTTCTAGTTCTAACCATTACAAAAAAAACCACTTAATATTATTCCAATTTTTATGTCTCTTTACTTGTTGACTCAGAATGTTATTTATTTGGGGAGAATGTTCTCTGTGCCCCCTGGGAAGAATGTGTATTTTGTTCTTGTTAAGTAGGCTTTTGAACATGTGTATCTTCAGAGTCTATTTGTTCTATTGTCATTTAAGTCAGTTACTTTAGTACTGAACCCAACTTTTGTTGATGTTTTGGCACTGCAGCTTCATGCTACTATGTCCTTACTATCTATCCTCCACTACTGGTGTTAATATTTACATACTTATGGATATTTGTGTTTAATGTTTATATGTTCAAAACTATCTCAGCCTCTTAATGAATGTAAACCTTATCATTGTATAGTGTCCATCTTTATCTTGTGAGGAAGTTTGATCAGCATTTATTTTACCTGATATAACTACAGCGACTCATATTCTTTTATTATTCACATGGTCCCCTCCATTCCCAAACTTTTAGCATTTTAAAAATGTCTACTCCTGAGGACAAATATCTTAAAATAAGTATGTGATTAGATAATATTTTGAATTCCTTCAGCTATTCTCTTTCTCTGTTTGAAAATTTTAATCAACTTAAAATCAAAATAATAGCCATTGACACTTGATGATTTTCTGAATGTTACTCTCTTAATCTCTTATTTTGTGATTTGGTAATTATTTTTTCTTATATTTTGGCAATCTTTTAGATATTTCACTCATGAAGTTGTATTAATATATTCATAAAATTAATTTCATCTGATAATAACTTTGCCATAATGGTTATTTTGTATGTATAAGATCCTAAATATATAAATTAGTTTTGCTTTTTGTTTTGTTTTTTAGCTAAGTCATGTTTTACATTTTATTTTCTTGTTTTAGTACTCATTGACTCTTTTGGTTTGTCATTTTTGAAATAAATATTAGAATTATACATTCAATATTTGGACGATAATCGTTTGCTTCAATTTTAGGAATGTTTTCCAGCTCAAGTTTGCAATTAAGGCAGTATAAAAGTATAAATACTTAATTTATTATCCATTTGATTTCAGTCACTTCAATAAATTAGAGCAAAAACTCCAAGTTTCACCAGGTTTATTTCTATCATATACACCCAATTTCCTTCTTTCCTCCATTTCCTCTCTTCTCTTCTATTTTCTCCTCTCCTTTCTCTTCTTCAGTTCCCTCATTTCCCCACCACTTTTCTTTCCCCTGATCTTCTATCTGTCCTCTTCTCTCCCCTCTCCTCCCCTCCCCTCTCCTCCCCTTCCCTCTCCCCTCCTCTTCTCTCCTCTCCACTCCTCTCCTCTCTTTTCTTTATCTCCTTTTCTGTTTTCCAACTCCTCCCTTCACTTTCTTCTATGTTTTTCATTTTTTTATACTTATTTTTGAACACAGGAAGCATGAGACTATAAGACCCCTTTCTGGAATTTATTTGTGAAGTTGAAAAGTTTTCTGTAAACTCTACTTTTAAGCCAGTGATAATCTGTGACACTTTAACATTCAGAAATTTTAGTGACGAATGATTTGACCACTTCTTAAATTGCTTGTGTTTTGGATTTATTGTAATCAATGCCTTTTTCTCTAGGGTAAATTTATTTGCAGCTAGTAAAACTTAAGAAATGAGACCTAAAATGAGATCCTTAAGTTACTGACAACCCCTCTGAAGTAGTTCTTATGCAGTCCTCCAGCAGTTCAAAGAAAGATTGTTATAAAGTTTTATTTAGCTTTTGCTGCTTTCTGACTCGAGGTCTGATCACTCATTAAGTACTCACACCACCAATTGCTTTCCACATCATGAGTGTGACAACAACAAAGATAGACCTTGCCATAGACTCTATGCTATAGAACTTGGATTTTGAAATTTCAAATGTACGACAAGGTTCCAGACGTATGGCTTTGTGGATGAAGGTGCTTGCCACCAAGCCTGATGATCTGAGTCAGACTCTAGAAGGAGATTGTGCCATGGATGTGGAAGGAGAGAACTGACTCCTCAATTGTCCTCTCACGTGCATGCCTACAGTGGGCATACACACACATACACACACACACACACACACACACACACAGGCTTACACACACAGAGGCAACCATGAGCATGCACACACAGACACATACACACACACACAGGCTCACACACACAGAGGCAACCATGAGCATGCACACACAGAGCACACACACACAGAGAGAGAGAGAGAGAGAGAGAGAGAGAGAGAGAGAGAGAGAGAGAGAGAGATACTAACACCCCACTAAAAATAAATAAAATTAAATTTAAAATCTAAGGTCTCTACTTGCAAGCCTGATTCTGATGTACAAAACTTTTCAAAAATGATTAACTCACATTGTTTTCAATATTTATGTTGATATTGGAAATTATTTGTCTTTCTAATTTTTATTCTTTGCTTACATATATGCTTGCAAATAAATTATTTCAAAAATTAGCTTTATTCTATAATTCTGTTTGCTGCTCCAAATACCCAAACACATAATATCATCTATTTTTCAAACTTTTGGCCTAAGGTAATAAACTTCTATATCTGACTTCCAAATTTTTTAACAGTGCTTTATAAGATATTTCATAACTATATACTCTGTGCTGCCATCTTTTTGACTTCTGATAAATGTTGCCCACTGATCATGTACAAAACCAGTGGAAGAAACTAAGAGAATGAGAGTTTGTATGTAAGCAAGAAACCATTACTAGACATGCATTAAGTACCAATCTATCTCTCAAACCTGATGTTAGACACAGAACTGAATTGCTAGTTAAAGTCATATACATGTACAACTGTATAACTGGTTGTGATATATCCACCTGTATCACTTGTGTTATTAAGATCTTTATGTCAAGAACATGTTAATTATGAAAATTATAATGAAAATATTTTTTCACCTCTGTCAAACCAGTGCACATGTCATACCTTGAACTCTTCAAAGTGTACACCTTAGATTTACAAAAATAAATATATATAAGAGGGCTCTCACATAAGCTATCCTTGGCTCCCATAATTAAAGTCTTTCATTGGTTTAATATCTTCATCTTATTTGACAATCCAATATTCATTCATTTACAGCAATTAGAGGCTGTGTTTTACTATCTTCTTAGTTATTTATTAACTTTTCCTTTCAGTACCATCACGCAACAGAGACAACACATTGACATTTTCTGTTGTGTCTCCTTGGACTTCTTTTATACATGGCAATTACTTGGTTTGTGTTATTTACCTAACAAAAATTTGGTGTCAACCTGAATGTAATAGTGAGGCCATCAAAGTGATGACATTAAAAGACAAAATCTTTACAGATTTACTGAACTACAACACCCATATAAGAAGCAAAAATTATAACTTCACAGCTCTCTTTCTTAAAGGAATATACTCTGTTTACATCATTCCAGTTAACAAGCTGTAACTGTTTTAGCAGTATCACACAAGCCCCCAGGACTCTTCTATTATCCTCTCCCAAAACACACATCAACCTAATTCAAAAACCATGTGCTTTTATTTATTTGAAGATGCATGAGTGCAAGAATACAGTACATACTTTATGCCTGACCTCTTCTGTTTTATATTATAAATACTTTTATAAGTATTAATTATTTTATTATATTAAATATAATTATTATTTTGGTACATAAGATTTTACCTGAACACATTTCACATTATTTTTTCATTTTATTGTTAGAACTTTGAGTGGATTTCAACAACAAGATCTTATTAAGAGTTCTGTCATGACACTCATCTAAATGAAGAGACATATGGATTTCTATCTAATATGTGTATGTATGTATATATATGCACATATGTAGCCAGGATTTGAATTGAATTATTGGAATGTATTCAATTTGAAAAGAAAAGATACTTCCATATTTCCAAAACATGTGTGACAATCTGTATTCATTAACAATTTTTATGAGAATGAGCTCTAACTACATTCTTGCCAATAGTTTGGATGGATTCTTCTCCAATTTAGTTACTCTCTTACTATATGCATTCACATACATATTACATAATGTTTTACATATAGGGTGACAAATATATGTGGGGGTGATTTTAGTATATACTTTCCTATTAAGTAGGAAAATTGAATGAATTTAATGAACAATTAAGATATTTTTGACTTTGCAAATTTTTCATGCAATAAACAATATTCTGGGCTTTTGAAAGAGCAATTCTGTGAAATAATCACAGGACTTTGTGTTCCCTTTTATTACTTTTATGATACATACTCATTTTGTGAGCAATTCTTCAATAATAATTCTTGTTAGCAAGTCAGTTTTGGATTTACATTTATTAATGATGAGTATGTATGTCTCCAAATATTGTGTACTCTGAACTTTTAAATGATGAAAATATTCTCATATACATATATTTTTGTTTGTTGTCTTCCATTATTATCAATATTTAAGTAATATGTTGCCATTATACATAAAATATTATACATAATTATATCATATTATACATAATTATAAAATAATATACATAATATTTTATGTCAGCAATTTTAATTATTGTAAAGGAATATCATTTCAAAATGGTTTAAAAGGACTGATGATGTAACTCAAAAGGGGTATGCTTACTTAGCATGCACATGATAGGTCCTATAATATAGAACAAATAAAATAAATAATAAAATTTTTTCTTTATCCTTATACTTAAGATCTAATATACTGAGTTTTCAGAGGTTTTCTTATTAACACATTATATGCACATATGACTTCAGGCAGTCCCAAGTTAAAAAAAAAAAATCAGAACTTTACTATCTACTGGTGCTATGGACCTCCTGACACAGTCATATAGCAAGGCCTTTTGAACACCTGCAGTATACTAGGCATTATTTATACTACTGTATAGTAAAGGGATTTGTGAATATTACAATATAATGATTTAAAGCATTTCAGTGGCTGAATGGGGCAAAGAAACTTGAACACCTACTTGGAACTGAGTGAGAAACCATAAGTTAAATTTCCTTTGCAGATACATTCATACAGATCATTTCATCCTGATTTTATGCTTCAGTTCCTTGAAGAGGAGGTGGCATATGGTTTTACACATGTATAACTGCCAAGATCTTCCCTCTGTATCTTCCTGCTATGGAACATCACTGCATAATCCCCTCTGCACAATGTTCTTGTAACATTTCCCACAAAATATGTGACTGCTCTGCTACAGGAATGAAGCTGGTCCCACCCTGCTCCCGCCTATATGTTCTCCCAACCCTTCTTCTGATGAAGTGCACATTTTTCAGTTTATTACTTGTTATTTTCTCACTACATCATTGCAGGCATGCACACCCTGTTCTCTCTATGTGGATTTTGGAATATGGGTGAGCTCATGGATGTGTCTGAGGCTTCTCATCATCAGTCTCCACTACCCACTTGAAACAAGTTTCTCTCATCTTTTCTACAAGTTCTACAGGAATCCTTAGATTTTATACATAATGGATCATATCAAAAATCAGATAAAAATCCATGTCTGCATTTAAAATATAATAGTTGATAATAATTATTAATATATTTGAATCCAAATTATCTGTAGAACTCAACTATCCAACTCTACTTCCATCTCTGTGAGACATAACATCCTGTTAGTTATCTGTTTTCTCAGTTCTGCAGAGTTCTCTTCAGGACCTTAGTTTATGTGCACTATAATGTCCTAAAAGTTATGCTTCAGTGTTCTATTCATATTAAGCAAAATGTCTTGTTAAATATATTCAGAGCTGAAGTTAATTCTCTTCTGAACACGACTCAGTGCTACAGCAGGTTGCATATACAACCACACGTTCTGTCTGGTAACTTTTAAACTAACTTTTAGAAAACTTTTTAGAAACGAGAAAGCTAATCAGACAAGGTCTGTAGGTCTATAAAGCATATGCTCATTGGCTCTCCAGAGTTATTATTATTATGTTCTAGGTGTAAGGAACATAAGACCCACTTACTGTTGAGAAAAATATAAGACCCTAATACGTTTTGAGCTGACTGACATTCCATTTTACATTGCTGTTCCAAAATAATTTACCTCTAAGCAATTTAAAATCTTTCTTTATAGGTTACAGGAGATTGTTCTTTTCTTGCCTTGTAAGTTTTGTTTCTGCAAAGAGATGGATGTAAAACTAATATGTTGTATGAAGTTTTTCAGAATTGTTTGTTGTGAATTATGTCCAAAAGTCTATGGATGCAATTATAAATGTTCATGCAAAACAGTGAACCCTGTGATAAAAGTATTATTTGAAAACTAGTTTTACTTCTCTATACCACAGGCAGATTTTATTTATTTAACATGAGTATTTTTTAATTGGTTATTTTATTCATTTACATTTCAAATGTTGTCCCCCTTCCTGGTTTCCCCTCCGCAAACCCCCTATCTCATACCCCTTTCCCCTGCCTCTATGAGGGTGCTCCCCCACCCACTCCAGCCTCACCACCCTAGCATCCCCCAATGCTGGGACCTCGAGAATAAATAATGTTTTAATCCAGCAACATGACTGTTCTGGCAAGGGATCACATCCATCTGTGTGATGGAGTTGGAATACAGACACACCTTTAATCCCAAAAGAAAGAAGCAAACAAATCTCTGTATTCAAGGCCAGTTTGATATAGAGCAAGTTCCAGGTAAAGAAAAGCTTAAGTCTAGTGGTACACACTTTTAATCCCAGCACTCAGGAGATAGAGGCAAGCAGATCTCTGAGTTCAAGAATGGTCTACAAAGCAAGATCTATAACAGCCAAGCTTAGGCAGTGAAGGAAATCATTGAAAACAGAATGCTAGTGAAAATGTAATAGAACTAGGGGGTCAAGTTCCAGTCCTAGGAAGCCACAGTACTTGGCAGTTTCAGCCACATACCTTCAGAAACAAGAATAGAAAGGGTTACTGGGACAATTGTTACTAGTTAGCTGAAGCTAACAACTTAGTGGTGATTAAGAAGAGACCAGCATGACTGGGGTGAAATCTTCTAGGAAGTGTCTTCTGAGAGCACAAAGAAGCTGTGTTCTAGAAATAGAAATAGCATAGGCAGCTGATAATGTATAAGATTCACCCAGGGGTTCCCAATGGAGGAGTTAGAAGACTGAAGGAGCTGAAAGCGTTTGTGGCCGCATAAGGAGAGCAACAATACCAACCACCCAGAGCTCCCAGGCCTAAATCACCAGCCTGGGAGCAGATAGGGAGGGACCCATGACTCCATCTGTATATCTAGGGGAGGATGGCCTTGTCGGGCATAGGTGGGAGAGGAGATACTTGGTCCCATGAAGGCTGAACACTGAGTGGGGGCAGGAATTTGAGGGTGGGAAAGTGGAAGGGGGGTAGGTGGGGGCACATCCTCATAAAAGCAGGAGAAGGGAGGATGGGATAGGGGGTTCCTGGGTGGTGGGGGGAGTGGGTTAAGGGAATAAAATCTGAAATGTAAATATAATATCCAATAATTAAATAAAAGATTCACCCAGGGGGACTTGTTTTGAAGGCATGAAAGGGTTATGGAGAACAGCTAAAGTTTGGCACTGTGAGACGCCAGGCAAGACCATTGGTGAAGGTGCAGCCTTAGTGGCAATTGAAGTTGAGGCTTGGCACCATGAGCAGAGCCTATGAGAGGCTATTTGTGAAAGTACAGCCTATCTGTCGTCAAAGACCCCAGCATATTGAAGATGCCAGTACCATGGGATGGAGGCCAAGAATACCACCACAGTGAAGTGTAGCTCATTGCAGTTCAGCTCATGGATTTTAGAGGCAGTTTTTACAGGGACAGTTTTGCAGAGTGAATAAGCTAGTCTCAGGTAAATACAGAACCAGCCAGATAGTAAGAAGGAGCCAAAAGATTAGAAGAGATTGCCAGCTAGTCTGAGATTGAACAGAGCAATTTGGTGAGATGCTGATAGAAGTCAAATTGAATCAGTCTGCTTGGAGAAGAATTTGGGCCAGAACAGCTGTGTTGAATAGCCAGCGAGAATTCAGAAAGAAACAGGAGGGAGATCTTAGTCAACAACTGGTTCCTCCAAGACAACAATTACTTCAGGAAAAGAAAATTTACTTTACTGTATTTTCTTGAAAAATAAAAACTTCAATACAATAAGTGTCTTAATGTCACTGTGGCGGCGGCACTAAAACTCATCACAAGTATTCTAGGGCTGAGTGGACAGATATTTCCACAATATTAAATATAAAGTCAACATCTTTTTAAAAATGTTTTCCTATTTAAAGTAAACTTGATACTAAGATAATTTTTTTTATTGTCATGGAGCAACTTGAAATTTTCTTCTATGTTTGTCCACATACTCCCATTTAAAATTAATTTTTTAAATTAAATTAAAAATTAGAGTTTTCCTTTAATCCCAGCATTTGGGAGACAGAGTGCAGGCAGATTTCTGAGTTGGAGGCCAGCCTGATCTACAGAGTGAGTTCCAGGACAGGACAGCCAGGGCTACACAGAGAAACCTTGTCTCAAAAAACCTAAAAAAAAAAAAAAAAAAAAATAGAGTTTTATAATCAGAACTGTCTTTTTGCTACAATCCAGTACCTCAATTTCTACATCATTTCCCCCTGTGATTTGTTGTTGTTCTTCACTGCAGATAAATTTCATGCAGTTATACAATTTAACACTTAATAAATATCTTTGCTGACTGTACTGGCTGCTTTTGTGTGTCAACTTGACATAAGCTGGAGTTATCTCAGAGAAAGGAGCCTCTATTGAGGAAATACCTCCATGAGATCCAGCTGTAAGGCATTTTCTCAATTAGTAATCAAGGGTGGAAGGGCCCTTTGTAGGTAGTGACATCCCTGGGCTGGTAGTCCTGGGTTTTACAAGAAAGCAAGCTGAGCAAGCCAGAGGCAGCAATCTAGTAAGTAGCACCGCTTTGCCATTGGTCCTGTCAGTCATCTCATACCCTCCATCGCCCTGCCCCACCTCCTATGATATCTCACCCCACCAAAAATCCCCTTCCCTATGCTCCAAGTTTATATCCACGAGAGGCTGATGCAAGAGTTGAGTTCCTGCGTCCATAAGTTTCCTGGCCAGGTGTATTTCTTTTGGGCCATTGACATTCGCCATCCCTCTCAGCTCTGGAGAGACCGGGGAGACAGGACCTCTCGCCTATCGCCTGGACGTGCCAGCAAGGAGCCGCCAGTGCTGCCCAGTGGTTAGCTCTAACTCAAGATATTTTAGAAACAACAGTTTATATTGATCTTTGATTTGATAAGTTCTGTATAAGCTTTGTGGAATTTCTAAGGAAAAACCTCAGAACATACTGAACATACCTGCCAATGTGGGTGGCATGACCCTACTCTGAATTAAGTTATTTTTCTGTGTCTATGACAAGCAGACATGGAACAAGATAACTACAGCTGTAGTGAAGTGTGTGTCAGACCATAACATATTTAATATCTTATTTTTTGTTTGTTTGTTTTCAAGACAGGGTTTCTCTGTGTAGCCCTGGCTGTCCTGGAACTCACTCTGTAGACCAGGCTGGCCTTGAACTCAGAAATCCGCCTGCCTCTCCCTCCCAAATGCTGGAATCAAAGGCATATGCCACCACTGCCCGGCTAATATCTTAATTTTTTAATGGATGGATCATAGTTTCTTTTCAGGCCACAGGGCTCTAGTCTTAAGTTTTTTGGCTTTATCAGCTCTGCCTCAGAACCAACATTTAAACCAGATTTTTGTGTTTGTTGGATTTTGAAGCTGTAATACAAACAAGAAGGATTTGTTTCAACCCATGATTTCGGATGATTCAGTTCATAGTTCAGGGCCTGTAGTGATGGGTAATTTGGTGGATGAGATGGGTGAGGCAAAGCTCAGCACCTCCATGTGGAGAGGAGGCACAGTTGATGACCAAAAGAAAGGGCCAAGGCATGTTCTACCATCAAACAGATCACCCCCAATAGTCAACTTCCTCCAAGTGTGCCCAAATTGAAAAGGGTGTTTTCACGTATAATCTGGATAACTTTTGAATCAATTAAAAGTTTTATAATTTTCAAGATTCTGTTATTCTCAAAAACCTATTGCTTACTAGCATAACCTTTAACACCATGCGCATTTAGGGGACATTTTTAGATTCAAGCTATGATAAATATTGTTGACTAATAGATATACTTTATATTATTTGCTTTTATTAGATGCTAGTGCTTTTTTATTAGATGCTAGAACTTAGGGCTCTGAGAACATTTCCTTGTGTAAAAGCAGGAAACTCAGTTATGAACTTTGGTCTATGGTAGGGAGGGTCCTGTATAATCAGATCATGGAGCTCCAACCATTTCCTCATGTGAATCCACTGCATCATGAAATCTGAAAGTTCAATTAATTTGCATTTTCACATAGTGGCTCTATTGCTCCTTTCCCTTTAAAATACTTTTCTTCCTCCTACTTATGTAAAGCACCTCAACCTTAGGTTTTCCTAGAATAGTCTTAAAAACACATTCACAGTGAAATGTCAGTTCTATTAACCCCTAGAACCTTTACTTAAAAACTAGTATCCTTAGCCCACAAGATGGCTCAGTGGTCAAAGGTGTTTGCTGCTGAGTCTGAAGACCCGAGTCTGATCTCCTGGAACTAATATGATAGAAGGTACATCCTTGCCCCCACCTACAGTAAATAAATGTAATGAGAAACACATTAGATTTTGTATAATGTATAATCTTGCAGTTATTTTTTCTGTTTTTATTCTCTTTTCCAATTTTCACTTTTTGAATGCAATGTCTATACTTCAAATTTCTTTGCATTCTCTACAATATTAAGCATAGCAACATTCCCTTAGAGGTTAATTAGTATGTGTTGGGTGATCCACATATGATGGTAAATTAAATGAAGCTCAGTTTGTAAATTCTGGATTAAGTCGAGCAAATATTTACGTGATTATTCTTTTGCTTGGGAAACACTTCTGAAATTCTAAATATAAGAAAATCCTCTGTTCTGATTCATTTTGCTGTCAAATTATGAGTGGTTCATTACCCACAATCTGTGGTGTAATAACAGTGAGTTTTATAATAAACAGTGTGATCTACACATGGAAATAAAACATGGCAAAGAATTGTGGTTCACCAAACACTCAAATTCTCACTCTGGTTTAGTTAGAGTTTTCTAATTGACTAAAAGTAATTTAAGTTACTTTCTCCAAGAAGAACCTTGAAATGGCATGATATTGGAATTGTATAAAAAGTATGATTAGTCTTAGTAAATTAGGTCATATAAAATTTTTGGTACCCAAGACTTTCTCTATCAGTTATCATAGTTTGAAAATTAGGTACCATCAGTATGTGTTGCTGCTGCTCACAAAAGCAAAATTTAAAACATGTGTTGAAGTTTGTTTTTGTTTTTTTTTTTAAATACTACATTTCTCCCTGAATAGAATTAAGAAAAAGAATGGCAATGAATACTGTTTTTTTTACGGTTACTATTGTTGTGATGAAACACTATGGTCCAAGCAATTTGGAAAGGAAAGTGTTTATTTCAGCTTACAAGAAAAAGTAATACTCTCTCATTAAGGGAAATTATGGCAAGAATTCAAACAGGACAGAAACTGGAGGCAGAAGCTGATAGAGAGGCCATGAAAGAGTGCTGCTTACTGGCTTGCTATTCATGGCTTATTTAGCCTGCTTATTTGTAGAATCCAGGAGCACCAGCCTAGTGATGGCCCCACCTACAATGGGCTGTGGCCTCCTTCATCAGTACTTAATTAAAGCAATGCCTGCCTGATGAATCATATGGAGAATTTTGTCAGTTAAGGCTCCCTTCTTTCTGATACCTGTAGCTTGTGTAGTGTTGACATCACAAACAGACACAAAATTAAGAATATACAGTTAAAGTGAAAGTTAGGTCTCTGGCTTAATCCCATATTTCAGACTTGGAAGTATGTAGCGGTGAGATTCACTACTCTGCTTTGTGCTCCTTGTGGATCATGCACTTCCAATGTCTCACCAAGGAACTCTTTGGATCTGCAAATAAAACACTCTCTCTCACACACACACACACACACACACACACACACACACACACACACACACACTAGCTTATTTTTAAATGTCTGGCCTAGCTAAAATGTTGGGCAGTTCTAATCCTCCACCAGACTATCATAGACTTCCCTCTGGTACTCCTGACTCAACACTATCTAAATATATGATTTACCTTTTCTGCCCTGTTCCTTCTGGGTGGCCCTCTCCTCTTTGCTGCCCAGAAGCATGGGGCCACATTCCTTTGCACTGACATGTCAGATGATTTTCCATATGTAGCTCTAAATCCGAACCATCTTCCTCTGAAACATTCTGCCCCTCCCCTTTTTCCTGTGTCCTATCCTACAGAAATCTAAGGGTTCCACACCATCTCCCTTTGCTCAGCCATTAGCAGCTGGTGTCTTTACTGATCAATCAAAATTCAATTTGGGACAAGGACCTTCAGCACTTGGACATGCAGATTCCTGATTAAATCAAAGCATTAGAACCAATCCCCAAAAGAAGTAGTGTGATTGTCAGTGTAAAAGAATCATAACCTCATGGTCATTGTACTTTGGAGAAGGTATCTTTGTTAGTTTAGATAGCTATGATCATATGATGACAGCACATACTTACATATGTTCATTCATATATATATATATATATATATATATATATATTTACTCATATATATATATATATATATATATATATATATGAGTAAATCATAAGAAAAAGACTGAAAAGATGGACAAATTGTAATTATTCTGAATGCCATGATCTTTATATACCTGAAATAGCTGCCTCTAAAGATCTGCATAACTAAGTTCTCAAAATGAAATTTATATAATCTGCATGTGTTTATGTACAACCTTGAACTTCTTGAATAGGTTAGTACCAAACTGAAGCATTTCAAAACTGAGCAGAATGGGAATGGAAAACTTTGCAAATCAAGGTGCATCTTTGTAATGTGTGTCAGAGACCATGAACTACCCAGAAAATGTATTTTATAAAATTCCACAATTCTTGATTTTCAATATCTAGAAGAAAAAATAAAACCTCTTTCAATGTTGAAATTTTCATGAAGCCCCTTTCCCAGCCAGTACCCATGTAGGGCTTTGATACTGATGAAGAGAAAAAGAAAAAGACATCAAATTATCTTCAAGCTTATATTGTTTTGTAGGCTAAATGAATAAGCCTATTTCTTGAGGGAGGGGCATAGTCTGATGCCTATTCTTGTTTGTCAACTTCACTATAGCTGCAATCTACTAATGCCCCCAAAATGGTGTGCCACATCTGTAAAATTTTTTTGTTTAATTTGAAATGGGAAGATTCATTTCTAATCTAGATCTTTTGGAAGACACAACTTTAATCCATATGATTGGAGCTGGAAAACCCATCCGTAATCTGAACCATACATTATTGTTCATGGCATAAGTTCAGAATTATATTTTTAAACCTGGTTTTAAAAGTTAGTAGTCATACAAGTAACGTTATCTAGGTTGAACATGAAATATTTATGTATTAGGAATGTATATTTACATACATATACATCAGCAACAACAACTAATGAAAAAAGAGACCATGAATTTGAAAAGGAGCAAGATAGGGTATGTGAGCCATTTGGAGAGAAAGCATTCCGTTGTATTATAAATTTCAAAAAAAGTAATTAAAAGGTAAATGTCCATTATGTTTTCAACTCACATAAATACACCAATGTTAGCATGATTTTACAGGTTGAAATGACAAACAGTTGAATATATGTAAACATATAAATGCATATATATATATATGCATTAATATATAAACATGTGCCAGTATCATGTTCTACAATGGCAACTTAAGCATTGTTTTGGATATGACTTTCAGAAAAGCTGTATGCTCTGCTGTGGTACCCAAGGACTCTTCAACATAGTATTAACGTTGTGTGCAATGTATTTTAATAGATAGAACCAGTTACATTCAATTCAAATATTTCATAATGCAAACTTGCCTTGTCCATAGGCATATTTATTTGGAGTGACAAGTTTAAATGAAAACATCACATATTCTTTAATAGTTTTCCACTTGGAACTACTTTGGTCACCACCCAGAAGGCTTCTGTACATCTCTAGATGAGCATGTATCTCCCACAGACACAGGCACATTATCACAGTACTGCTGCAGTGGGCTGTCACTGAAGCATGTAATGGAAAAGCAGTGAGACTAATCCACAGCTATAAAAATAGAGTGATCAAACAACTTAGGGTAAGTTAGCTCCAGAGAGTGTTGAGAATTGAATCCTGTGTCCATTGGATATATATGTAATCCATCCCTATGTGTATACATACACACATGTATATGTATAAATACATATCGTTTAAGTTTAATGGTACAAAAGCTTAGCTATGAAATGTGACAGCTCAGTGGTTATAAAGCTCAGATTTTACAATAAAACATGCTTCAGCTCAAGATAGAAAATTATAATTTCTATAACTTTGATCAGGTTACTTATAATTTAAAAAGTTTTCATTTTGTTAATATCATAAGATTAGTAATGATACTAACTTTTTACAAAGATTGAGGCTTAAGTTATACAAATAATGTAAAATTTTTAGCACACTATCTGGGAAATAGAAAATGATACATGAAAGCTGTGTATTTTTTTAATGTAGCCCAAGAAAATTTGTAGTCTACAGAGTGGCAGAATCAATACAAAAATACTTGTTAAACACAACCTTCTCACCTCATTATTGTCTTTCATAGCTCTGTTACTAAAACCAAACAAGCAAACTGTAGGTCACTTTTATTCATCATCTACTTACCAGATGTTTACTGCAACCAGTGAAATCAACATGTAATGTGTTACACAGATATACTCCCAGGAAAGTCATATGAATTTCATTGTGAAGACCTATATCAAAGGTTAAACTATGGATCCTCTGGAGTATAATTAACCATAATCATTTAGTTTCTTGAATATTTGGGGGGAAGATACATATATATTTTAGTACTTAAATATAATATCCAAAATTTTGTGAACTATTTTTTTTGAAATCAAGTGTATAAATGTTTTAACTTGATTAAAACATGCATTGCTATAGACCAAATATTTTTGTTCATAACTCCCATAATCCACACTCATCCAAAGGTGTGATCTTGTGAGATTTTTGCCATCCATATTGGTTTGTCGACTGGAAAGTCTTAGTAGGCAACCATATTGTTAAAATTTATTGGTGTACCTTTCCAGACATTATATAGAAGACACTATCTCACAGAAGTAGTCCTGGTGTTCAGGGTCTTATGATCGTTATACTACCTCTTCTGCGATGTTTCCTGAGACTTGGGTGTAGAGGTTATATGTGTGTTGGGGATGGACATCCAGTAATTAGTTATTCTCTGCATTTTATCTACTTGTGATTTTCTCTAATTGTCTATGTCTGCTTTAAAAAGAAGCTTCTTTGATGAAGGGTGAGCTAAACTTATCTTTAGATATGTGGATAAATATTTAAAATGTACTTAGAAATTATGCTGGTTTTGGAAGGTACTAGTAATAGATTCTCCACTGGGTTCTGTGCCCTAAACAGCCATATATATTGGCTAACTTTTCAGTGACAGACATAAATTCACTTCCATTGAGCAACTCTGAAACCTAACTATCCAATTATATAGTTATTTGTTACCTCTGAGTTATAAGTGCCACTATTTCACCTTTGGAGATATCTTGTCACGCTAGTCATTGTGGCTTGTAGGCATCACGGCTCAGTAGAACTATTGATTTATTTCCTCCCTTAACAGTTTCATAACAAATTCTCTTACTAACAAAGTCTTTAGGGAGAAGACTTCCAGAATAGATCCAGCTCCATTTCTCCAAAAATAATACCAACTCTAACATTGTTAGTTAGATGTTTCAATAGAATATGATGACTATACTTTTTCTGTAAACTGCTAATTTATCAAATGCATATTAGAGAAGATTTAAAATGTATCTTTTTAGCATTAATTTTATAAAATGAAATTTCAGTGAAATTATTTAGGTTGAGAATAGATCAGAGGTATGAATGGAAGCAAAAATAGAATGGAATCAGCTGTGATTATCCAAGATTAATGAGTGGTCCAAATTACATTAACATGTAGCTATTTACAAAGATAATTGGGTTTCACATATTGATGGTAGTTATGAATAGATCCAGCAAATAATTTCCAATTATAGAGTCTTGAACTGGTTTTAAGAATTACTTATAGTTAAGGCATGCAACAATAATAAATTTATATGTGTGTATGTATATTTCTATTTTCATATAATTTCACAAAGGTAATAAATTATTCCATTTTAAAATACCAAGAATGGTCACTTTAAAGATGAATAGTGGTCCACCTACCTTTTCACATTTTGACAGTGGGCAAACCAGGAAGAAAGGACAGTTAGTAACAATGAAACCTTCCATGAACCTCATTTATGTCTGGATTGTCCTTAATTTCTGCCTTCTTTTCATTGTGATTAGTTCTTGGCAGTCACAATAAATTAGCTAATAAGGTTCATATTCTTCTGTCCCAACTTTGGTTTTATTTTATGTCTTTGACACTGAGAGAAAATAAAACTGGGTTTGTGCAAAAATTCAGGACAGTACTATCATTTGATTCCTGTTTCAGTATTTTTCTTCAATTTTGAATTGGCTTTCGTGATCTTAGGTTCAGAGTTGCATTTATAACCTTCTCTAGGGAAATTTATTATAGCGAGGTTCTGAAGCAGGCAGAACATCAAGAAAATAGTTGCTCAGATATGTGTGAAAAGAAATTGCAGGTATGCCAACATATTTTTGTAGAATGTGTGAAAGCTGTATCTCTTTAGATGGAATGTGAGTTAGGTCAACTATATTTAGAATTTCACTATATTGTACCTATTCCACTTGGTTGAGACTTGACTAAAGTGTTATTTGTCTAATGTATATTTGGGTTCTGTGGATTAACTCTTTATAGTAGTAGGATAATACCCTCCTGAAGTAAAGACACTCTGGCTATGATATGTAAGGATGCTATTCAGAGCCCTTAATTGGTATCTACCTAGACAACCATAAATGTTATAATCACAACTAGCAATTATATTTCAAAGACCTGAAGCACACATATGCTGTTGTGCAATAAGGATATATTTTGATGTGGTTTCTTTTTGTTTGGTTTTGGTTTTGTTTTGAATTTTAGTGAGCCCAAATTAAAAATCAATACAGCTGGATCCTGCTAAGTAATAGTTAGACTACGGACCTTAATGTTTTTTTACTGTGTCACAATAAGAGTTGATTTCATGTGACTGAGAACTCACATAAACCTTTTAAGTTATTGTATAAGGTGTTAGATGCTGAAAACAAAGATAAAATTGGCATCTCCAAATAACGATCTCCAATGATACCAGAGTTTCTCTTTTAACTTTTAACTTCCTGTCTTTTAGGTAATTTTTTTGTTCATAGCATTTCATGTTTTCATTGTGGTTTGTTTTGCTTTTGTCTCACTGATCTAATTGGAGACACTCCAAAGAAGAGCTTTGTTTACGTTAGCTTGCATAGCTATCTATGTAAAAATCAAAGTAGATGGAGTAGCATGATTGACAGCACCCACTGAAGTGCCAAGGTTGAAATGAGAAGAAGCAGATCTCTCTAAGGAAAGAGATATTAATCAAAGAAGAAGAGATGAACACATAAAAAGCAGGTGTCAAATCTGCTAACAAAGCTGTAGGCACATTAGACATATAGCCTGATATGCAAGACCTAAGCCAGATTTACTAAACAATTAATGTGTTTAGATCTCTCTATACCACACATTATCCTTTGGAACCCATTACTGTAGCCTGTTAAACAGCCATGCAGAAGTCTAAATTTCAAGGTGATCTCCAAAGTAAAGTTATTTTCTAAAGGAACAGAGACAAACAAGTGCCACAGGTGTAATGAGTGGGGGTTTCACCATGGTATAAAGCCCTAGAATCACTTTTCCCTTTCAAAAATCGAGAATCATTAAGAATGAATGTTTATTCATTTTCCTCAGGCTCAAGTTTGAGCAACAGCAATAGAAACCCTGTATCTGTAACAGAAAGTGGAGAAACCGTGGCAGCTGGTGATCAAATGTGTCCTCTGGCCCACCAGAAGCAGAGATGTTAAACTGAACATAGTTACAATTGTGTATATTTTGGACTTTCTTTTGTGGCTGCTGTCTAATAATTGTGAGATGGCAACAGTTACCTAGGAGAGTATTTGTGCAAACTAAGTTCATTCATCTCTCTTTGCTACCTTTTCTTTCCTGGTTTCTTTCTTTCCTGGTTAATCAAAGGAAATTAAATTAATGGGGAACTATCTAGATCCCTAGGTACAGTCATGGACAATTAGTTTCTCAGTCACTATATCTATCACATAGAAAAAATTCTAGAATAAACATATATTTAAATTTTACATAAAATTATTTGGTAGGTAACTCTAGGAGACTTCTAAAGTGTCTTGATTTTGGAAATATTCTAACCTACACAAGTGTCCTCTGAAGGAAAAGTTTATTCCTTCAAGATGACCAACAGATATTTACTGCTATGCCCTTCTGTTAACAGATAAATAGTTTTGTTTCAAAAAAAAAGTTAGAAAAACAAAGTCAGTGTTAATCAATGGGAGGAAAAAATAGTCCAGCAACTGTTGGTTTTAATTTCAGTTTAATTTTACTCAAATATTTTCAAAAGTTCTTAGCTCTATTCTGCTGGTCAGTAAATACTTTCTTTTGTAAGTTTGACATATACACTTCATTTTGGTCCCCATATCTTACCAGTGAGAAAATGAAGAGATATACTATTCAAAATCTTAGTATATTACTGAGCTATAATTATCCTGTATTATCAGGTTGTTGGAAAGCACATATGGCATGTTGAATGTTTTCATTACTCAAATGTATCTGGTAGAAATTATATTTCTGCAAGTTACAAGTTCTATTGATGTTATAAAATAATGAATTATTTCACAGTGAGTAAATCACTGTCTGCCCTATTGCGTTCTTTCTAAAATACAATTTATTAATGAATACAGTCATGGTACAAGACATTCCAACATAAGCTTAGGCCTGTTCAGGATATGGTCTATATTATTTGATTTTGTGATATTCATATTTTATGGAAGACATTTTTTTGGGCACAGCATATGTCAGTGACTGAGGTACTAGTCATTTCTTTCATGAAGCAACTTGCAGCATAGAGTATTACTACCAGCCGTGACAGCACTGTTTTCATGGAAGCCTTTTCTCCCCACTCAAGCCATTGAACCATATTGCTTAGTGGGTGTATGACTCGTGTAATGGTCAGGTTTTGTTCTGAAACTCTTCATAAGGTAGTCCAAGAGATATGTATAATTATCATCTTGATCATGACTCATTGGCTGTGAAGTCTTTGATAAGTATGCTACAACTATATAACTGCGGATGTTTGGTATAAAGTGAGGGACTAGGGAGTATGGTTGCATCACCTTGAAAGTGAAAATAGAATAGATAAGTATGGATGAATGGGGAGGTTAATAGGAGTATCAAATGTGAAGTGAAAAGTGCGGTAAAGGAAGGACAGCTAAAAATAATGGCCATTTGAGGGTTTGTATGGTAACCTAATACAGTAGAGGTGACCTAAAAGAAAAATTAGTATGTATCAGGGGAGATGGAGCCACAACTGGACCATTCTTGTCACCAAATGAATCCTCTAGATTTAGGAATGGGTTACATCTAATCTAGTTTCTGGCCAAAGGAGCCTCATGAAAATCCACAAACACCCTAGGCTTTTATCAATGCTATTGATAGCTCTTCACAAATTGATAGTATCCCCTATTGTTGAAGACAACACCTACACAACTCAATGAACCTGAAAAAGTCAGGTTGGTGTCTACCTAGGGCCTTCACCTCTGAATATTAGCATTCATGCTACTTGAAAGTACTCTGTATGTTACCAAAGGAGAACGTTAAACACCAAAACAGCTGCAAACTTTTAAATCTACAATCTCCTTGCAAATTTCACTAGTGTAATAGTAGCGTCAAGCTTATGGAACTAACCAACTACTATCAGATTGGATTTAAAGTTCACTCCTTGAGATAGAACCCATCCCCAACAATCCTTGGGTGACCAAGAACCTAAGACTGGATAGGCTAGAGACATAGAGGGAAAGTCAAATACAAAAGGACACAGTAATAAAATGACTCCTAATGACATTCTGATCTATACTCTTAGATCAGTCTTGCTCAGCCATCATCAGAATTTTCTTTCTTCCATAGATGGGAAAAAATACAGAGATTCACAGCTAGACCGTGTATGAATAGAGAGAGGGACTAAAGAACACTGAGAAAGACTGCTAAACACAGCTGGGCCCATGCACAGATGAACTCACAGAGACTGTGAGAGTATTCACAGGGCCTACATAGGTATGTAACAGATGGGGTCCCCACACTGAGACAGGGATTAGATACAAGCCCAGATCCCTGTCCTAGAATTTATCTTTATTTGATAACTTCATACAATGAAAAATTTGTTTTCTCCAAGAGAATCTCATTGAATATACAAAACAGTTATAAGCCAGGCCACATGTCTAAAAGTATATAACCAAACACAATCAACTCAATGTCATCTTCTAAGATGTTTTTTTCTCAGAATGCTGTGTCAGGATTTATTTTTGAAACTTTATAGACTCTTTGCATATGTATTCTGATATCCAGTTTTGTGGAATTTCTATGTATGCAAATGTGTGTCTCATACAGCTTATAATTTTTGACTCTTTTTTTCTTTTTTTTTCTTGTTCTATACTTGGTTTTTTGGGTTAGCATACCTAATTTTACTTTATTAATATTTTTAGATGTATGTTTGTATCCTCATACAAGAGGGAAAAGGAAATGTGTGTATTTGGGTGTGTGAGGAAGTGGGGAGGTTCTTGGTAGACTTGGGGGAGGGGAAACCAAAATAAGAATATACTGTATTAAAAATTCTAATTTCAATAAAAATAATAAAAGAAAATAGCTCTGTAATATTGCTCTGTAGATGAATCTGTAGTACATTTTCTTTACTAGTGATTGGTGCCTGATATTGTTAGTGTCAACCTTTGGCTGGTGGTTCTGGCTGCTGTAAAGAGAAAGTTGAATAAGCCATGGGAGAGCAACTCACTAATCTGCTTCCCCACAGTTTCTGTGTCAGTTCATGCTTCCAGTTTTTCCGCCTTGCTTGCGATCCTGCTCTGACTTCCCTTCACAATGAACTACAACTCTAAGCTTAAATGAACCTTTTCTTTTACAAGTTGCTTTGATCATAGTGTTTTATCATAGCACTAGACAGCATAACTAAAGCAGTATATGTTTATGAAGATTCTTCTTAGCCTCCTAATATTCTTTTTGATTTCATCTTGGTGTTGGGAGCTTTTGTGCCATGATATCAAGTAGTTAGAGACTAGGTAACTTAAATTCTATGCAAATATACTCTGTAATTCTTGATTTTTGGAGAGTGAAAAATCAAAGCCTTGTCAGATTCTGTGTCTAGTGGATACTTTACTTATAATTCATAAGTAGCTAACCTATCTTTTTCCTAGGGTTGGAAATAATGGCAGAGACAGAAGGCAATGATAAGTAGAGAGGAAGAGCCATGTGTCGCCTCTATTATAAGATCATTAATCCTATATTGTCTTCTATACCTTCCTTACCTAATTATCTCCCAAAGACAACATCCTACACTAAGGGCTGTGATTTCACAACTCTATTGGGTCCAGAGTGCATACAGTAAACCATTCTATAGCATTGAAATAAAATATTCGATAAAACATTACATTCATTGTGTTGGGTTAAAAATGGGTTGTCATGTGTGGCATAATTTGAATGTTCTGAAATATTTAAATGTTCAGTAATGAGCAATTTCCATAAAGTTGTAAGAATCAATTAATAAAACTATACTTTTCTGTGACATTTATTTGAAAAATATACCATTCGTGGCATTTAAACATTTCAGTCATTATGTATGTCTATCATTTTCTGAGCAAAATGAACATATATTTCACAGAAATAGGACAGAGAGTATTGATCATCAGTTTTTATTTTCTAAGTTAATGACATTTATGAGTACCCATATCTAATACCTTTATTAATAATGCATATGTATAGGTACAAATATATGCATATATATATTCTAATTTGTTTCTTTTTGTATTTTCTTCTTCAATTCTTGAAATGACAATCACAAAGCATAGTGAAACCATTATGGACCCTACAACACAATTATGACATTAGCACTTTGGGAGGACAGACAGAGAAGGGAACAAGTGTCAAATACCCTATTCTAAAGAAGTGTTTCTTAGATAGATCTTGCATAATATTTACATAGTTTAAAGCTATGAATTAAAATCTATAAGTCTTATTATAATTTCTATGCTTGTGAGTTTTAAATCAGTACATTGTCAAATACATCATTCAAAGAGAGAAAAGTGTTCCTCATCCTTTTCTAAATCCTGTCTCTTACTTATCTCCTCTATCAACACTGAAGAATGGAGGACATTGTCACAATAAGTTTAGAAAGATAGTAAATAAATTATCCATTATTTTAGATGATGAAATCAATATTCATACAGTATTACCTTTAGAACTCAATCAGAGATGCATAGGATTGAGGCAGTAGTTTCCCATGCTTAATTGGAGTAGCAAAAGTGAAATATAAATGCGTCAAAACACAGCTCAGCTCATATTGTTTTATACTGATTATTTAGGCTCAAATAATTTCCTTCTCAATCTCATTTAGAAATAACTTTGAAATAGAAATATGCACAGGACTACACTAACAGTGATTTCAAGTGTCTATATCTTATTAACTTTGGTTCCCTTATCTCTCATTTTCTATGACTTTTATCTAATAGATACATATGGAAACATTGAGAAGGTCAGAAAAATTATTGTATAGATGGTTCAACACTTGTTGCTCCTCCATATAGAGTCCAAGCAACAGATACCTAGGTGCATACTTAGCTGAGTAATGTGTGCGATAACACTGATAAAACACAAGAAAAATTATAGAAACCTAAAAAGTCCTGAGATCATTGGTACTAGCATAGGAAAAGAAATGAAGATTTTAACCTTAGGTGTTCTGGGAAAGAGTAAGTGCCATTGATAGGGGAAAGAAAATAGTAGCAGCCCATATCGTGGCACTCCTAGAGATTGAAAATTGCTGTTACCCATATAGGCTAATTTCTAATGGCTTCTGGTTTTGGTAAAGGAATCTTCTTGAAAATTCCCAAGGTGCCAGTGCCAAGTGCCATTGAGAGGCAATCTGCTGTTTGAAAGTGGAGTTCCATAGGGGTGTGAAATGCCTTACAATTCTCATCTACATGACTACACAGAAATCCAAACGCATTAGCTGTATTGGTGCAAATCTTACAATCCAAACTTGGCTTATAATAGTGTGTCTGCTACAAATTCACATAGAACACTGTACTGTATAAAAAAATTTAAAATACTGGGAACATAATGCTTCCCACAGGAAACAGTGTGGCTTTCTGAGACCTGGGTCAGGAATAGTTGTATTAGCTTTGTGGGTGTCAAGAGCATAAGAAGTTACATGTCTCACACCATTCCTTTCTCATGGGTAGAAATAAAAATGCTACTAAGAAATTACGGGTCCATTGCTTTTCTCTCCAAAAACAGGAATGTTGGCCACTCTTTACCACTGCCCATATGGGCCAAGTTATCAGTCTACTCTTGGAGTGTATGGTTTGAGAAGATCTGGAAAAAACTTTGTTCAGTACCAGACACATTTTTCCTTGCTCTATAAGCACTTCAGCTGAAAAGTCTTACTGAACTTGAACCACAATTCATTTTCACTTAATGAAAAACAAGAACTTCAGTGGAAAAAGTCAGAAGAAGAAGTATTCGAACCAGCACAGTGTCCCTACATATGCAAAGCTGATGTGGTAGGTTGCTATGAGATCTGACTGATTACCAAGCATCACACAGTAGAGAGAGAAATAATACAGCCAATAAAATTATAGTTAGAATTCCATATTTCCCATAACAATTCAAGAATCTGGACATAAATGTTCTTAATTCTACAATTTTAAAATACAGAATTGAGGAATAAATTATAAGATAAAAAATAAACAAATTTCTGCCTATAAGAATTTTACCTGTAAGTACACACAGAGACACCAATCTAAGATAATAAAAACTTATTTTTCAAGCAAATTAAATTTGACAGGAAATAAGAGAAACAGAATTTTTTCTTGACAAAATGGAATTTAAGACAAAAACACTAAGAGGAGACAAAAGAACTCACTGTATAATGATAAAGAAATCAATTCTATAAGAAAGCAAAGGTATTACAAATTTATATACAGTTATGGCATGATACCCAATTTCATGAGAATACTATGAAAAAATTCCATTTTTCAGAAAAAATAAAAACTAGAGTACAAATAAGTTCCAGTATGATTATACTGAGTAATTTTAAAATTCAGTTCTCAAGAATGAAGTTAGCATACAGACCAAAAAATAACAAAAACCCCCTAAAACACACACACACACACACAAGAATTAAAGTATATTAGAGGGGAAAATTGCTTTAGCAGATATTTATAAAAAACTCCATTGAATGTAAATATACTTTCCTATCAGCTCATGGAACTTTATCTAAACTAGATCATATACTGGGTCACAAAATAAGCCCAAAGAAATTTTAAATTTTATTTACTGTGTCAGGATATAAAAAGACACAGGAACTAGCAGAAGAGATTGGAGAGCCAACTAGGTATTGACAGTTGTGTTTCAAACATATATTGGAGAAAAGGTACTTTTTTTTTTAAACAAACAGTTCTGGAGAAATAACATATCCACACACATAAGGCTGAACCTTGATCCTGTCTCTTGGTTTGTACAAAAAAAAAAATCAACCAAAATGGATCAAGGACTTCAATATAAGACTTGAAACTGCAACATTAGAGAAAAGCAGAGGAGAAGCACTTCTATGTGTTGGTGCATGCAACAGATAGAAATGTAAACAGGCCTCAAGAAGCATGTGAAATAGAAGCAAACATTGATAAGTAAGATTAGTTCAGATAAAAAGCTTTTGTACTCTAAAGCATAGAGAAAACAAGGCAAAGATCACCTACCAAGTGAGGAAGCACATCTGTCAGCTACTCGCCCAGCAGTGTTCATGTCCAGAACATATAAAACTAAAGACTCAAGCTGTGCATAGTGTTGCATTCCTGTAATGCTTGTACTCAGGTGGCTGATACAGGAGCAGCATTGTTTTGTAACTTCTTGGCCAACACCATTACCAGGATATGTAGACTACAAATCAAGACTCTGTCTCAGGGATTAGTGAGAAACTATCAGTTGGTGAAGGCATCTGCCATCAAGTCTTAAAACCTGAGTTCAATACCTAAAACCCTTAGAGCAGAAAGAGAAATGATTTCAAGAAGTTGTCCTCTGACCTCCATACCTGTCTTTTAGCATGCATGTACCTACACACATTAGAATGTACAGAGTAAACAAATAAATGTTTATAGAGATTCGTCCTCAAAATAACTGAAAAACCAAGAACTCCAAAATCCTAACAAAAAAAGTAACTCAATAAATTGTGTATATATTATCAAATTAGACAGATTTCAAAAGGAGAATACAAAGGCCAATTTATACATGGAGAAATGTTAGATATTACTAGCCACCAGGAAGATGCAAATCAAAACTACAACTCATGTAAATTAGAATCGCTCACAGAAAAAAGCTTTAAAAAAAGAAAAAAACCAGTTCTGGTAAAGATACAAAAGTAGAATCACTGTACATTCTATGGGAATGTAAACTGTTGCAGTCTCTGTGGTAATCAATATGAGGTTCCTCTGTAAGCTAATGGTTGAACCACTGTCTCATTCTAGGTATATATATATGCATATATATATGAAATAAATGAAATGAGCCTACAAACAGATTTCCATGTTTATTTTAACATTATTAACAGCAGCCAAAATATAGAATCAGTTTAAATACTTTTAAACAGAAAATTGACTAAGGAAAAGATGATAGATATACAAAAAAATGTGATTGTTAAACCATAAAAAGAATAAATGTGTGTCATATGCATCAACATGAAAAAATTTGGGTATCATGTTAAGCAAAATAAAGCAGACACAGAAAGACAATATCACATCTTTTCTCTCATATGTCAAAACTGATAATAGTAAGATGGTTACTTGAGTCTGGGAAGGTTGCTGGGACATAAGGGAGAAGAGTAGAAGGAAATGTACAGTATGTGTATGCTGCAAACACTACAGTAAATCCTATCAGTGCATGCAATTGATGTGTTGATAATTTAACTACTTACGCACATAAAATAATGAAATATTAAAATGAGCCCAATTCTGCTGAAAGCTATCTATAAAAATGCACAGAAGTATTTTATATAAATGAAAATCATTGTTGACCCTTTACATTTTCTTTGCCAAGTGCATGTACAACCTCCAAAGCCGTGCAGCTACTAAAATTGTCAGGTTTTATGAAAGCTGAGGCAAATCAGTTGACGAAAGAAAGAGTAAGAGAAAGTCCTTGTGTTAAGTGAAAGAGAAATCAGCCTGCTCTATTCTAGGACTAGAGGCCAGCTTTCCTACAACTTTGATCTTGACTTTAACCTTCCTTCTCTGGAAACCTTTATGCACATTGTATGGTAGATTTTTATTCAAAACTTCAGACCAACTTATTTGACCTTAAATGTTGAGCTTTTACTAAGTCCTGACCTCATTTTATCTGTGTCCACTTTGGAGGTTAGCAAGCTATTGTATTCTCATAACCATTGCTCACCCAAAGAATATTTATCATTCTCTATTTATTACTTCCATTTTTACTACCATTTGAAGTAAGGTAGAACCTTTCACACTTTGAAGTATAGTCTCTAGGATGACTAAAATTAATCATTGAGCAATCTGGAGTTCTTGTTAAAAATGGTCTCCAAAAGGATTAAAAAATATGAGCCGATAGAAATAAATAAAAATGTGAATCATCATTTGCAATGATGGCATATATAATCATACAATAACTGAAATCATCACTGTGGAATAAGGTAAGAAAAGTTGCTTCTATAAGTTTGTACTTAGGCAGCAGTAACCTAGGCTCATTTTATGTCTTGGAAAATATGGATCATTTGAAGCAGAATTATAAATACATTTTAAAGTAAATAGATTATGAAAGGAGGATGAAATATTTTAGAGAGTCCTCTGAGGACAAATACACAAATTTCTAGAGACCACATAAATGCTTTGCTCAGATAGTGAGAAAAAGATTATAACATCTACCTTGGAAAGGAAGCACATTAGAACAGTGTCAGAGTCTATAGAGTCTCTAGGGGGTTTGAGCAGTAATCACGTTGTGAATTCTTAAAATGATGTATCTTGAGGTATCGTTCAGGAAACAAGGATGAGGCCTTACATATTTCTGCATTTGAACACTTGACTTCCTGGACACGGACACACACACACACACACACACACACACACACACACACACACACACACATACCAGTTGAGGATCTCCAAACAAAACAATGTCTAATATGAAATAAAGAGGCTTCTTGGGTTGTTTTTCTTTTCCTTTTTTTTAATTGGCTATTTTATTTAATTACATTTCAGATGTTATCCCTTTTCCTCATTCCCCCTCCCCATAAACTTCCTATCCCATCCCTCCTCCTCCTTTTTTCCTTTTTACCATTTTAATTTCGTGTAAGTATTAAGGTCAGTTCTAGGGTGAGGAACTAGCAATACAATAGATGCAAATAGTCAAGGAACAACCAAGACAATAAACACAAATAGTCAAAGAACAAGCAAGGCAGTAAACAGTCCCATGATCACTCCCGTGATCACTATTTCTAAGGGCATTTCAAGATGACCAAAATATCTGAGCCTACTTCCCGGTCCTAGCCCAAAGTCATTTTCATGCCTGAAGCCTACGTCTTTGTTCTAGTTTAAGATTTATACTCTTGCCTGTAATTCTTTGTTCTAACCTAGGATTTAGATTCCTGCCTGAAATTACTTCTTTGTTCTAGCCTAATATCAGATTCCTGCCTGCAGCCCATTTCCTTGTCCTTGGCCAATGTCAGATTCCTGCCAGGCAGCCCCAAAAGCTATCTGCCTCTCCCCCTTTTTATTGAATAAACAAGACACTGGCAACTAATGCTACAAATGTTAAGACACAAATAAATGTCCCTAAGTGCATCAAAACTAGTATTTTATTTTTTTATTTTTAAGTTTTTGAGATTGTAGTGTAATTACATTTTTCTCTTTCCCTTCTTCTAAATTTCCCATATGTTCTTCACCTCTTTTCTTTACAATCAAGATCTGTTTCATTAACAGTTACTGCATGCATGCATGTATATATATATATGCATACATATATTCATAAATATATATGCATTCCTATATATGCATACATACATATACATTCTTAAATATAACCTATTCATTCTCTGTAAGCTTACTTGTGTGTATGTGTTCAGTATTAGACAATGGATTATTTTATCTTTCCCTGGTGAAAACCATCTCTCCTCCCAGCTTTCCTTAGTCATTTTTGTTTTCATCTATTTGTTGCTTTCTTTTTTTTAACTTTAGATAGGACTTACTGAGTATAACAAAAGCTGGTGGTGTAGGAAAATTTTGTCCTATACATTTATAAACCACATAACTGTAAGTCAAAATACAAAATGGGTTGCTTGCCTTCTTTTTCATCTTTTAAAACAGCAAATCCCTGTGGGATGAATAAAACCATTTCTGCCTTTGATATTTCAAGTTTTTTCTCATTTATTTGAATATAGTTTAATGTGTGTGTGTGTGTGTGTATGAGATAGAATTCAATCTTTCAGTCTTTGTACTGAAATTATTGCTATGGTTAAATTTATTCATATTTACTGTGTGTGCTTGTGTGTGTGTGCACATATTTGAAGAATACTTCAGATACATACCATAGAAATTTCATGTATGCAAAGCAGTACTGGTAATTTTGGAAAGCTATCTGTCTTATATAAGATATAAAGAATAAGAAGTATTGTGGCTTAGATAAGTTTCATCTAATAGACTCATATATTGAAGGCTTGGAATTTGGACAACATTACTGCCAGAACCTTGAGGAGTGATTTGTTAATGGAAGCTCAACTTCATCAAGATTATGTAGTAATCCACTGATGAATTTAAAGCTTAATATGTATGTGTGTGTGTGTTTGTGCCTCTGTGTCTGTCTGTCTGTGTGTATGTGTTTGTCTGTTTGTCTGTCTGTCTGTCTGTCTGTCTGTCTTTATTCCAGCTACCATGATGTCGGCTTGATAGTACCATAAGTAGCTACTGAGAGTTACAAGGCATCAACAGGTTTACTCATTAATAAATACTGTGAGTTATAGTAATGACCTGCCAAACAAGATGTATCAACTGGTATCATAGTGACAGGATTATTGTGGGAGGAACTAAGTATTTTCTGAATGGATTTGATGACCACTTCACCAAATAACACACATTTCTTGTACAGTAATCTATCAAGAGCCCTTGACTGAGGAGGTCATGGGCCCTAGGGAGGGAACCTACTAATACTGTTTTGCTAAATGGTCATGCTGTCAAATTGTCTCCTAAGTACCATTTTACCCATAGTCCAACGCTTCTCTCAGTCTTAGTAAGAGATGCTTCATTTTGCAGTCGGTGGCAGTCAATACAAAATCTCATAGGTAGTCAAAACAACAAGCACAAGTGCTTCACCTTAATTCAGACATCTCTGTCGACCCTTCACTGGCTCAAGAGATATTGTAGAAATCAAGAAGAATAAATGTGTAGTTAAAAATGATATCTTCAAGATGTGACATGATTGTTGTTGTTATGAAGTCCCTGAATCTTTGGTTACCAGCATCAGCCATGGGACAAGGACTCAGGAAACTTCTCACTGAGGGATGATTTATTTATAGCTAATGGTTGCAGAGTGATGGTTATCATTTTTTCCAGTTGTATAGCCACTGATAAGTTGTTCATGTTCTACTAAATAACCTCCCACTCATGCTCATGCAGCCCTTTATGAACTTAAGAAAAACACAAAAGCAAAGCATTGTTAGGAATAATTGCAGCAGGAGAGCAAGAAGAATGAGGAAAAATAATGTGGGGTAAGATGACTAAAATACATTGTGTATGAAAATGACGAGGAATCAAAAGCAAATGAAATGAATAATGCACATCAGAGGGATGAATTTTCCACAACACTTTCACAGGAGTAGAATTTTCACTTGGCAACATGATCATCAGAGTCACCTGCAAGACAGATCATCAGATTCTGAAGATGGTAAAGACTAAGTTCTCAGGTCCTACTAACAATACTCATGAATGTGACTCATTTATGGTGCTGTTCTTATTAATGGTAAAGTTATGAAGCTAACATATAGATGAGAATCCTTATATTGAAATTCCCATGTATAAGGTTCCTTTAGTTTTTGCTGAATCTAATTTAAACTCACCTTCATTGAACTCCCAAAATATTTGTGCAGTGAACTGTACTCATTACTTTATTCCTAAAATATACTGTCAGTATATAACATTTTCTTGTTTGGCCATATTTGGAAGCTCTACAGTCAAATTAATAAAGTGGCAACAGAAAAAAAATCAATATTCTAATGTATGTTTAGGAGACATAATACTTTAGACTCGGCCTCCAAATGTATTCTTCACACTCAACTTTCTCTCAAAAAAGTCAAAAATATAATTCACACTATTGCAGCAAGTTAAAATTTTGACCATTTTCAAAAGTTTGTCTTAATATCATTTAGTTCCAAAAGGTTTGGTTGGCAGCTGGAATCTGCTGTTAAATGGGCAATCCCACTAAAATGAATACCCCTTTCACAGTACGTGTCCTTTAAAAATAAGACCAGATTTATTAAAATCTTTACTTCTTACTAATTATTTACTATTGGTAACCCTAGGCAGCCCAAAGTTTATCACAGAGATTAGAGGTAGAATTAAATATGTATATTTCTAATATATATATTAAGGGTGAGAGATTAGCCTTACTTGGTTTTTACTTGTGGTGAGGTGAAACTATGTAGACAGCACATAGTACAGAAAAGTGTTCAAACATAGTTTGGGACTAAAGACAAGAACAGGGACTCTATTGTAACGCCTTCCTTCCACAAGGCTTTTCCTTCCAACAGTACTAGGGAACAGCCATTGTTCCTTAGTGCCATGGCCTGAAGATCTTGACTTTCCTACATGCTAGTTTGAGAAACATTAATTCAAGCCATAACAGAATCAACCTATTGTTATTGGAGGTTAGAATAGGTAGATTTTACTTCAGTCAGCAGTGCAGAATGGTCAAGATCATGTCTTATTTTGAATGTGTGTCCAGTTTCCAGGTCTGTTTCTCATGTTCTGTCTCCCAGAATTGTTTTTATTCTCTCTGTGCCTAACATTCTCTCCCTACAAGATTAGGACAAAAATATTTCTCAAGTACAGAATAGATACAATGCTGATTTAATAAGTTCTCAATGAATTGGGGTTTTTGATGAAATATATGTAGAATTTTTCATATGGTGTTATATCATAAATATTGTAACTTATGTATTCTACAAAACATCCATTTTTATCTTCTATATCTTAAAATCTAAGCAATTCATATATGTACATATTTATTACATTACATAATTATTGTGTTTATTGTTATATGTAATTAAAAATGCTTGTATCTATTCTAAATTATGAAATTGTTTTATTGAAATATTTGATAATATCAAAAGGCTGTGTGTTTATTTTTTATCAATATTCAGTTCATATGATACTCTGACATTGAACAATGTTTTTGTCTTTAATGTAATTATTTGAAATGTATCCATTTTAATATTCTTAAATTATAAAATAAAATTGAAGTAAAATCACATTTTCTTCTGAAACTATTTCTACTATTAAATAAATAGAAGTGAGTGGTAGAGGTATATATTTTACTTTTTCTTACTTGGTATTTTTCTTCATTATTCTATAAAAGTTAAATTTTTAAAATAAATAATTAGTAAAACATTACCTTAAATTTATTTGTCAAATAAAATTATTAAGCTATGAACTTCTGAAATATAGAAAAAATTATATATGCATATGCATGTATAGAAAATTTACATTAATTCAAGTATGTATGCATACCTAAAAATTATGTCATAATAGAAATTTAAAATGTGTCTGTCAAATTCAAAACCTTCTGTTTTGTTCCTTAACAAATGAAGAACTTCTTTTATGACAAATTTTACTCATATCTCAATGTCTTCTCACATGAGCTAAATAAAAATAAGTCTGTATATATCTTCTCCCTTTATGGGCATGGCTGAGAGGTGAACTTCCAGCTATTTGGAGTCTAAAACAAGAGGTCACTGACATCCAGGAATTTGTTATTTTCTTTAAACAACGAAAATATATTTGTGAAATTCTGTTGAAAATTAGTAGCTCCAACTTACTTTGATATGTACATTAAGTGAGCATTCATGAGTACATTTAATGTCCATGTTTGGAAAACACAGTTTTTGCTTGTTCTGAGTACTTAAAGTTCATGAAATCAAAAGACCTGAAATCCATTTTGTGCCTTTGGAGAGAAAAGGAACATAACACCTAGAACTGCTACTCCACTTTTGTTTTCTAGAACCTTGACACCATCATAGGTTGGATGTCTGTTTCAAATTAATTGTTTCTTTTCAGTTTTTATACAACATACAATTTATTTCCCTCCCATACCCATGTCTTCGGCCAACATTCAAACTATTTGGCAGGCTGTGAATTAACAAGAGCCAGTACCTAATATAATAATATACATTGGTCCTATGCTCTTTTTATTTTCAATGTTTGAACCATCACTATTTCACTTAACTTCCCATTCATCAGCATTATAAATTTATTGCTTTTTAAGTGACAATAAATCCTAAAGAAAACAGAGGCTATTGTTAATATTATTTTTTTATTTTAAAATTTATTCCTCTCTATGCAACTATTTTTCATTGCTCTATAGAAAATGGTTTTGTTTTATTTTGTATATAACATTGGTATGCCCATGCAAGATATGCCCATTGATAAAACAATAGATACAATCGTTATGGGGTAAAAAGACTTTTTGTGACAGGATTTGAGGCCTGCCTTATAGAAGGAAATTTATGCCCGGTACTCTAAATCTGGTCAAAGGCTGTGGCTTGGGAGACCATTCACTGTAGCAAGGATCGGACCTGCTGTTGTACAAAGTGGTCATATCAAACTGCTTTCTATTTGTGCATCTACTCATAGATCTGTGGTACTCTCAGATGTGGTTGGAGAAACTTCCTTTTGCAGTAGGCAGAAATTTTGTATCCTTATAGCTGGTCTGGGAACATCATGGAAGAGGTGTTGGAAACAATATGAGAGACCGAGGAAGAGAAAGAGGAAGAATGCTGTGAAGTGTAATATTCTAGACATGATGTGATCACTGATCTTACAACTCAAAGCTGTGGTGCATGTCCGTGTAAGAACAAGTCAGTCAAGTTGTAACCTGGATGCAGTAGAGCTCCCTGACCCCTAATGATACCTGAGGAGCTACTTGCAGTTAATGGCTGGTCGGGGAAAATAAATAATTTTGATTTGGAAATGTGGCTACTGAAGAGGTGCTAATAATCCAGTGGATGGTCCCACACCCATGCTACTGTGCAAGCTCTACTAATTTGACTTAGTGAATTATAAAAATAATAGGAAGAGGAGGAACAAAAAGAGAAAAGGTAAGAAGATGATGGGTTGGGGAATGAGAGGTAGAAGAAGGAGAAGGAGGAGGAAGTGGAGGAAAGGAAGAGGAGGAAAAGGAGGAGGAGGAAAAGGAGGAGGAAGAAGAAAGGAAGAGGAAGAAAAAGAGGAAAGGGAGGAAGAGGAGGAAGAGGAGGAAGAGGAGGAAGAGGAGGAGAACAACAACAAGAAATAGTTAAGGTGACTGTTCTAGGAGGTATTGGAAGTAAGAGAGACAGATCTGAATAAAAATGCTGTATACATTTATGAAACTCTTAATTAATAAATTAAAAATCTTAATTTTAAAATGTCTAATACCAAGTGGTTAACCCTAAATTCATATGCATGTAACTAATATTAAACAGGTAGTGTGTGTGTGTGTGTGTGTGTGTGTGTGTGTGTGTGTAGTAACAACTGAAGAAAAAAGACTTATTTTGAAAGGGAGCAGAAGGCTACATGGGAGAAATTGGAGAAAGGAGAGGAAAGGGGGTAGTATTACATAGTTATATTTTAATTTAAATATATAAAATAGAAAGAAAATTGTCAATCTGGTATCATAACTCCAAGGACATGAAATCTGATATGCCTAGATATAGAAGCATGCCAAGCATTATCTAGTCAAAAGAGTGTTGTCATTGTACTGATAGACAAACTTAGTAACAATCTTCAAATCCTATCTGCACACTGTCTAATGATCTACCTATGTCCTTCAAAGAATTCCCTTCAATGGATTCTTCACATTAATTCTGTAGTATTGCAAATGAACACAATTTGGACAGCTATTTTAATTGAACACTTTTTGTAACTATCACATTTATGTTGAGTATTAAGCAATTAATTAAATTGGAAGCAAATTGCTACAAGATAATGGAAAAAGGTAAAGAATCTATTCCTATTATTGGAGTTGGATGCACTATCACTGCATGACAGTGCTCCTGCTCCATTTAAGCCTGTTTCTGAAGTGCAATTGGACCCATGCATTTCTCTGTGAGGTTAAAACTATTTATATACAAGCAATAATGATTGAAGACGAAAAGAAACTATGAATTTAAAGGTACTTGGGTTTGATATTATGTGGGATTGTTTGGAGAGAGGAAATGGAAATGTTTTTTAATAAAGATACAATCTTAAAAATAAACAGAAGAAGCCAAACTACTTATGTTACCCAGGAATTATGAACACCAAATAGCTAATTCCTCCTGAGGTCATGTCTAAATATGCTTGTACTGTCCACAATGTTCAGAATTAATAGTGTTGCTTCCTTCAGAGCACACTGAGTTAGCAGATTATAGAACAAAAGATAAGAGTTCCTATGAATATTAACGCAATATAGTAGGTGTAACTCCTCTTCCACTATGCATACTTTTACTTTGCACAGCAAATGGAATCTGTGGTCAGCCACAGACCATACATCATTTGTCTTGATTTTTTTCAAGACAGACTCCAAATTCACATAGCTTTTATTTTGGTGTATGGTTAAGCTTTTCCTAGTTTATTATTACTTACTGTTAATCTCTTACTGTAGCTGAATTAAACATTGCTAAGAGAACTCAGTAGAAAACACATTCTATGTAGGATTTAATGCTATCTGTAAGCCTAGAAATATATGAGAGGGTGCTCTGAGTACATAAGAACTTCTCTTCCTCTATTCTGAATATCATGTCAGAGTTAGAGGCTCTGAAAAGTGGCATATAATATGAAATCAAGTTCTACCATGACTGAAAATTGTGCTACTTCTCTAAGTATGATACTTAGTGATTCGTGCTGTTTGCCTAATAAATTATTTCTGCCCTAGATTGCTTAAATTTATCACCTCCAAATAATCTCTGTCAAAGAACACTCTTTACTTTGTTTTTGAAAAGTTAAAGTTGAAAATTTCCTTTGTAATGTAACACTTTCCTTTAAATCTTGACTATGCTGATGATCACAATTTAGTGTACTACTTAGCATGTAAGTAATAAATTTGAATATAATTAGCAACTGAAATCTATTTGTCTTCTAATAAAAATTAATCTGTATAATTTCAGCTGTTTGTAAAGATGAAACAAACCCATAATTTCCCTTATTGTTCAATTATTGAAAAATCATTTTGATGTTCTTCCTAACTTGTTGAAGACCAGCTCCAACAATGAATTCAGCAATCCAAGTAGGAGCTGTGGGGGCAGCGAGGATGTAAAGCAGGTACCCACTCCCACACTCTTGCTTCAACAAGTCAGGAGAAATTGAGGTGATGGAAGAGTCAGTGATTGGTCACACAGCAGAGTTTTCTCTGAGGAAATAAAGCTTGAGTCACTGAGGCCAACATTCTTCATAACCACCAAAAAACTCTGAATTCTTTGAACTCTTTGAGGGCCAGTGAGAACAATTAACTTTTAACAGGGGAAAGAATTACACATGTGCACACACACACGCACAAACGCACACACATAAAGTCAATGAATAAGGTAAGACAATCTCTTGTAACTTCACATACATGTGCATACATACATGCGTACATACATGCATACCTACATACATACATACTCATTTACACATCGGATAGATGGAGCAAAGCTCCAACCAACCTTACATATATACATATTTTTATATATACATTTGGTAGATTGAGAAAACTCGGAGCAGGCTCCCACAAACTTAACATTTGTACATATATGCATATAAATATATATGCATATATATGTGTATTGCATATATATCATATCATGCAAATATGCGTGTATATGCATATACATGCATGAACATATGCATGTATGCACATATTCACATATATACATATACACATATACATTTGGTGAATGGAGCAAATTCTAATGAACAGTCTCCAACAATTTCTTTTTTCCCTTAGCTTTTAATGCAACCAAACGGGAAAAGGAATTAGACAGAACCATGCAGGATCTAAAAATGGAAGTAGAAACAATAAAGAAATCACAAAGGGACAATAGCCTAGAGATAGAAAACCTAAAAAAAAGATCAGGAGTCATAGACACAAGTATCACCAACAGAATACAAGAGATGGAAGAGAGAATCAAATGTGCAGAAGATACAATGAAAAACATTGACACAACTGTCAAAGAAAATGCAAAATACAAAAAGCTACTCACCCAAAATATACAAGAAATCCAAGGCACAATGAGAAGGCCAAACCTAAGGATAATAGGTATAGATGAGGGGGAAGACTCCCAACTAAAAGGACCAGTAAATATCCTCAACAAAATTATAGAGGAAAACTTCCCTAACCTAAAGAAAGAGATGTCCATAAATATACAAGAAGCTTACAGAACTCCAAATAGTTTAGACCAGAAAAGAAATACTTCCCGCCATATAATAGTCAAAACATCAAATGTACAAAACAAAGAAAAAATACTAAAAGCAGTAAGGGAAAAAGGCAAAGTAACATATAAAGGCAGACCTATAAGAATTACACCAGACTTCTCACCAGAGACCATAAAAGCCAGAAGATCCTGGATCGATATCATACAGACCCTAAGAGAACACAAATGCCAGCCCAGACTACTATACCCAGCAAAACTGTCAATCATTATTGATGGAGAAACCAAAATATTCCATGACAAATCCAAATTTACACAGTATCTCAACACAAATCCAGCACTTCAAAGAATAATTGGTGGAAAACTCCAACACAAGGAGGGAAACTACAACCCAGAAAAAGCAAGAAAGTAATCTTCCAAAAACCCCAAAAGAAGATAGTTACACAAACATATCTCCACGGATGTTAGCCCAAAAGCTTGGATTAGCGAAGACTCAACCCACAGACCACATGAAGCTCATGAAGAAGGAAGACCAAGAGGGGATGCCTCAGTTCTACTTAGAACGAGAAACAAAAATGCTCAAGGGAGCAAATAGGGAAACAAAACATGGAACAGAAACTGAAGGAGGGGCCATCAGGAGACCATTCCACCTGGGTATTCACCCCATGTACAGCCACCTAATCTAAACACTGTTGTGGATGGCTGGAAGTGCATAATATGAGAAACATGATATAGCTGTCTCCTTAGAGGTCAGCCAAAGACTAACACACTCAGAGGACAATGTTCACAATTAACCACTGATATGATCAGAGGTTTCCCAATGGAGAACTTAGAGGACTGAAGGAGCAGAAAGGGTTATTGACCCCAGGTGGAAAGCAACAATACCAAACAACCAGAGCCCCCCAGGGTCTAAACCACCAGCCTGGGAACACAAAGGGAGGGACCCAAGTCTCCAGAGGTATATGTAGGGGAGGATGGCCTAGTCGGACATAGGTGGGAGAGGAGTTTCTTGGTCCCATAAAAAAAAAAAAAAGAAAATGAACACACAGTGGGGGGGGATGTGAGGGTGGGGAGGGGATAGTGAGGGGGGTAGGTGCCATCACTGCCTCAGAAGCATGAGGAGGGGGATGGGATAGGTTTCTGGGTGGTGGGAGGAAGTAGGCTAAGGGGATAAAATCTGAAACGTAAATACTACAACCAATTTTAACAAGCAGAAAAAAAAAGTCTTCAGAACCAACATCTTTAAAAAAAATGTCAGCCCCCTGAGGGTGGGATTTTTTTTTTCTTGATACTAAAACTTGTTCTGAGAATTGTATATTGCAGAATACACAGCCTTGGTGTATCTACTCATCAAGCATACTGAGGAGACCTGCCCAAACCTCTGATGTCCTGGAATTCCATCTGGATTCAGTGAAGACACAGCATCAGAGGCTTATCAACTTACTCTTTCCCCTACCCCTCTTCTAAAATCTCAACGCCCTTAATCAGCTTGAAGAAGTTAAAGAAGAGTCAGCGCCCCTATTTCCTGAGCTTGGGGACTAATGTGGTTAATAATGGTCTGTCTTTCTAGGGACAAGTAGTGGTTTTGTTGGAACAGGGGGACTTATTGCATAAGCTAGGACTTATTGCATAGCCATAACCTATTGGTAGAAATCTGTATAATTATTATCAAGATGAAGTTATAATTTCTTAAATGGTACAAAATTTACTTGGATCTCAAATTTAAGGTTTTCATTGGTACGAGCCTCTTATTAATATAAAAATGAGATGAATATTGATACGCTCATGGGCATTGTGCCTGTATAACACATTTAGGAATACAATGCCTAGACCCAGCCCTTTTTTAACTTTTTTAACTGATTTGGGACAGTTAACCTATGAGTTAAGGGACTATAGCAAATTCATATTTTTGAGTTTATTGTTAGGGTGTTTTCCATATTTTATTTAGAAATAGCTGAGAGGAGTGAACAGACAACAGTCCAGGTTACCTTACATGGATAGTTGGTTTTCAAAACATCAGAAGTCCATAGAACTGACGCTACAAATATTTATATATTAATGTTCATATTGATTAGAGACCTGTCTGCTCCTGACAGCTTCCTGTCGTGGATTCTAAGAAGAAATTGAGCATCCTTGGAGTTACTCCAGTTGTGTGGTAAGAGCCACTAGGCAAGAATTGCCTCTCTCCATCTACAGACAAATTACTGTCCAGAAAAGGACACACATGCAGAATAGTCGGCTGATTATATCTGCCTAGACAGAGTAATCAGCCCTTAATAATCTTGCATCACCAAGGTCTGTCAGATGATTCTGGGCCAGAAGGCTGAAGATTTGATGCTACAACGTTCGGTAGTAAAGGGGCTTTTCAGGTGTTCAGAGGTCTTTATAAATTGGCTAAGTTTTAGAAGCTATGCTTTGTGCTTCCCACAATTATAGTTAACTGAGTCTTTCTGGATTTCTGACGGGGTTGAAAACTTATAGCTATTTACCTTAAGAGAAAAGATTTGAGTGGATGGTCGTCAGCTGACATTCATCCTAAAGCCAGGTTCAGAACTAAATGTTTTAGTTAGGATAGATGACAGAAGTGCTGGTTAGTCAACAAAAGGATGGACTGGGTAGTAGGACTATCTTGTACCTCAGTGGTACAAATTGGCATAATTATGCTCTAATTGTATTTTGAGAGAAAAGTTTCATTTTAACAGGAAGGGTGATGTGTAGGAGGAGCTAAGGTAGGAGGAGTACTGAGAGGAAGAAAATGAGTAAGAAGAGGAGAAGAAGGAGAGGAGAAGCTAGGTGATGAAAGAGAGAAAGAGGGGGGAGACAGGGAGGCAGATATTCATGTATCTCCACCAGTCAAAGATAGTTGTTATATCTAGGTTGGTCAGTGGGTTACACCTCTGATTGAACCATTCCAAACTTATAACGCTTATGATTAACATTATTTTTTAAAAAATGTATAAATGCAAAAAGGAAAAGAGGGCATGGGATAGGAGTTTTCTAAGGGGGTGGAATGGGGAAAGGGGATGCCATCTGAAATGTAAATATCCAATAAAGATTTTCACATTAAAAAATTATATTATAATTATTTAAAAATCTTTGTAACTTGTAGAGAGAAAGTCATTATTGCTGTCATTATATGAATTATGATCTTCTCAATTTTTAGTTGATGATACCATTTTTCAATGACTAGGCAGTTATCGAAGTCCTGGGATTACAGTTTCAAATCTCATGCTTTCTTAGGATTTGTTAAATTTAGATGAGGTTTAGTCATTGCTACTCTATTTGGATTTACTATCAGAGAAGGGGCAAAGTTGTACACCTCACCTTAAATACTTTTAAAGGATTTGTTTCATTTGGAAGTGGTATGTGTGTGTGTGTGTGTGTGTGTGTGTGTGTAAATGGGTGGCAGTTGTGTGTGTTTTTGTGTGTGTCTGTGTGTGGGATTCTGTGTATGTGTGTATGAATTTAGGTGCCTATATATTTCAGAAGAGGGTGTCAGATCCCCTGGAGGCAGAGTTACAGGGATCTGAAAACTGCTACTCAGTGTGAGTGCTGGAAACCACATTTGGGTTCTCTGCTTTAAGGCTTTGTCATATTATCATCTGAAATTTGAACTTTACTGAACCCATCAAACCAATGTAAGAATCAGGGTCTCTCTAAGCATTTTGTTTATTTGTTTTATTTTTTAATTTTTAATTGGTTATTTTTTATTGGATATTTTATTTGCTTACATTTCAGATGTCATCCTCTTTCCCCATTTCCCCTCCCTAGAACTCCCCATTCCATCTCCCCTCCTCCTTTTTGCTTTTATACCATTTTAATTACATGTAAATATTAAGGTCAATTCTAGGTTGAGGGACTATCAATACAATAAATGCAAATAGTCAAGGAACAAGCAAGACAATAAACAAAAATAGTCATTTTATTTTAACCAAGACAGATCCTAACAACAGAGTATGTGCTCCTGGAAAAAGTCTGATGAGAGAGCACTTATTGAAATATTGCAGGAGTCCCTGGAATGCAGCTTTTTGTATGCTAACAGCTTGCAGAATTCCCTAGAGTAAAATGCTGTCTTAGAAAGGATTATAGATTTATATAAAGAAAATATTAGTAATTACATAAAAAAATTAAAATGTCATGGACCATAAGTTCCTATTTTGGGGACATATTATAATGTCCAGATGGTATCAGATGATGTGTCCCCCAATGTAACCTAGAGATAGATTAGCAACAATATTGCAGATGATTTACTTTTACTTTCATCCTTAGACATGCCCAGTATTGACCAAGGTTAGAAGTTTGTCACATAGATTTAAAAAAAAGAAGAAGAAAATCAAAAACAAAAGCAAAAGAAACTAACACAAAACATTTTACTACAATAAGTACAATTGGATATCTTTGATCTTAGCATTCTTGTGCTCATGTCTTTCTAGCTCCTGACTAATTTTGTCTGCCTGTCTCTAACGTTATATTTGAAAAGAATAGTAACAATGATGTTTTAATTATTTTACTATCAATTCTCACCATACAGAAAATTACCTGAGGCAATGGCGGCCTCTAAGAAGACTTGCAAACTATTCCACAGATACCAGGACAAATGTGACTATCGTAAACAAAATTAACATACTATATTTATTTGTATTTATATTATATTTATTTATTTATTTATTTAAATTGAGAGAGAGAGAAAAGAATAGAGAGTGACTCAGATAAGTTATAAGTTATAGAAAATCACTTATACATGACTTCAGATACACACAGCATCCAGGTGTCGTGCTTCTCTGTCAGCCTTAACGTTGTGGTTTATGACATAATTCTACAGGAAGTGTCTCACCACCCAAAAAAGTCATAAGGAAAGGAAGAGGTGACCCTCTTCCAATCTCTTTTTTAAATTTGAGATCCACATAATAATAAAAGAATTTTTGATAACGTAACTATTTACCAAGTGTAACTGTATTTTATGAATAAATTCAGGGTCTAGGAACAAATGCTTAATTGGCTATGCCCTCTGGCCTTTAGGTAACTCATGAATATGGAGATGTCTTGAGGTTCTTCGGCCTGTAGTCAAGCCCTCTACCTGTGCACATGACCTATGGCCACAAACCTCTTTTGGGGAGGGGCTGTAGAGGGCTGTCCTACTGTGCCTTAAAGGCGGATTGATGGAGGTCTTCAGCCTCATGTCAGGAGCCTGGAGTCTGGGAGCATGGCAAAATGCATGCGGTCTCTTGCAGGGAAACCTGCTGGCTCTCCGGTCATCTCTAGCCAGTGCTCCACCAGAAACCATGCTGTCCTTTCACGGTCCTACAGACTCCTAACAACATTCTACTATACCTATAGATCAATGCCTTGGTCATTGTGTAATGCTAAAGTACATTTAACATTACACAAACATAATTTTTTGTTTGTTTGTATAGTTTTTAATTTTGTCATATTTTTAAAATCTGTGTGACAAACTTCAATACTGGATTATGTCTAAGGATGAAAGTAAAAGTGATTCATCTGTAATATAGACACTAATAGTCTCTTGGTTATGTTGGGGAACACATCCTTCTGATACCATTGACACATGATCACTTATCACATGGACATGATATATGATAATATATCACTTCTCTTGATAAAGATGGAAATTAACTCATAGAGCAACAACCATATAATATGCACATAGAGATTTAGGCACACTCAGCCTTAGAAAAGATGTCCTCAACAAACTCTCCCCTCAAGACTCAGGGATGTACAAAGTAGAGAAAGCAGAACTATCGTAAGAGTCAGAGAAGGAAGATGACCCCAAGGAAGATAGCTCCAGACTGATGTACAAAGACACTCAGATTGTGGAAGCACACACAAGACCAGTACAGGTTCTAACCAAACCCAACTGCAGCACTAAGAAGAGGAAGTAGTTACCATCTATATGCAATTAATTGCTGCCTGATGGAAAAAAGAGCCTGTTTTCTCCAATACACTGTCATTGAGTGTATCCCAACTACACAACAGGGATGTCCGGTGTAAAATAGACTCAAATCTTTTCCTCTCCCCTTCCTCATAGTCTCTTATTCTGAACTTCTTCTAGTTGTGGATCTCTGTTGTCATCTACATACAGCTCTTAATCATCCTAATAGAGAATTTTAGCTCAGCCCATTTAAAGAATACTGTAGCTCAAGATATCAACAACGACAAAACAAAAGGTCCAGATAGTAAAGAAGAAAATAGCCATATCATTTAGGATTTACAGAATTTATATATTAAATGAAGTTGGGCATTGATGAAAATATTTTCTAACTTAACAAACACTAAAGAGCTACACTTTCAGTAAAACTCTCATTGTGTTGGGAAAGCATGGCTGGGAATGAATGTAAACTTCTTGCTGCTGTTATCATGTCAACAGCAGAGTTCAAGGTTCAGGTTTACATAGAAGCAGCAATACAAGATAGTAATCATAGTACTGTGAAGAAAGATGATTCAGTTTATAATTTATTTACTTTACAATTGTGAATACTATAATATGTAGCTATTTGTTATGAAAAAGGGAAATAGAGTGTCTCTATAGTGATTTTTATTTTTCTTACAATAAATATTTCTTTAAGTCAGAATGTGATGTTACTGTCACCACTAATCTATCAGTGAAATAGGTAATTTGGTATTTTGTACAAAAATGTGTTTTGACTTGGACAAAATTTGATTCAATTGTATCTTTTCTACTTATTTGCTATGCCATGTCTGGATTTCTTGAAGGCTCAATATCTTCACCAGCAAATTGTGGATGAAGATACCTGTTTCATCGGATTGTCATGAAAATGTATTGAAGTAATAAACCTACAGCTCTAAGTGCAGGTTTGAGTCAATTGGTATTTTAACTGGAGCTACCTCCATTTGATAAAACTGCAAAAATTTGATATAGAAAGTTATGTAGTGTATCATATATGCTTAAAATCAGTAGTAGCTTATTTTCACAGAAAATGATAAAACATGTCTGAAAAAATAGATGAGGAGAAACAAATAACTGGGGACATCTCATTTAGTAACTACTGCAAAAAGAGTTTTGAAATCCAGTAGCTTTGTAAATAGAATAAGATTTTTTTATGAAGCTTAGGTTCTCAGTCTCCACCACAAAGGAAAACATAAGATTATGCAGAGCATATTTAATACATAAACTTGAGGAGTTTGTAGAATTATATAGGTATAAAAGGATAATAAGTCAACAAAAAGAAGTCTTAAATATAAACTAAAGAGAAAAACAGGTAAGAAAGAATGTGGGATTTTTGTGGGTTTTTTAAAAGCATGAGATGTTATTAAAATGGCTTGGTCTTTATTGGCATTGGCTTGTGGAATGTTTTAAGAAGAATCATAGTTTGGATCATTATTCATATTTAATCCCACTCTTCATTGTAGTCTCCCATGAGAAGCAAAATTGCCCAGAGTGCCCTTCACTGACTTGCGACTGTATTGCTTATAATTAATAAGTATCAAAATAAAGCATGCTCATGATAAATGAAGTTCTCACAAAATTGTGCCATCTGGTATACTAACTCAGTGCAAGGGATGGGTAATGAGCCATGAAATCTACGGTGAAGCATACATTCACCATATGTAATAGGTCATGAAAGAAATAAAAGATGTAAACTATGAGGCAAACAAGAAATCCAAGTATGCATATTTAATGTAGAGAGTTTATTACATTTAAGTATTTCTTAGTACATATGTTTCTTAATAATTATATTTATTGGTATTTCTTGAACACATAGCAACTCCCCTACCTTACCTCCTGAGTACTAAGATTACAGATGTGTGTGATTACACTGTAACAATTTGCATTTTTAAGGAACATAAAATATTCAAATTTATAGGGTATCTTGATATTTTGGAATGTGTAAACATATATATTCAAGTCAGAATGGACACATATATCTCCTCATCTACTGATAATGTCTTTGAGGTAAAAGCATTAAAAACCTCTTTGTTCTAGCTTTTAAAGATATACAGTAAAATACTGTTACCCAACCACACAAAAGAATGCAAGCACTCAGATAAAAATTTGAACTGAAAGTTGGAAAGCTCATTCTTCATTAGGAACCAAAAAAAGTGAATGTTACACACTTCTACAACAACACAAAAATGATCTGTTATAACTTAATCACCTTTTAATATTCTTAGGTTTTTTTTATTTTGGGGATTGATTTTCTAGATTATGAACTCTAGAAGGCACATCCAAACCATATCATCTACTTAACAAGTTTTTATTTAAACAACATTTACAAACAGCCTGTCTTTGGGAAAAAAGTAATAGTTTAACTCATATTTGTTTTATTTAATTTTTCTACCTTTGTGGTTTTAGGATTTATTCAGATATTAAAATGTTTACTATAGTGAAACAAATTAATAAATTTATAATCACCTAGTTATTGCTTCTTAGAACAGAGAAACAAATGTGTAGTTAGTTAATTTTTAAAATATTGAGCAATAACACTAACTCTAGACCAAATGTTATAGAAAGATTTATGTTGCATATTGTCACTCTGAATAATGTAGCCACATGTCCTCAAAGACTCTTTTTTCCTATTCAAATATTGGCAATACATAGTGAATACTATTAGTCTATGAGAAAGGAAAAAATACATTATCTTTTGGAAAATACTTTTCTTATTTAGAATTTACACTTGGAAGTACTTCATTTTCTTCCACAAGCAATCAATACTCGTTTCTTAGTGAAGAAGTCCATTCTCATCAGGAATGTAGTAAAAGGTAAAATCAGTATTGTTGATGAACATTCCTCTGTGATACAACTTTAGCCAAGGAACTACTACTGCTATGAATCTGCCTGATATTTCTGAATATATTAAATGACATCTGTATGGGGGTTATTAAAGGCTTCCTAGAAGGATTTAGGATCCCAAGGTCCATCTCACAGATTTACTAAAAACCATGATGGAATTTGGCCACTTTTCATTTGTTAATTTATTAATTAAAATGTTTTATGAGATTTTCATCTCTTGAGGTTCAGCTTATTAGTACATTAGTTGGTATCTCATCAAGTAAACACATTCCCAGAATGCAAGTCTCCAGAACAGTAATCAGTGTTGCATCAATGAGATCTTGTCTGGGAACTCAATCAGTTATATGATAAAATAGTAATGTTTTTTAAAAGACTCAACACACCATTTCCTCCTTAGAATTCTTGTACTAACTTTTATGTGTTCATAACACTCTCTCAAAGGCAATGATAAATATCCCTGTATCTCTTGCAAGAAATTTTTAAGTTAATAGCTGGCATCAAAGACTCATTGTCTTTGATTGAAGAAGACCCTTTCTTCTTCTTCTTTTTCTTCTTCTTCCTCTTCTTCCTCTTCTTCTTCTTCTTCTTCTTCTTCTTCTTCTCTTCTTCTTCTTCTTCTTCTTCTTCTTCTTCTTCTTCTTCTCTCTCTCTCTCTCTCTCTCTCTCTCTCTCTCTCTCTCTCTCTCCCCCCTCTGTTCCTCTGCCTCTGTCTATGTCTCCCCCCACCTCTCTCTGTCTCTTTCTCTCTAATAACTTACATTGAAGTGTATATCTTGTGTACTCAGTTCAAGTTACTATAATAGAAATACAATAAACTCAACTGTTCATAAACAACACATATTTATTTCTTACAGCTCTGGAGATTGAAGGTTTAAGATCAAGGCACCTGCAGATTGGAGAATGGAACTGAAATTTTTTCTTACCAAAAAAAGATTATAAAGGTACTGACCACATTGATGAGTGCTGATCCAACAAACCCTTAGGACCGAACTATCTCCTGAATGATCTGCTTTGTGATACTGTCATATTACGGTTTATGATGATATAGGTTTTAATATTGAGTTATGTTTGGGCCTTGAGTCTGTTAACCATATCAATAAATGAATTAACTGATTAGTTCACTGCTGAACAAACTATAAACAGATGAGTCTTGATTAGAAGAAGGCCACTCAGCTAGGGTGTCTTGGGCAAAGTTCTTATTTATCTCTCGCATTCCATTCTGCCATGTAATGCTTCCAAGCTGCCATAAGGTAAGGAGCTCTTCCATATTTTCTTCACCTGTCCTCTCCCATAATGAAGTCAGATTCTCAAGAACTGGACATACACACACAAACACACACACACACACACACACACACACACAGAGTTCATTTCCACTTAAGCTGTTTATATAAAGTATTTTCTCATATTGCTGAAAAATGATTGGCATAGGGGTTAGCATGTGGATTTCAATGGGAAAAGTATATAAATTGCATTATAGCATTTAGTTATTCAGGTAAACATAGGTAGCTAATGTGAGTAGCTCCCAAAAGTGAGGGATTTGTAGATCATATCCCTGTTTTATTTTTATTTCTATTCCTGTTTGGGGGGGGCATCAAAACTCAAAGCATCTTGGGAAACAAAGGTTTGACTTTATCTTAGTGCTTAGAGGCTATCATGAAGAAATGTCAAGGTAAGGGTTCAAGGGAGGGACTTGGACTTCGACCTAGGAATGGTACATAGACCATAGAGGAATGCTGCTTACTGGATCACTCTTTTGGTTCTTCTTAAAGCCACCTATTTTATACTACCAAGGAGCCTTCTATCCCTGGTAGCCTCACACAGAAATCTGGTTTATCTACATCAATATTAGTCAAAAAAAAAAGAAGAAGAAGAAGAAGAAAAGAAAAGAAAGAAAGAAAGAAGAAAACTTTCCCTAGACCTGTCTACAAGTAAATCTGATGGAAGTATTATCTCAACTGAGGTTTTCTCTTTTTATATGACAATAATTTGCATTAAGCTGACAAAAAGCTAGCCAGAAAAATCCCTAACTTGGAAAGATTTTAAAAATTCAATTATATAATGTTCACTTTAGTACTTACAGACTATTATTATAACTGATTTATATGTTTAAGCTAGTAAAATTCCCACAAAAATCTAATCACTATAAATTGAGGTGCTTGATTTAAAATATTTAAATTATCAAAAGAACTATCAGAGTGACTCAAGATATTAATGGTTTTGCAGGGAGATGGAGGTGTTTCTTCTGAGAGAAGCAATGGCCACCATCATGTACAACTTTTATTTGAAGCTGCATATTATACAAATTTGGTATAAATCTTTAGTTTTTATGTCTAGAGAAAGATGTAGGTATTTTATGAAAGAAAAAAGAATACGTAAGTCCAAATGGTCTTGCAACAGGAAAGTTGCTATGCAAAGTTCCCTCCTTTAGTTCCCCATGTGCTTTGTTGGTATACTAGAGCAGCCAATCAAATTCTGTTATCTTATATGAGATTCTGTTTAACAGACTTATTCAAGACCAATTAGAAACTGATCTTCCAATTTTCATCTTATTTTACCTGCTATTTATGATTTACTTATTTATTTTTTATTACATTACTCTTTATTTGCAGTCTAACCTTTATCCCCTCCTGTTCTGCCTTCCAACAGTTCCTCATCCCATTCTTCCTCCCCCTGTCTCCAAGAGGATGTACCCACTCCCCATAGCCCCACACAGCCTGCCAAGCCTCCCCACTCCCTGTGCTCCTCACAAATACACAACATACATGAAGAATATGAATCAAAACCTAAAACATCTGCATTCATAAAATTCAATGTTACCTATAACCATGACAATAAGTGGAATGGGAAATACTAAAAAAAAAAAAAAATGAGTGGTGTCTCATTCAATAGCAGAAATGAAGAACACATCTAGAAATTTTATGAAGGGATAAGATCATTAATCATTCAGTGTAATTTGGGAATTGAGATATCCTGACTCAGAAAAGCTGGTACATTTAACATCAAATAAATTTGCTTTAATAGTCTTTATAAAGAATAATGAAATTTCCCTAGTTTTTAGCCCAACTTTAGGGTTATCAAAATGGTATATTATAAAAATCAGCCAATGAAACAGAATACTTTCTGATATGGAGAGAGGAAGAGCAGGTTGGGTATTTGAGGAACCTGGTTTTAACCAGAGATTTTCAGAAAGGACCCGCTTATTTTATAGTGTAACTCTTTTGCTCTTGGTCCATCTCCCATGATCCAGAGAGTCAGAAACAAAATTTACAGCTACATGGAAAGGAGAATAGTCTTAATTTTTAAGAAACTAAAGTATCCCTGGCTTGGGTAATTTAAATTCGAAGGCTCTCAATTAAAACTACACTATGGTATTATCAACCTCTGTCTATCCTAGCCATAAAGCTCACATTCTCAAAAAAGACTGTCAATCAACTGCACAAATACAACTTAAGGATATATCTATAGCCAAGGATTAACAAATATTTGTGAAAACTATCTAAGAAAGGTTAAAGTGTGTGTGTGTGTGTGTGTGTGTGTGTGTATATATATATATATATATATATATATATATATATATATATATATGAGGGTTAATATTTTGGCCCAAAATCAAAGATTAAAATATCTTACAGATAAACACAGCAGCTATCACTGTATATAAGCAAGTTCTCCTTTCTGTTTCCTCCCATGACTAAACTGTGATTTCCTTTGCATTTATCCTGAAATAAATTAAACATCAGTTTTGCTTTCACAATGACAGAGTTTTCCCAAAAAGATGTATGAACTTTAGATATATATTAGTTAAGATTTTAGTATATATTTCATTAATAAAAAGGACTTTTATTTGAGAGGTAGTATCGAAATAGAGTGACTACTAATAGTACAAGACAAAACAAAAAGCACCCAGAACTTCAAAGTAATAGTTTTTTTTCCTGTTAGAAATGGGAAGTTTGTTCAAGTTCATCTGTAGAGAAACATAGTGAACTACTAAGCCACAGGGCTGAAGGAGAAAAATCACAAAACGGAGAGCTCTGATCCTTTCTGAAAAGTATTCTTGGAGCATATGACTGAATTAAATACTTAAAACCTTTCCTTGACCTGATACCATTATTATATTGTTATTCTTATTAGACAAGACTAAATTTGAAATGCTATTTGTGTTAAGACGACCTTAGAATAGAAACTGGGCAGCTAAATTTGGCTTGATTGTTAGTCAATGAAAATTCTTTTAGTTATAACCATGGTTCTGTATGTCTAAATTTTCACTCTCCAAACAATTGAGAACAAGATGGAACTTAGATTCAATATTCACAGTCAAGGACTCCTCATACTATAAGGTACATTGATGATAAATGACTATATCGCTATGTTCTGGTTGTTTCACAGTAATAACTTTCTTGGTAAAACAGTTATCACAGATGAGATGGCTGTCATTCTAGTGAGATTATATCTTCTGGGTGACTGTCATTCGAAAACATTTCCACAGAAGCTTTGTTAGTCATAACATAATCTGTGTTTTCTTATGTCAAAGTACATTTATCCTCAGTATATTTTAATTGTTGGAACATAGAAAAATAAAAATAAATTAGTTCAAGATTGACCAATCTTCTAAAAGTATCCCAGAATCAATATCAAACAAGGGTAACTTTAGAAAAACACATTATTTATGGTATACCAAGTTTAAGCAATGCTTTAGCAAAAAAAAAAAAAAAAAAAAAAGTTGCACGATAAAAAATGAAACTAATTACTATTACATAATACTCTTAACTATTCTCCTAGTTGCATTCCTCCTATAGAGGTTAATAATCTGTAATGTTTTAATAACTTTAATTTGCTCTTAATCATTTTAGATAATCTTCAAATCTCTAACTTTGTGTAGGACCCCGAAGGGCTTCCATGCCCTGGCTGAGACTTTCATGTGCTGCTGTCTGACAAGTAACATTCTGCTGTTTTTCTAACATCAAAACATCCTGATGTAGGCATGGTGCCTCAGGAAGGGAATTTACACTTGACAGTCCATTGCCCCCCAGTTGAGTTCCTCTTTATGTTTTTCCTTCCCTGGCTTGGTGTATATATTGAACCTGCTCAATAAAAGCTTTGGCATTCTCTCATAATGAATGACCTGAGTCTGTGTCTTCCTTTAATACCCCAGGCTTATGCCCAAGCTGGGTACAAGCACTGGTGCTGTCAACTTTGGTGTTTCATGAGACTGCTCCCAGGGTAAAAGTGCTTGAATAGTCAGACTCACAACCTGTGTCTGATCATCAGAACTCACGGAATGATGGAAAGAGAGAACCTACTGTACTAAGTTGTCCTCTGATCTCTGCATGTGCATCCTCACGTGCATATCTCGCAAATACATCAAAAGAATAATAAATACAAAATTAAAAATTATTTTCAAAACCTTTAACTGTTTTACTCAAGTCAAGCTCTTTAAAATATCCCAATTCATAACTTTACCTGCAATAGCAGATCTGCACACCCCACTTCCCAGCCCACAGCTCTGCCTGACACCCTGGAGGTCAACTCCTACTCAGGACTACCAGGTGAAACACCCATAACCTAATTTTCACCTACTGTGTGTCTCGAAAGCCTAGCAGCCATGATGTCTGCCCAGTCCTTTTTGAACTCCATCTACTGGTCCAACTCTTTACCTGCAATTGTGTATCTACATTGCATCTCCTGGTTCATAGCTCTGCATGCCTCCTAATAGACCTTCTGCCTCCAGGGACAACTTGACCCAGATGCCTACTACTCCTAGGGATGACTAAGAGAGCCGAAAGCAGAGACAACCAGATGGCTAAAGCAAACACAAGAACCCAGTCAACAAAATTCAATGCAATATGACACCATCAGAATCTGGCTCTCATACTTCAGCAAACCCTGGGTATCCTAACACATCTGAAGAACAAGAATATGACTTTAAATCTCATAATATGTTGATTATGGAGTCTTTTAAAGAGGAAATAAATAAATTCCTAAAAGAATACAGGAAAATATGATCTCACAAGTAGAAGGTTTTAAAGAGGAAACAAATCTCTAAAGGAAGCACAGGAAAATACAATCAAACAGGTGAAGGAAATTAATAAAACTGTTCAAGACCTGAAAATGGAAATAGACCCAATAAGGAAAACACAAACAAAGGCAACTCTAGAAGTGGAAAACACCGAACAAGATCAGGAACTATAGACACAAGTGTCCCCAACAAAATACAAGGTGTGGAAAAGAGAATCTCAGGAGTAGAAGACACAATAGAAGAAACTGATACAAAGCTCAAAGAAAATGCCACATCTAAAAAATTCATATCATAAAACATCTAAGGAATTTGGGACACTATGAAAAGACCAAACTTAATAATAGGGAGAAGATACCCAGTTCAAAGGCCGAGAAAGGTACTTTCAACAAAATCATGGGGGAAAAAACCTTCCCTAACCTAAAAAAGAGATGTCTATAAATGTACAAAAATACCAAATACATTGTACCAGAAAGAAAAATCCTTCCACCATATAGTAATCAAAACACTAAATGTACAGAACAAAGAATATTAAAAAGCTGCAAGATAAAATGCCAAGTAATATACAAAAGCAGACCTACCAAAATTTTATCTGAATTCTCAACAGAGACTCCAAAAGTCAGAAGGTCCTGGACAAATGTCTCACAGACACAAAGAGACAAAAGATGTCAGCCCAGACTATTATACCCAGCAAAACTTTCAATCATCGTTGTGGTAAATAATACTAAAAATCCCAGTGTGGGGTTTTTATCTACTTTTAATCATTTATGTTCCCAGATGAAAGCACACAGACATCCTTTATATTTTTAAGTATGCCTTGGGTAACAAAGTAGCTGGGCAACTGCCTACTCTTAATGCTGTTAGAATCTAAATTCCCACTGATAATCTCAAGCCATCACTCACTATTTCTAGGTTTTATCTGGTTGCTGTTAGCTCTAATTGGCCAGCCCATGTGGCCACATTTTCATTCATACCCTATGGCAGCACTTTCACCCTCCTGGTAGTTCTTTTTCTATGTTGATTATTTCTTCTTCTTCTTCTTCTTCTTCTTCTTCTTCTTCTTCTTCTTCTTCTTCTTCTTCTTCTTCTTCTTCTTCTTCTTCTTCTTCCTCTTCCTCTTCCTCTTCCTCTTCCTCTTCCTCTTCTCTCTCTCTCTCTCTCTCTCTCTCTCTCTCTCTCTCTCTTTCTCTCTCTCTTGACCACTGAGATTCTTCCCCCAAGTTAATTGTGGTTGGTGAATAAAGATGCTGAAAGCTAATAGTGGGCAGAAGAGACAGTTGGGATTAAGGTTTCTTGGGCATGGGAGAAGCAGACAGAAGCCACCATGGGAGAGAGAAAAAACATTCAGGACAGGAGAAAGGAGAATCTCCATGGGATAGCTGGGCCATGAAAACATGGCCATGTGTGCTGGCCAATTGAACTGAGCACTTTTCTGCATATAAGAAACACACCTCAGTGAAAAATACAATCACTACCTCAGAGTAAAAAGCTGGGAAAAAATTTCCAAGCAAATGGTCCCAGGAAACAAGCTGGAGCTCCCTTTCTGATATTGAATAAAATTGACTTTCAACAAAAAGTTATCAAGGTCTGTCAGATGATTCTGAGTCAGAAGGCTGAAGATTTGATGCTCCAATGTTCTGTAGTATAGAGGCTGTCCAGGTGTTCAGCGGTCTCTATAAATTGGCTAAGTTTTAGAAGCTATGCTTTGTGCTTCCTATAATTTCAGTTAACTCAGTCATTCTAGATTTCTGATGGGGTTGAAGACCTATAGTCTCATAGCCAATCTTGGCTATTTACTTTGAGAAAAAAGATCTGAGTGGAAGGTTTTCAACTGACATTTATTCTAAGCCAAGAAAAAAAGCCAGGTTCAAAACTAAGTGTTTTCGTTAGGAGAGACGACAGAGGTTCTGTTTAGTCAACAAAATGATGGACTGGGTATTAGGATTATCTTGTACCTCACTGGTACAAATAGGAATAATTTTGCTCTAATTGTATTTTGAGAGAAAAGTGTTATTTTAACAGGAAGGGTGATATGTAGGAGGAGCTAAGGGGGAAGGAGTACCGAGAGGAAGAGATGGAGTAAGGAGAGGAGAAGATGAAGGAGAGGAGAAGCAAGGTGATGAGAGAGAGAAAGAGAGGGGGGCATGGAGGCAGATGTCCATGTGTCTCCACCAGTCAAAGACAGTTTATATATCTAGATTGGGTATTGGGTTACACTTCTGACTGAGCATTACTAAACATACAAAGCCTTTGACTAACACTTAAAAAAATTATATAAAAGCAAAAAGGAAAAGGGAACATGGGATAGGGGTTTTCTAGGGAGGGGAAATGGGGAAATTGGATGGCATCTGAAATGTAAATAAAATATAAAATAAAAAAAAGAAAAAAAAAGATCCTGAAAAAAAATATAAGGAAGGACTTCACACTCATCAAAGGAAAAATCGATCAAGATGAAGTCTCAATTTTGAGCATTTAAATGCAAGGGCATTTGTTAAAGAAACATTATTAAAACTCAAAGCACACATTGAACATCACAGGATAATAGTGGGAGACTTCAACACCACACTCTCACCAGTGGAAAGATCATGGAAACAGAAACTAAACAGAGACACAGTAAAACAAACAGAATTTATGAACCAAATGGATTTAACTGCTATATACAGATCATATCACCTCAAAACCTAATAATATACTATCTTCTCAGCACCTCATGGTACATTCTCTAAAACGGATCAAATAATCGGACACAAATTAAGTCTGAGCAGATACAAGAAGATTGAATTAATCACATGGTCTAAGGCTGGTCTTCAATAACAACAAAAACAACAGAAAGCATACCTAAGCCTGAAAAAAGAACAACTCTTCACGCAATGATAACTTGCTCAGAGAAGAAAGAAAAAAAATTAAATACTGGGAAGGGGGACAACATTTGAAATGTAAATAAACAAAATAACAAAAAAATGGAGAGTTCTCCTACAAACAATTTAACAGCATACTCAAAAGCTCTAGAACAAAAAGAAGAAAACGAAACCAAGAGGAATAGACAGTAAGAAATAGTCAAACTGAGGGCTAAAATTAATCAACTAGAAACAAAGAGAACAAAAGAAAGACTCAAAAAAGAAAAAAAAAGAACTGTTCTTTAAGAACATCAAAAAGTTACATAAACTCTTATTTAACCTAACTAAAAGGCAGGTAGACAGTATCCAAACTAACAAAATGAGAAATAAAAAAGGTGCACATAACAACAGAAACTGAGGAAATTCAAAACATCATTAGGTCCTATGCTCCACAAAATTGGAAAATCTAAATGACATGGATGATTTTCTACAGAGATACCACTTATCAAAGTTAAATCAAGTTCAGTTAAACTATCTAAACAGTTCTATAACGATTAAAGAAATAGAAGCAGTCATTAAAGATCTTCAAACCAAAGGGCAAGGTGTATTTAGAGTGTAGAATTCTATCAAACTTCCAATGAAGTATTAATACTTTTCTTTGAAACTATTCCACAAAATAGAAACAGGAGGAATGCGCTAAGTACATTCTATGAAACCACACTCACACTGGTACCTAAACCATATAAAGATTCAACAAAGAGAATTTCAGACAAATTTATATTTATGAGCATCAATGCAAAATACTCAGTAAAATACTAACAAACAATTCAAGAACATATCAAAAAACATTATTCACCATAATCAAGTAGGCTTCATCCCAGGAATGGTACAACAACCAAAAATCCATCAATATAGTACACCATAAAAACAAACTGAAAGAAGAAAAAAAAATCACAGGGTCATTTCATTACATGCTGAAAAATACTTAGTCAGCATCCAACATCCCTTCATGATAAAGTCTTGGTACGATCAGGAACACAGTCTCAAACCTAACATATTATAAGAAAAATACAGCAATCAAATAACCAACAACAAATTAAATGAAAAGAAATGTAAGGAAATACCGCTAAACTCAGATGCAAAACAAGGCTGCCCACTCCTATCTATTCAATATAGTACTTGAAGTTCTAGCTAGAGCAATAAGACAACAAAAGATCAAGGAGATACAAATTGGAAAAGAAGTTAAAGTGTCACTATTTCCAAACTCCTACAGCTGATAAACACCTTCAACAAAGTGGCTGGCTACAAAATTAACTCAAAGAAATCAGTACCCTCCTTTATTCAAAGGATAAATGGACCAAAAAGAAATTAGGGAAACAACACTCTTCACAATAGCAATAAATAATATAAAATATCTTGCTCTAATTCTAACCAAGCAAGTGAAAGATCTCTATGACAAAAACTTCAAGCCTCTGAAGAAAGATATTGTGGAAGAAATCAGAAGATGAAACAATTGCCTTTGTTTATGAATTAGTAGAGTTAACATAGTAATAACAGTCATCTTATTAAAAGCAATCTATAGATTTAATGCAATTCCCATTAAAATTCTAACATAATTCTTTACAGACTTGAAAGAGCAAATCTCAGTTTCATGAGGACTTGCATGGTATATGTACTCACTTAAAAGTATTAAAGTATTTATTAACCATAAATGACAGGATACCCACCATACACTTCACAGACCCAAACAAGCTAAATACTAAGGAAGGCCCAATCAAGAATGGTTGCATATCACTTAGAAGAGAAAATAAAATAGTCATAGGAAGCAGAAGGAGAGAGGCTACTGGATGGAAGAGGGAATATGAAGGTAAATGGAGGGTGTCCGGATCTGGTGTTGCAAGAGACAGGAGAATCAATGAATTCTCCTGAATCTACAGTAGGAGGGGCATCTTCAGGAAGTGCCAGCAAACTGGGATTGGGGAGGCTCCCAGTAGTCATTGCAGAGGGAATATGGAATATGAAGAAGACACTTCCTATAGCCAGGCAAGTCCTCCATCGAAAGGGTAAGGATACTAATGCACCCACAAACTTTTGTCCCAAAGTTTGCCCTGACTATAAGAAATACTGGAACAAAAATGGAACAGAGACTGAAAGAATGGTCAACTTATAATAATTGGCCCAACATGAGACCCATTCCACAGTCTTGCACCAATCCTTGACACTATTAATGATACTATTATGCTTGATGACAGAAATTTAGCCTAACTGTCCTCAGTGAGGATCTACCTAGCAGCTGACTGAAACAGTTGCAGAGACCCACAGGCAAACATTGGATGGACCTTGGACACTCTTATGGAAGAGTTGGGGCATTGAAGGTATTGGGAATCCATGGGAAGATCAACAGTGTCAACTAACCTGGACTCTAGGGGACTCTCAGAGACTGAGCCACCAACTAAAGATCATACGCAGGCTGGACCAAGGTACCTGGCAAATAGGTAGCAGACATGCTATGGATGTCAGTCTACATGTGGATACCGCAACAATTGGAGTGACAGCTGTTCTTATTACTGTTGCTTTTCTGTGGAATCCATTCCACTAACTCATCTGCCTTGTCTGGCCTCAGTGGGAGAGGATGAGCCTTACTCCAGAGAGACTTGATGCTCCAGGATGGAGGGGCTTTCCACTCTCTCAGAGGAGAAGGGGAGAAGGGTATGGGGAGAGGGACTGTATGTGAGGGGACCAGGAAAAAAAAAAACAGCAATTGGAACTCAAAAAGAATAAATAAATAAATAAATAAATAAATAAATAAATAAATGGAAAAATACGTTAAAAATAGAGTGCCTACTTATATTTGGATTGAGTGGATATAAATGTATTACCAGTAAATATATTGCTATCTTGGAAAAAAATTAAAATATTGGTTTTAATAAAATTTAACAATTATATATTTACCTAATGTATATGCATATTTATACATATAGAAGTTTGCATTTATATTTATATGACATCATATGTATGAGGATGAATGAATACTTGAAAGTTTTACATTCATTTATATTCATTATATATTCATGTATGTTCATTTATCTATGTGTATGTCCATACATTTAGTGAACAAATATACAATTGATCTCGAAGAGTAGTAGTAAATGTGCTTTAATCTCTATTTGCTCATTAATCAGAACAGCTCTCATATGTCATTTAGCATGAGATAGGCTATTGACCAAGAGTGTTATTTATATTTTGCCCTTTAACTTTTGTGACAAATATTTATTACTTACATATTTTTAAACAGAATGGAAAAATATACCTATGTTCTTATTCAGCAAAAACATTTTAGTAAGTTTTGATGTCAATATACCTGGTCAAAACTTACTACAGATTTGTCCAATGAGAAGCAGAAATAAATCAGGTAGACATGAAGTCTATTAAAAGTCAAACATATACATGTAATAGGTTGGGAAGTGTGTAATATACACCATGCATAGATGTTCCAAGAGCTTTGGAAAGTCTCAACATTGTCATTTTCATAACTTTAATATCCAGACTTCATTAACTTCTTGCTATAGCAATTTCTTGTATTGATTGAGGGACAAGGAATACATGAAGATCCTCTCAGATGCCATTTGGTTGTCTTTTTTTCTTCTTCTGTGATCAACATTTAAACACTTTCATATAAAGACAGATTTCTCTATGTTAGGTAAATGAAGTTACATAAGCAGAGAAAGTGTAACCATGTGGGATGACAACAATCTCAATTATATCCCTGTAGTCCATCAGTAAAATTCTTGTATAATAGATTAAGCACATGTGACTTCTATGACAAATTTCAGATTAAACCTGATACTGCACTTTACAAGTACTATAGACCAGCTGGCACTCCAATACTCTTCTGAGGTCAATTAGAAGAATTAGGCAACTGAGAATGATCTCCCTAAAGACATTAGAGAACAACCTAAAGATAGTAGTAGAAAGATTCATAGCTCTTAAGGGAATCTAAGTTGAATGCTGTTTCCCCAAGGGTCTAACCTTTCCTACCTCCAAATGTGAGCTAATTTGAAAATAGGATCATTGCAATATAATTAATTAAATTAGCATTTCTTTGTGTTACTAATCAAACTGAACTGGTAACACTGTAAAGAAAATTTAGAGAGAATTCAATATGGGGAATGCCATATGCAAATGAAAGCAGATCCTGTTGATACTTTTATGGTCCAAAGAATATCCAAGAGTGCCAATAAATCAGTAGAAGGAAATATGCCAAGAATAAATCCTCCCCTCAAAGCTCTCAGACAGAAAAGCCCCTGCTGACAACTTGATCTTTAAACTGCTCTCCTCCAAGACTATAATACAGTGTACTTCTATAGCTTAAACTGGATGGTATATGTGTTAACTAGAAATGTACACTGTGGTGTTATTTTACCCCAGCACATTTTCTGATCAATTAATGATGTGAAACCAAAGAGTTAAAGCATTGGCACTGAGTATTAAATGACTAAGGATGGATCTAAGCTTTCAGAAGAATCACGTGATGAGGAAAACAAAACTGAAAATCTGTTCTTCCCATCCATCCAGACTTGAGAGTCTAAGCCTTGGAATAGATACCAAAAACACTGACAGTACTTAGCACCACAGCCTTCAGTGAGTTTGGGCATTTCTAAGCAAAAGAATAGGTGTACAAAAACTATCTGGGATGAACGCTCATTAAAGCAGCTGATGTTCTAGTGGGGATTGAGAATGTAAAGCTACACAAACATAAAACCAGAATGCAGAAGCAACATTTGGGAAACACTATGGGAAACAGGCCAAATGTCAGTTTACAGCTATGCCAGATGTAAGATGAACAAGCAAATAGATAATTAAACTGTAAGCATACCAAAGACATGATTACAAGACCTGATAACTTGAAACTGATGGTGAAAAAGCTGGGGTTATGTATCAACATTTATGTGTAGGTAAGCATTCTCTGGATATGACTCTGGTAGCTTAGAACATATGATCAATAATTGACAAGTGTGATTTCAAAAAACCAAAGACTTTTTGAGCAGCAAAGGAAACAGTTTATTGAGCAAAGAAGCATCCCACAGAATGGGGCAAAATATTTGTGACCTCATCATCAGAGATGATTTGTAACTAGAATAACTAGAAAGCCAGAAAAATTAATTCAAAAAAATAAAACAAAACAAAATCCAAATGAGACCATATTTTAAAATGGGCTATAGGACTGAACAGTTTTCCATAGAACTCCAAATGGCTACGTGACACTTTTATAAAGTTCAACATCCTGGGCATCAAGAGAATACAGATTAAAATGACTCTAAGATAAGTTCATTGCAGTTCTATGCATCTTAGATAGGAAACAGTATCAGCTTAGATGTCCATCAGTAGAAGCATGTATAGTGAAAATGTGGTACATCTGTATAACAGAATGTCATTTTATGCAGCTATAAAGAAAATAAAATAATGAAGCCTACAAGAAAGTGTGAGGAAACCCAGGCCCAGACAGGCAAAGGCCATGCATTACTCCTCATATTCAGACCATGACACCATCAATTTAGTTTTGGATACTTTTTTTTTTTTTGGAGTACCTCAGGAATACAATAAACTGAAAAGAGAACAGTGTGTATGTATGTGTGAGAAGGCAAGCCAAAGCAAAAGAGAAAACATTCTATATAGGTTAAATTAAGGCTGGCGCAGGGTATACTAGAAATGAAAAGCCTCAGCAGGGAGAGTCTTGGGGGATAAAGAATGCAAGTGAAAGTAGGGGAGAGTCAATAAAATTAAATACTCAGAGAGCTTGATAAAGCAATGTCTACTTAAAAGCACAGGAGAAAGTTTGAAGACACACATGCAGCAAGACTAGAATTGCACATCCTAGGAGCAAAGAGTCATTAAACAAATACCTGATGGTTTATTATGGGACAACACTATAGGAATAATTGCTCCAAAGGTTCACAGAGGGCTCTAAACAATACCATTTCCAAACAACAATCTCATGTGTACCTACTGTGATATCAGACATCATGAATATAAGACACAGGGAAACCAAATTAGAACTGGGCTAAATGCTTCTACCCTCCTCCCTGTCTCTCATATTGCCAGAAGCTGCTATGTATTCTATAGTGAATTTCAGGTATTGATGGTTTAGCACAGATGTGGATTCTACAAACTATAATGCCAACCTAACAGGCAAGATACTCCCATTGATATACTTATGACATGGTTGTTGCTGGAATAACCAATTGCTCCACACTTCACAACAAATACACAGTTGTTGTGATGTTGTAATTACCATGTCTATTACCTGACATGTATTTGGATTTCCTCTCCCAGTTAAAACCCCTGCCTAATACTGCAAACCCAATCCAAAATTCATGACTGAAGAAGTCTAGGTTAAGAGGTAGGTAAGAAGGCTCATCAGCTGAAATTATTACAGGAAGTATTTACAGCTACACAGTCTACTCCCAACCTTAAACAGAGAAGCCTCTTTTGCAGTGAACAAAGTTAAATAAAGGGAAGGGACCTAGAAATACATGAAATGCTGAGAATAAAGTACAGCTGAGGGCTCAGCCCTACACAGCACACTTATACCAAATCATTTAGGTTCAGGGAACATTACAAAAGATAAATCAGCAAGAATGGAAAGGACAGAGGGGAGGAAGGAGGGTACAAAAGGTCATTTTTCTGTTAGGTAATAGACATGGCAATTACATCAAAGCCACTGTGTATACTGTCTCTGGTTCCACAGAGATTAGGCCGTTCTAATGTGGAGCACATATGCATGCATATCAGACCAAATAAGTATAATGGACCTTTAGAAAGAATCGGCGGCAAAAGGTTTCAATGTTAGAAAAGTATTTATAACAGTCACTATAGCTTCAGGCACAAGGGAAATCACTATGTTTTTGTGTTCATTATAATCATTGGTGCCCATGGTTCACATCTACTTTTGCTTCATATGATTAGTATTTCCATTATTCTATCTCACTTCAAATTAAGTACCTTTAACATTCTTTTCATTTTTTAGTTTAATAATTACTTATTTCACTCTTCTACAATGATAGATTACAATATTATTTTTACACAAGTAGTTCTATATAAATTCATTTACAACTCCATATATCAAAGTGAAGTGGTCCTCAAAAATTTATGCAGCTTTACTCATTCCATTTTTTTGTTATTATGTTCACGTGCATTCTTGATGAGCAAAGTTGGAGTTTATTAGGATAATGTTAATATATATTTAAATGCTGAGAGAAAAAAGGAGAGAAAGAATAGTAACAAAATGAGAGGAGAGAAAAGGAGAGGAAATGGGAAGGAAGGGAGGAGAGGGTAAGAGATGAATGGTAAGTGATTTCATTGTGGTATAATTTACAAGTTCATGTCTTTTGTTCACATTGCTGAATATTGGAATATTTATTGATCTTTTAAATGTTTCTCCTTAGAAGACAAAGAAGCAAATACATTCTTTGCTAAAGAATGAGAATAATACAAAATGTCAAAATCCTTTTTAATCTACTTGCAAAACAGAAAGTAGATTTATTTAAAGCCAAGAACTATATATTTTACTTCATAAAATTTTTAAATGTATATAAAAGAAATGTTTGTTTAATGGTATGAAACTTCACACACCTGTAATTCTAACATTAAGGTGACAGAGGCAAGAATTCCATGTGTTTGAGGACAGCTTAGGCCACCTTCCAAGACTCTCAAAAATACATTTTTTAAAAACATGCAGGAGGAGATGACTCAGTTGGCAAAGTACTTGCTGTCCAAATGTGAGGACACAAGTCCAACCTCTAGAACCCATGTTTAAAAGCAAAAGCTGGTGGCTGGCACAGTCTTCTAATTCTAGCAGGAATGCAGAAAAAAGAAGATCCCAGGAATTTGCTGGCCAGCCAGTATAACCTAATTAGCCAAGCCAGAAAACAATCCTGTCTAAAAAAAAAAAAAAAAAAAAAAAAAAAAACAAAACAAAACAAAAAAACCAAACCCAACTTCTGAGGAATGATGTGTAAGGCTACCGTCTCACTTAAATCTGTAACACGCTTGTGCATGTGCACCCACAAGTACATGTGAAGCCATATACGTATGAACATTATACATATAAACAGATGTTTTCTTACATGAGTATGCTTCATTTTCTAAAGAATGGCTTGAAGTTCAATCATTTAACGTATAAACTAAGTTTGTTTTTCAAGTATTATTCCTGTTAATATCATTACTGATCTACACCAGAAACATAGGTTAACCAGTACATACATAAGAAATAAATACAAAAATAGTGATAAAATGAAAACTACACGGCTAGTTTAAAATTGATCTAGGTTTAAAATAATTCTAAAACGTATCGTAAATGGATAAAGAAGGCAAATCTCTGAAAGTGAAGAGCGGAAAACTGTTCCTAAGACCAGGTGACTTAGCTTCACTGTAGGTCTAGCTTAAGACCTGAATAACTCTTGACAACCTCACAAAATCACCTACATCTTATTAAAATAAGAACTTATTCAGTAGTCTGTGTGGGACTGCTGGGTTCCATTCCTCATCACTATGCGATCCTGTTTATACTTAAGTTTATTTTCTTCTGACTGTCTTATTTCTGTTGACGACTATGAGCTATTTGAAGCTGGACAACCTCTTTCCCATACTTAATAACTGATGTTGGCTATCTCCAATGATTAACACAAAGCTTGGCTATCCAGCTGTACCTGACTACCTGGTTTTTCAAGTTGGAATTGACCATAATGTGTATCTCCAGAGCAACTTATTATTCTATCCTAGTGTTATGGCCTAACCACTTTCCCCAAGTCCCTGGTGCAGTTTAATAGTGAAGAAGACCACCCTTTAAACCATCTTTCAGAAGTTTTACCTATGTCAAAATATTACTTCTTGTGGTTAGAGATAGAAAAAATTTTTCTTAGTGAAGGATATTTTAATGTTCTCTACTTAATTTTAAAGCTGTCTTTTACCAAGTACTTATAAAAACAGGAACAACATTCCATAAAATGAGGACTTAAACTTACTTGTGCATGAATTAATTTCTCAGTTTGGTACGAAAGCCTCAAGAGTTCAGATGAATAAACAAGTTAAAAATTACACAAAAAGTGAGCTATTTTAAGGATACATAGTAATAGGAGAATTCAGAAGATACTTGATAAAACTATTAAGTAGTTAGTGAAAGTGGAGGGAAGGAGTTAGGTCAATCACAAAGTAGTAGTTAGGTTAGTTACTAGTAGTTAGAATTGCAAGAACATAGCTAATAATACTGACTGTATTTTCAAATACTCAAGCAGAGTTGAATATTTTGAGACGTATGATTTAATTTTTAGAGTAATTATAATGATAACACTGAGGGCAGTGGCCACTCAGAAAAGCAGACATTAGAACACATCAGTGTAATGGGAAAATGTATACAAATCTTTCGAGGAAAATTGGAGAAACGATAGCTCAAGCTTTAATCAGTTCAGTCTTACTTCTTTGTTCTGTCAAAATATTTTTATGGGTCAGGACAAGACGTGGTAAAGATCCAAGCAAACACAAGTGTGAGTTCTCTTTAAAAATTCAGGGCAGTAAGGAACTTAGTTTTAACTCATATCCTGTGATGTGCCATAGAATTACCATGCCTTTTCCCCTGGGAGTAACGGTGCTGCTCTCTCCTTTGAAGGTCAGAAGAATACAACATCTGTAATAGGCTATGAATGCTGATTCTCCCTTCTCCTGAAAACTCAAGCCCAATCTGTAGTTTCCGGCGCTGCCCTCTTGAGAGATTCATTATTTCCTGTAAACCGTTCTGAAGTTCCGTCACAGAGCAACTGCCTTGAAATCTCAGGGTCCAAACTCCACAGAAGAGAGATCTTTTTCCACTTGGTATAAGTAATTCCTAGAAAAGATCAGTCATCTCAACCTCTAACATTGCAGAAACCCACACAGCTTTAAATATTGTACCTGTATTCAATATCTGGTGTTTTCAGAAAAATATATGGAAATGCACTTTGTTTTTATAAAAAAAAAAAAAGTAGGTAGGTATCACAGAAAGACTAGTTATAAAGAAGGCACAGATAGAAAGCTCTTAGATAGACATTTCTACTAATAGAGTCTAGAGACTTCATTTCAGGGACATATGCTCTTTCAATTAATGTCTCTCTCTACATTTTGTAACAGACAAGCTATTTAGTATTTCCTAGGTACCAGTGGGGGGAAAAGGCAAGTAGTACCTATGGCAATCCACACACCATCAGCATCATGTCCATGCTGTTGTGGTTCATTTCTGGCTAATTTTTCTAACTGAAAAATCTTTGGGCACTGTTGAAGTACTCTAAAAAGGACCCTGACCTTGTATTTGTTAATTCCAGACCACATGCCACCCTGTGGGCAATGACTGAATGGGACTGTGTTTTAATGAGCAGTCTCAGCTCCAGAACATTCTCAAATGCCTGCCTTTTTTTTTCTCAAGGCTCACTGAATTTGAGGCTCTTTCTGCTCTGTTATCTTTTCATAAAGATATCATCTGAAGATAGTTTTCTGCATTTAGTTCTAAAATCTCTCACTATCTATTCTCAAATACTTAAGTCTTTTTAAATTTCATACCTCAGTACTGTATTTAAATCATTTCTACTACATCCACTCCTCCTCAACTACTCCTGTGACCTCCAATTTCTTTCAATTCATCTTCTTCTACACACACACACACACACACACACACACACACACACACACCTCCATTTAATATGATTCCTGTTTACATTTATTTCAGGCTAATCATTTGTGACCACATAAAATACTAATGATTCTAGAGAAAACGAAGTCTTTCATTCTCAACAGCCATTTATTACCTATAGCTCCTCATCTAGGGGTGGGGCCTGGTGAAATGTTTCCCACTTACGCATACCTGTCACTGATTACATAGATCAGCAACTGTTCATAATGAAGACATTAAGTGACCATAGAGTACCCTTGTTTAAATGGTACATCTACAAGGCAAGTATTATACCTCAGGTTCTGGAAACATAAATGCATAGTGTTCAGGGGAGAATAACTGTAAACACAAAGTGATCAAGACATCTGCTATGAGGTGGTATCATCTAAAGATGGCAAGGCTCATGCACGCATGAAATCTCAACATGGTTGCCTCAAAAAGGCCTGCAGAATGACTACAATAGTAGGCAGGTCTGCTATAAAAGGAATTTCTTTGACTGGGGTTAGCAATAGCTATACTTATCTATCTCTCAGTATAAGAAAATACAATGTTAGAGGGTGACTAAACTTTTGTCTAGGCTGACCATTACTAGGCATCCATGGGTGATGCCAGTCAAGGACCTAGAGAAATAAGTTATGCTACTTCTACAACTCAAATTCTCATAATTACTGTAATTGTAACAAATCAACCAAAGTGGAGTTGTGTTTAGTTTTTAAATCTTACGTCTTTTGCTATAAGAGATAACATAAAGATACCAATAGATATACAAAATTCAGAAGCTAACTGCAACACTGTTGAGATTATGGTAAAAAAATCAGAAATTAGAACTTAAAATATATCTGGCATTTCTGCCCTTTTGCCAGGACAGATTAACATCTCCACCTTCTAGTCAAGGACACAAATAGAGACTTTCATTAAACTGACAAACACATTTTTGTCTCCTATTCTCATCACTACCTCCAATAAGTCTCTTTTAGTCTTTTTGACTAGTTACCATATTTGATAAATCACTTTCTATAAGAAAAACAATGCATTTACTTTCATGAGAATTGTGTTAGGCAGATCTTTATTCTAATTTGTCTTGAACTTTACTTTAGTTTTTGGGAAATACTGCTATGCTGTTTTGAAAATAATTATTCTTTCTCATTTTTTACAGCCTACCTGGCACATAGGAAGTATTTAAAAAAAAAAAAAACCTCTGTATAAAGTTCTCTTGAATGCATTCCTAACTTGTTCTATATTATTTCTAGAAAGTGATTTAAGTGCTCTGTTCACCTTAATGCTACAATATTTTCTCAGGACACTTTCTCCCTTTATTGTTTCTTTTTGCTGTCACAGCATCCTCAAAAACTTTGATGTCAATTTTTGAATTAACACACACACACACACACACACACACACACACACACACACACACATATATATATATATATATATATATATATATATATATTTCATTCCATGTTCTTTACCATAGACTAGATTATAAACACAAGAACATGGAAGGCATATCACTTCATTCAAAGTTGGAAATATTATAGGAAATACAAGAAGGGCTTGCTGACAGGAGTCAGTCTCCTGATATAGCAGTCTCCTTAGGGACTCTGCCAGAGCCTGATAAATACAGAGGAAATACTTGCAATCAAACATTGGACTGAGCATGGGGTCCTCAATGGAGGAGTTAGAGAAAGGACTGAGGAAGCTGAAGGGGTTTGCAACCCCATAGGAAGAACAACAATATCAACCAACCCGAGCTCCCAGTGCTCCCAGGGACTAAACCACCAACCAAAGAGTACACATGGAGTGACTCATGGCTCCAGCTGCATATGTAGCAGACGATGGCATTGCCAGGCATCAACTGGAGGAGAGGCCCTTGGTTCTGTGAAGGCTTGATATCCCAGTATTGGAGAATGCCAAGGCAGGGATGCAAGAGTTGGGGGTGGGAGGAGAAACACACTCATAGAAGCAGAGGGTGGATGGGGTAGGGGGTTTCCTGAGGGGAAGCAGGGAAAAGGGATAACATTTAAAATATTATACAAAATAAAATAAAAATCCAATTAAAATGAAAATAAATATGGCAATAAAATTGTAAGGGTTTATGATTGTAGGGTTTGTCTGTAAAGATTTCGCATTGGCTTCTCTTGGGCATAACTCATATTCATGTTTGTTCAATACTGGGATATTGGTCTAGATCTCTCACCTTTGAATGGGACAATGAGTTATTAATCTACTGGAGAATGTCTCATGGGGTCAGCCAAAAGTGCTAAATGATGATTTTCCATTCTGGCTTGACCTATTTACATTTCCTCCTTCCTCTCATAGTTTTTTTTTTTTTTTTTTAAATAATACTCTACAGTGTTAACTCAGTGTGGGATGAAAACATTCAAATTCAGATATGTTAAGTGTAGAAGGTAAGTATCAGGGTCAGAGAGTAGTGAAGATGTTGGCCAATGACTATTAAATCATATTGTACAATGAATGAGTTCTGCTGAGAAGAGGGTTATGCAGTGCCCATGGAAGTTCATGAGTTACTCGTGTACCACATATGAGCCCCTTTCTTCACTCTAAAGTCAGGCTGAGAAAGCATGTTAATGTGTTCGGCAATATACTTTAAAATGATTAATCCCAACAGAATAACTCAATCTTTATCCAATTTCCATTAGTAGATATACATGAGTCCACTGTGCAGGACAATAAACAGTTTCATCTTTTAGAGCCTTTTCTTCTCTTGGAAGTTCCTTCTCATGTTGTGTAATAAATCTGTTTGCTTCCCTCATTTCTAGTTTACATCTCTGTATTCTCCTTTACCATGAGACAATAAACTTAGAAACCACTGTCTTAGGGTATCTTTAGTCCCCAATGATGTCTAGGACACTATCACCCCAAGATAACTTTACCAAGAGGTCAGAAAAATACTCTATCACTTTCAAAGAAATCATATTATTGGGGATCCAATATTCAGCCTTATGTCTACAATTCCTAATAATAAATTTTTAAAAATATTTCTGATATACTGTAACAACATTGAGAAAGAAAATAAATTTTGCAAAGTGATTAACCATGTCCTATAACATAATTATGTAGAATTTTAATTGCCAGTCATACCTCATTAGAGCCAGAGAAAACAAAAAGAAAGTTCCATGCAAGTCTCATCTCTGAACTAGTTTATCAACAAATCAACTGTACGAGAACACCATTCATTTCAGGCAAGACAAGTTCTGAAGAGAGAAGAAAGAAGCATGTTTGGTGTGTAGTACCACAGGTTCTTGGCTAAAGTGGTCTTCAAACCCTGTTTCATGTTTTATATTTGTTTACTTTCATTTTATTCAATATATAAAATTGAACATATACCATCAAGAGCCTATGTACATACATGTACAAAAAGTGTTCTTCTTCTCCAGATTTTTTCATGTGTTTTGTTAGTGTGTGGCAAATATACTTCTGGAATAATTCCTATGAATCATCAAATGTTTTCTAATATTCACACTTGTAATAATTATTTTAAAATGTGGCCACCAGACAAGCCAACTATTTAAACTACAGCTGCTCTGCCTAGCTCAGCCACGTGGCCAGAGGCCACATGCACACTGCAGCTAGAAACAGCCATCTAGAAACACCAGCCCTGCCACCCATGAGATGTCACCATGGGAGATGGCTTTGCCAATCTTCCACGCTCTCTCAGCAAGGCTGGGCAGTGCCTGGATCATCCTGCCAACCACACAGGCTCAGTACAGATGGGACTTTAATGCTTAGATTATCCAAAGGCATTACATATTTGGTAATGATCAATAACAAGATACCCTTACAATCAGAGGTGTAACCCAATACCCAACCTAGATATACCAACTACCTGTGACTGCTACAGTCAAGCGAACATCAGCCTCCATGTCCCCTCTCTTGTTCTCCATCTCTCCCTTAGCTCCTCTTCTTCCTTCTCCTCCTCTTCCTCTCTTTACTCCTCCCACCTTAGCTCCTCCCACAGACACTACATTCACATATTATAAAGTTTGAGTGAGACAGTATGCAGAAACCCCTTTTCTGTGATTTTAGTAATATAACGAAAGATATATCATTATTCTTTCAATTTTTCTGTTTAAACTATTATAGAAAATAAAAATACAACAAAATCCCAAATGATATAATGCAAAGACTGGAATTAAAGTCTTTGAACTAGAGTTATTCAAGGTGCACATGCCTATAAACAGCTGACCCCAGAGATTGTAAAAATACATGCTTAACCCATGGCCGCAAATCTTCTTAATCAGAAAATGACCATAGATTCACCTTTGTTTTGTGTCTTGTAATTCATTACAGAAAGAATAAAACACTAGAAAGAAAATTTTAAAAAAATGTCTCAGAGCCTCTTCTAATTTTGACCATACTGAGATCAATTTCTTAGGTAGAAGTTGTCATAAATCACATGACAACATCACATATATCATTTTATACTATCTATTTTCCTGTTTGTTATGGAGTCTTACTCTAACATTGTTGGGTGAAGTTGTACCTGTTGAATCAAAGAAAAGGAAATGGTTTAAAACAAGTTAAAAACTGAGCAAGTGCATACGTAGAAACATGATGTAAAACAAAATTCCCTTTGAGACAAGATAAATTGGACAATCACTAATCAACAGTATTTGGACTCTTCTAAAAAAAAAAGTTGTAAATGCCCTTGAAGAGCAGTATACTAACAGTTACCTTGTCGTTCTAATGCATCATTTCACTCCTTGGCTTGGCTACAATTTGTCAATATTTATTTGCATCAGCAATACCCCTGAAATGTGTTTATTTTCTACAATTTGAATTTGAGCCCTAAAAACCATCTCATCACATACTCATGCCTAGAGACAAGTTCTGGCATCATCACTTAATGTTCTAGAGAGATGTGGAAAAGGAAGAGATGCATTTGAGGAGAAGTATGTCATGAAATGCAAATAAGGCAGATCTAGGCAGTGCCTTACAGGGTTTCTAATTTAGTTTTGCAGATAGCTAGACACTTGTCTCTCATTTTCAATCACTCCCCTGTTTGTAGAACACTTGAATTGGCTGCCACGATAGCAAAATTATAGACAATTAAATTTAGTGTTCTAATCTTTTCTATGATTTCTGCTTCAGAAAAGAAAAATGAGAGTTAAGTTAGATCCATTTTCACAAAAAAAGTGTTGTTTCAAAGTATCAAAAGCTTTGTCTCTTACAGAATCAAAGGGCCTAATCTTTAATATCAATCACATTTTTTTTCATGAGAAACAGAACTTTTCAGTTTAGGGACTTGTGACAGAGAAAATGATTTAATCTATCTGCTGTAGGCTTTCTCTAAGACATAAAGATGGAGACATTTGGCAACTGCTACTAACCCACCTGCAGAGAAAACTTCTGTCTCATTTTATCTGTTGAATTGTTCATAGCATCTACGCTAATGTTTACTTGTTCACAATTAAAAATACCACCTTGCCTTCAGAAATTGTTCCAAGAAGACTGTCATGGAGTCTGCAGGAATGTGAATGTTAAGCAGTTCTCTCAGTTTAAATTCTACCTCACCATGTATATACATATATAATGTCTCTTAAATTGGCTAACTGGAGCAAAGTACAAAAGTCTCATTAAGAAAAACTTGGCTATCTTCCTGCACCTGTCTCTCCAGTGGTAGTCTTAAGTACTGTATCTATTTGCATTTCATTTTCTACCCATGTTTATGGAAGCTATCACTGTTGCATTGAGATGCACATCTCATATTGTCTTTCATGGGCTTCTTCTGTCCTGGGAACTGTTGATCATAATACCTGCTTATGCTAAAGTTTGTAGGACAGAGCTTCCTTTATCCTTAGAATCAATTGTATCTCTTTAGAATGCATGGCTGCCAATAATGCATTCTGGTTTCTATATGACAAAATAATGCAATCAAAAATGACTGAAAGCAAAGCAGACTTAAAACAGCACACATTTTGAAATTGGAATGTAGCAATGCAAGCAAAAAGGAGCATCTTCACAATGGAGGATGCAGTTTCTTGCATTCTCAGATTGCTGTGATTAAAAAGTGTGGAAATACAACTGTAAGTACAAAAGAATTCATTCATATGTAATTATCAAAGACACTTGTGATATCGTAGAATTCTCATATCAAATACTCTGACAGATATGCAGACTAGAGTCATTAGTTACTGCATCATAAAGGTTTTCTTCGTTACATTAGCTGAAGTTGAATGTTTTCTTTTCTTTTGCTTTATGTTTTTTATTACTTTTATTTTTTACAGTTCTTTCCCTCTGGTCCCCCATCTCACAGTTCCTCATCTCATTCCTCCTCCCCCTATCTCCGAGAGGATGTGCCTACCACCAGAACCCCTCCCCCCCCCACTCCCTGGGGTTCTAATCTCTCTAGGGTTGATTGCATATTCTCCCACTGAGGACAGACCAGGCAATCTTGTGCTATATATATGTATCGGGACTTTGAACCAGCTCATGTATGCTGAATGGTTGGTGGCTCAGTGAAACATCTCAGGGATCAGGGTTAGTTAATACTGTTGGTCTTTCTATGGGGTTGCCCTCCTTCTCAGCTTCTTCCAGCCTTTCCCCAGTTCAGCCACAGGGATTCCAGTCTAACGGTTGGGTGTAGGTATCTGCGTATGTCTCAGTCAGCTGCTTATTGAGCCTTTCAGAAGATAGTCATGTTTAGTTCCTGTCTGTAAGCATACCATAGCATCAGTAATAGTGTCAGATCTTGGAGCCTCCCCTTGAGATTGATCCCAAGTTCGGCTGGTCACTGGACCACGTATCCCTCAAACTCTTTTCCATTTTTGTCCCTGGAGTTCTGTTTGACAGAAACAATTCTGGATCAGAATTTTTGACTATGAGATTTGCTTTCTTGCTAGAATTTTTGGCTAGAGAACATATTACTCTGAGTCAGTACAGTGGAGACTCATTGTATGCTTAGGAAACAGTACTTCAGAATCTGAGGTACTGCATTGTACACCTGATTTTAACTGCAGAGATCATGCTGGGAAAGGGGTATCTTCATGATTTTATGATCCAAGAATGTGCAATACGGACAAAATATGGACTAAATGAAAATATGCATTATTAGAGTAGTGATAAGAGTAAATGAGATTATGTGAATTCATTCAGTAATAAGCCTGGATTGCAGTAGTCAAAGTATAATAATATACCTCTGAAAGAGACAGAGGCAATAAAATCACAGGAAATACAAAATAAATTAAAATAGAAGCCTGACTACATAAAGTACAAACTCACAGAGATTAAATAATTCACTACTGAATGATGTATGTGTAGATCACTGAGGAAATCACAAAAGAAAATTTAATATTTTGAAATTGAATGAAAATTAAAGTACAACATATCAAAATCTGTAGACACAACAAAGATAGTTTTAAGAGACAAGTTTATAATGCTGAATGCTTCATCAGAATATTTAAGATACCTGTTTAGACGTATAACGTATTTTAAGTGGGTCATTTAGTATTTTAATGCCTAGTTTCTTGAGTTCCTTATGTATTTTGGACTTTAGACCTCTATCATATACAGAGTTGGAATTTTTCCCCATTTTGTAAGTTGAAGCTTTATCTAATTGATGGTGCCCTTTGTCTTATAGAAACTTTTCAGTTTCATGAGGTCTCATTTTTTAATTTTTTAATCTTATCTGTGCTCTATTGGTATTGTGTTCACAAAGTTGTCTCCTATACCAAATGCATTTAGGGCTATTATACACTTTCTCTTCTATCAGGTTCAGTGTCTTTTTCAGTGTATATTTCTGGTTTCTTTATCAAAAATGAGGTGTGTGGATTTATGACCAGGTCTTCAATTCAATTTCATTGATCAACAAATCTGTTTTTATGCCAATACCATGTAGTTTTATTACTATAGCTCTTGTAGTACAACTTGAAATCAGGGGTGGTGACACCTCCAGCAGTAGAGGAATCTCAAATGACTGAGAAACACTTAAATAACTGTTTAAAATCCTTAGTCATCAGGAAATGTAAATGAAAACTACTTTGCGATTCTATCTTGCACCTATCAAAGAGGTTAAGATCAATAACACAAGTGACATCCTTTATACTGGAAAAGGATATAAAGCAAGGGGAATGCTCCTCCATTGCTGGTGGCAGTGCAAAATTGTACACCTTCTATGTAAATCGATATGGCAGTTCCTTAGAACATTAAGAATCAATCCATCTCAAGAGCCAGCTATTCCACTTTTGTACATATACATAAGGGTATTCTATTCAACCACAAGGACACGTTCTCAGTTATATTCATTCCAGGATTTTTCAAATCATGCAGAAACTGGATAGAACTTAGATGTACCTCAACTGAAGAATTATTAAAAATAAAAGTGGGACATTTATACAATGGAATGTTAGTTAGCTGTATAAAAAATGACATCATTAAATTTGCAGACAAATGGATGTAACTAGAAAAATCATTCTGACTGAAATAATTATGTCATGTATTCACTTATAAATAGATATTAGGTGTTAAGAAAATGATAACCAAGGTAAAATCCATAGACCCAGAGAAGATAAGTAAAGAGGAAGGTTCTGTAGAGTATGCATGTATCTTCCTGGCAATGGGAAATAGAGTAGATTTTGAGTTTGGACTGGGGCCTAGGGGGATAAGAGTAGGATGGACCTGGTTTGGGGGAGGAAGGCATGGAGGGAGAGAGTGGAGAGAGATAGCTGGAATTGGGGGCCTTTTGTGGGTGGTGTGGAAACCTAGTACATTGGAAACTCCCTGGAATCTACAAAGATGACCCCAGTGAGGACTCTTAGCAATGGTGGATACAGTTTTAACCGATCATGCTTCCGGTGGTGAGCTGAGGCTGCATTTGGCCAAGATGTTGGAAGGTAGGCAACATAGAGATTTGCAAACAACCCAGGCTGATACAGGACCAGAGAGTCACTCCCTGAAAACTGATCATGGAGGCCCCATTGCTGAGGGCAACATCCATACAGCTCACTGAATATAGCAACCTTATGTCTACATGGAGCTTTCACCACTGTTATTCTACTCTCTTCCAGGAAGATACTCTGTAGGCTATAGAAAGAGAAAAGTGTACACCAACCCAGCCACAAAAGACTCTATCTGTAATCTGTTCTGCCTGAAAGGCATGCTAGCCAATAGTGATGAAGAACTTGTGGGAGTGACTAACCAATTTTTGGTTTAACTTGAGGCACATAAGAGGAGTCTATGCCCTATACTACCTGGATATCCAGGAACTGGATCTGGATAGCCCAGAGACTTAGGGTAGAACCAAACATGGTTAGAAAAAAATAATGAAATGATTCATACTGACATTCTGTTATACTAATAGATATCTGCCTTGTTGCATCATCATCGTAGTGGCTTACTTTGTAAGCAGATTGAAGCAGGTACAGTGACCCAAGCCAGACATTTTGCAGAGAGCCTGAATTGGAGGTCTCCACTGGGTCCCTCCACTCATCATAGCTCAGGGAACACCATTGAAAAGGGGGAAGAATGATTGTAGCAGTCAGAAAGGATGGAGGACACCAGGAGAACATGACTCACTAAATCAATTATACAGGGCTCACCTGTTTTGACAGAGACAGAAGGGCAAGCATGGGTCTGCTTTGGTCTGCACCAGGCCCTCTGCATTTTTGCTGTTAGCTTGGTATTTTTGTGGGACTCATAACAGTGGAAGCAGGTGTTTCTGATTCTTTTGCCTGCTTTTTGGTCTCCTTTCCTGTGGGTCCCTTGTTCTGGAGGGTGTCCCATGACAATCTCCAGGCTGGGGACAGGGTGAGAGCAGGGAGGGTTCACTACTGTCTCTGTGCTGCCTCCGGCCTGCTTCTATAGGTCTCCAGCCAGCCTGATGTGGAAGGTCCGGGCCAAAAGACACAGAGTGAGACCAGGGAGGGGAGACTGTCTGACCCCGCTGCTGCCGCTGACCTGTCACTCCCATGTGCTGTACCTACTTGTCTCTCCATGTGGAGCTGGTCCAGGCCCAGGTTGGGCTGGCAAGGAGGCAGTTTGGTGTCCCAGGCAGGTTCCGGGAGAGTAGATCTCTCCCCAAGTGTTACAGCTCTTGTGACAGAAATTCTCAGACACCAGGATGATTCTTGAGCACTTTACTTCCCCTAAATAGAGCCCTTATATACAGTTTCAGGGTAGGTTAGGCTCTGGCAGCAGATAATGCCTATTGGCTTGGCCTGAGAGCTTGGAGATACCTCATCTGCATGTGAGAGAGCCTGAGGCACTGTTCCTCATGACTGATGGTCATAGACCTCTCTGTGGGAGGGGTTGTTGGAGGGCTGAATCTAAATGAAAAGAACCAGGGCCGGGAGTAGAGCCAAACTCCTGCCGTCCAATAAGGATCCAGGGTTCCAAGCTCATGCTCGACCAAGCACCCAGCTGCTTCTCACAGCCCACCGCCCCACAGTTTCCTACTATTGGGTTCCCTTGTCCAGTCTCAAGAGAAGGGCTTTTGCCTTGTGCTATAATTTGGTCATGTCTGCCTGCTCTTTATAGTATAACTGTATAGTATAGTATAACTATATAGTATAACTGTTGGAAAAGGGGGGAGGGGATGGGAGCTGGGAAAAATAGAGGAAGGGAAAACTGTGGTTTGGATGTATCATATGAGAGAAGAATCTGTTTCTAATAAAAATTTTGAGATATCTTAAATAAATAAGTTAATGGCACACGTGAAGACCACAGGAAAACAAGAAAAAGCCAAGTTCTATAATAGCAGACAGTGACCATCAAACTCAGCCAGGAATGAATAAAATAAAAAACAAACAAAAAAATTATTCAATATAAAGAATCAATAAAACAAAGAAAAGCTTCTTTGAAAATATTAACAAAACATACAAATTCCTAACCAGAGAGAGAGAGAGAGAGAGAGAACCCAAATGAATAAAATTAGACATCAAAGGCAAACATTCCAGCAGACATCAATGAAATTTAAAAAATCATGAGATAAATAAATTGTTGGGGTCCACACTAGCCCCACGTTTGGGCGGCCAAAATAATGTTGGGGTCCACACTAGCCCCACGTTGGGGCGGCCAAAAAAAATGTCGCAGCCCTGGCAAAATGTTGAGGCCCGGGCCGACCCACATTTGGGCGGCCACTGTATCCTGGCCCAAGCTGCCGCTCAGGTCTGTGAGTCCGGGTTCAGCAAGAGCGAGGGTGAGGGTGAGGGTGAGGGCAGACTCTACCTAATGTCTGATGTGTCTGATTCGTCTGACCTCAGTCTGATTCTGATCTGTTCTGTCTCTGCCTTTTATATGTCTTACTTCTAAGCCACGCCTCTAAGTTACACCTTTAATCATGCCCTTAGGTCTTGTCTCTAACTCTGATCTCTACACTTCTAAGTCATACTCTTAAGTCACACAGCTTTAATCTCACACACCTTTAATCTCACGCACCTTTAATCTCAAGGTATCTAAACCAAGATTATCGGAGTGTGCTCAGCTGTTGTAGGCTATTGTAATGCAAGTCTCATGTCAGGGTATATGGCTCAAGATGGCTGCAAAGCTGATAGCCACTTTCTGCTAAAAGTCGGCCCCCAACAATAAATGAATTTCTAGATACATCTCCTATGGTAGCATTAAACCAAGATAAAATAATAATTTAAATATCTCTGTAACCAGCAATGAGATTAAAACAATCATAAAAATAGAAAGTCTTACAAATAAATGAATGTCAAAACCAACATGGATTTATTGCAGATTTCTATTTAAACTTCAAAGAAACTTCTAATATCAATACTACTCAAATTGCTGCATCAAATGTAGATAGGCTTTTGGTTCTTTATATGAACATTATCATCCTAATAGCAAAAGATGATAAAGACATGATACAAAGTGGAAATTATAGGGTGATCTTATTGATGAATATAGTTGAAAAATTGTCAATAAAATGTGCCTAAACTGAATTTAGAATCAGATGAAAGAGTTCATTAATCATGATGAAGTTTCATTTATTCAAATTATGCAAGGATGAAAAATCAACATATGCAAATCAATAAGTATAATGCATTGCATAAATTCAAAGAGACTTCACAGAATCATGTCCCAATAGATAGCTCTACACTGTATACATGGGCAACAATAATTGAATTTTGTGCTCTGAAAAAGCAAAAGATGCAGAGATAGGAGAGGGATTATATGGGTACGTTTTGAGGGGATTTGGAGGATTTATTTTGGATATAGTCATGTTTCATTCTATATATGTGAAAATTCTTAAGAAGAAATAAAAATTACAAAATTAACCAAACCAAGAAAAGGGGGACCCAGAAGGAAATTCTGGGATCATTTTTATAGAGTTTGAAAGGCCAAAACAAAACAGACAAGGCATAAAATGAAAGCTGCTGGAAGGAGAGACATAGATTTAAAAAAAAAAAAAAAAAAAAAAGAAAGAAAGAAAGGTGTCCAGGTCTTTTAAGCTACAATCTAAGAAATTGGGTGTTTTAAACAATTTAGGTCAGAAAATAGCAGCATGGCAAAAGTGAAGAGAAGCTTCATCAAAAGACCTAGAAGACCTAGTAAGCCCAGAGAGTCAAAGCAAATTTTCTCAAGATTTTGGCTAGTATCTAAAGAAGATGGCAAGAGGAGAAAAAAAGATATGCTTTTGGATTTGAAGCCCTATGACAATTACACTGGGGGAGGATCTTCTGGGAAGCATAAGTACATGATCTCCTTAAGGAGATAGGTATTCCTCTCATCATCCTAATATGTCTTCAGTGAATCAGCTTTCCTGATCCCAAGTGATTGACAGTCTGAGCTGGATTAACTCTTAAAGCAATGATATGAAATGATTTAATCTTTGGAGCAGATCAGAATGTCATGTTTCTTTCCAGGACCAAAAGTAGGACTCAGATTGTGTCCTTTGAACCAGAAGAAATATGTTTCCCTTAATGCATCTCAACATAGCCCTGATATATAAATATTTTCATTTGGCATTTAACTTTTCTTTATTGAAAATAGATTCTTCTCTCATATAGTTCAACCCAACCACAGGTTTTCTCCCTCATCTCTTCCCAGCTCCCTCCTACTTCTCTTCTACTTTAGATCCACTCCCCCTCCATTTTCTCTTTGGAGAAGAACAGGCCTCCGCAAGACAATAGCACAGCAGAAGAAAATATGATACAATAACACAAGGCAAAAGCCCTCTTATCAAGGCTGGCCAAGGTAACCCAATATGAAGAAGAGAGTCTCAAGAGCAGGCAAAAGAATCAGAGAAACAACAGCTTCCACTGGGAAGCAAATGTGGTATTTTTTTTTCTAATGTTACCAGGGAAACTGGAGATAGGCTTCAAAGCTAGCTGAAAGTGAAGGCTCCATACTTAGAAGTCACTAAGTGAGCTAGCCTCATAAAACAGCCCCCTAAAACAGTTGGGGTCTTAAAATCATGTAAGAGGTGGGCTGAAATCAAGATGTATCAGTGTTTATAGTATTTACTCTTGCTGATATTCATGTCTTAGAATGTAAACAGGGGGAAGCAAATTAGTTGACTTTAATCATTGTGCAAACATCTCAGTTACTATTTATATAACCATGAAGAAATAAAACTAAGACGCCAGTTGATTACACAAGGTCCAAACATTAGGAACACCATTACTAAAATTACCATAGATAAAATTGGTTACCGAGATTCACCTATGAGTCGGGACTGTTTTATTTTATTCCTGATTCTCACTCCAATTCGGAGGGAACATTGCATCTCTGTTCATATAACACTTTTAACACTGTGCATATTAGTGCATTTTTCCTAACCACTACCCTTCCAACAGCCTTTGGGGGTATATAATAGGTGACTTGTAGCACTCTACCTAGAGGTAAGTTCAGATCTCACAAGTTAAGGATATAACTAGATAAGCCCATTTGTGTTGCAGATGTCAAGGCCAAGACAAGACCTTCCATAGTTCTTTCAAGGTTATGAACTCAAAAATAGCTGATGAAGGAGATTCATGCTTTACATTAGGTAGTTGCTGAAGATCAGAGGTGTATTTACTAGCTCTTAAACCTGTAGTGTTCAACATAAAAGAAATAGCTCATCTAAGGCCTGGTAACCACTTTTCTGTTACATTCTCATATAACAGAAAAAACACACAAGACCCTTCAAGCCTCTTCTAAACAGATATTAACTATGTTTATGAGAGAAGGCCTTTCATGACTGCATTGTTTCCTAAGACCCCCATCTTTTAGTACCTTGAATTGGATATTGGCCTTTATTGTATAGATTTTAGTAGAACATCCAACCTTTGAGCCATAGTAGATGCAGAAGAAGAAAGAAAATTAGAACTTTTAAAAAAAAGATTGTATTGCCTTGGTTAAAAATAAGATAGAATCACAGAAGTATACATCTAGCTACCAATTTACTTAAGCATGTGGATCCAGGTGAATGTTTGTGTGTGTGTGTGTGTGTGTGTGTGTGTGTGTGTGTGTGTGTGTGTGTATTCTTTCATCTCCTTGGCTGTTTAATTGACCAAAGTAAACCTAAAGCATTGCCTAGGACATATCTGGTTAATAAATGTGTGTATGTGTGTGTTTGTGTGTGTGTGTTGTTTGTGTGTGTGTGTATGAAGGTGCATGTGTGTTTATAGTTATACATTTGTATAGAGGTCAGAGAAAAGCCTCAAATGTTATTATTACTCAGACATTATTAATCTTAACTTGGGACTGAGTGTCTCATTGGCCTACAGTCTAATTAGATTACACTGACTTACCAGCAATTGGAGCCAATAAGTATTTGGAGGGGCAAGGATAAGCTCGGGACTTATTCCTCAAGAAGACCATCTCTCATATTTTTGGCAATAGATTCTCTCATTCATGTAGAACCCAACATGACAAAGAAACTTCAATTATCTGTTTCTTACCACCTCTCCAATATTGGGATTAGAAGCACCACATCACCAAGCCTGGCATTTTATACAAAATGTATAGAGTCAATTCATGGCATTTTGTTTCTAAAGTAAGCACGTCTCCATTTAAACCATCACCACACTGCCCCAAATAGTGTGTCTTGAATGAATGCAAATGTTAATGTCTCTGAGGATCAATCCATGCTACCTGCAAAATAGTATTGAAGGAGCCAATTAAATACAATTCAGCACATGGCCTAGAGGCATCTCTCTTGAACCAGACAAAATTTAAACTGATGAATTGTTGGGCTTTGGACGAGGTAACTCCATTTAACCTGTTACCTTCAGTCACGTAGGGCACAGGTAGAGGGCGTGATTAACAAGTCTCTACCGCCAGAGATTTAAATATTAATGAATTATCAAAAGGCCAGGGGCGTAGCTAATTAAGTTATTCCCTCCCCTTTTTCCTTCCCTATAAAATGAGAGTTCCCTGGCCATTGGCGGGGGAAGCGCGTACCACCTGTATCCATTTACCATGTCATGAACAATAAAGCTTTGGAAAACCGGACACGTGTCGCCTGTCGCATGGTCTCTCTGCCTGATTCCCAGCTTTTGGAACCCTGGAACCTCGCCGATGCAGCCGCCAGCCCAAGGCAGCTGTATGAATGTGGGATCCTCCGCTGGCGATGTGGAAAGCCCGCCCGGGACCCTGATGCCGGACTGCCCTGGGACCCTGCCGCCCTCGAGATTTCTTTCCCACAATGAATATGCGACATGCTAGCTTCATGTAACATATAAAAGTTACAAAATAGTAACAAATTGGACTCTCAATGTGAGAGTGAAAATGGATGCATACAATTTAATTCCAGAGTTTGAAAATCTTATAAAATTTGAATAATGTTGGGGTAATTATATTATTATCCACCAGAGGCACTATATTCAAGAAAATCTAGTCATTGTCAAAAATTAGACAATGGAATTAACAGATTTTACAAAATTGTTTTAATTGATTCCTTTGGTCTTGATTATTCCCTTCAATTCTTATGAAATGTAGATAAGAATCTCCATTATCACTATCAAATTAATTTACATTTTTATACAAATTTTATTTATTTATATTTCATACCCATTGTCAGTAGCCACAAAAAGAAAACTCTAGATGTTTACCTAGCCATTAATTTTGTTCTTTAACATATTACTAATATTATATTTTTTAAAATTAGTGTTTAGGAAATGATTCTGTGTTTCCAGAAAATTGTCTGTATTATATCTAAAAAAACTTTTAATAAATTTACATCAATTTACTCACTATAGTTCAATGGTATAATTCTAATGAGACTGTTTAACAGTACAGCTGACATCTGCAATGCTACAAAAGTCTTTATGGTGAGATTTGGTAATTCTTCAAACTAGCTGAACCAATCAGAAGTTAAAATCTCACTGGAAAGTAAGTGGTTCTGGGTGTGAACAGAAGGATAAGAATCCTTCTATAATATATCCAACTTCCAACGGGGGTCCATACTCCCTCTCTCCTTCTCAGATATGATGTTTATCTCATACTCATATGTGATACAGGGGCATCAGATTGTACAACTGCATTTTTCATCTCTTCTTTAGCTCCATCCTGTGTTCCCTACAAAAATTAATGGTTTGCTTTAAAGATTTTGCTTTATACATATGTTTTAGATATAACATTCAGAAACTCTCTAAAATATTTAATGCAGCAAAATACCACATTTCATTTATTTAAACAATCACACAAAATCCAGGTGAGATCTTCCCTATATTTATCAGGAGATGTGGCACAATTTTCTTTGATGAGACTATTGGCTATTCAAGCAAGAAAACAGAGACATAGACTGTGATGAGCTGACTGTCATGTTCTTGGCTGAATGCTGGTTTCCTAGACCTCAGCTTCTCTGCTGTGCATATAAATGTGATAGGTCCTGCTGGGTGCATGTACATTGTCCGAATTAAGTCAGGAACTGGGATGATTGCCTTAGTTCTCAAGGTGGAGTTTAAGCTTTATTGTATTTCAGAATCCTATATGTTTCTGACAGCTTGCTTACCACCTTTTTGGACCTCTCCTATTAATGGCAAATTTGAAATCAAACACTACAAAATTGACATCATCAACATTTTTGAGTTCTGTGAGAAGCTACCTGGTCACCATTATAGATGGTATGATTTAAATTAGTCTACTTCTCAAACAATTTCAGAGAACTTTAGATTAAGCAAATATAAAGGCATTTCTTTGTGCTAAAATCTGTATGACTATTTTAGAACCTGTTGAAACCACATCCAGTAAATAGGCATGGCCCCTGGTCGAGGGACTGAGCTACTAACCCATCTCTAAGTTTCTAACCCAGAAATGTTCCTGTCCAAAAGAAGAACAGGGACAAAAATAAATGAAACAGAAACTGAAGGAGGGGCCTACCAGGGACTGCCCCACCTGGGGATCCATCATGTCTGCAGACAACAAACCCAACACTGTTGCCAGGGTCAAGAGGGGCATGCTGACAGGAACCTAGAGTAATAGCAACTGACCATTACAAATGTGGATGCTTGAAGCTAACCATCAGACTGAGCTCAGAGAACCTGATGGGGGAGCTGGCATAAGGACTGGAGAAGCAGAGGGGGATTGTGACTCCATTGAAAGAACAACATAGGTTGGCGTGACCACCCAGTTCTCCCAGAGTCTAGACACCAACCAAGGAGTGTACCTAGAGGGATCCATGTCTCTAGATACATATATAGCAGAGAATGACCTTACCTAACAGAAATGGCAGGGGAGGCCCTTGGTCCCAGGAGATTTGATACACCAACATAGGGGGATGCTGGAGTGGTGGGGCAGGAGAGGGTGGGTGGGTGGGGGAACACCCTCAAACAGACAAACGGGAGGGGGACGGCCAATGTTGGATGGGGTGTTGGTCAAGGGGCAACCAAGAAGTGGATTATCATTTGAGATGTAAATGAATGGAATGATTAAATAAATAATACTGTATTTAAAATCTTCAAGAAGAGTATGTAGTAAATATTCTCTAAAATTTTGAGACAAATTATTTTGCCTAACTAAACTTAACTGGTGTTCTATAAAATAATTTTGATTTGAGAACCTACCATGATTGCATAATTTTGGGATAATTTAATACATATTAAATATATATGCATCTATATCAATGTCTATATCTATCAATGTCTATCTATATTTATTATGTTTATCTTTGTCTATATCTATACCTATATCTATATTTTTATTTATGTCTATATCATCAATATCTTATTTATCTATATTCATGTATTTATATCTATATAGAGAGGAGTGCTGTCTGTGTAGCCTTAGCTGTACTGGAGCTCACTCTGTAGACCAGTCTCCTCTTGAACTCAGAGACCTACCTGACTCTGTCTTCCAAGTGCTGAGATTAATGGCATGAGCCCTACTGCTTGACTAAATGTATATATTTTTTAAGAGAATATATCCTTTTTATCTCTGTCTTTTTCCTCCAATCCCTCCCAGCTTTCCTTCCTCAGACTTCTTATGCCCCCTACTCTCAAGTTGAAAGCCCTTTTATCTTTTTTATTATTATTACATATACATGTATGCATATGTATATGTGCACAAAGATATATAAACACAATCCACTGACTCTCTCTTTGTTGTTTGTGTGTACATGGTTTTAATGCTGATTCATGCTAAATGGTTTAACCAATAATGGGTCTTATCCCTGGAAGAAGTTAGCTTTCTTTTTCCAAGTAGTTATTAATTGGTTGAAGTTCTTCAGTTAGTGGTGAAATTTTATGGAAAATTTTCTCTTCCTCTTAAACATTGACAATGATATCGTTATTGTTTTTTTTTTTTCTGTGTAGGCATTTCTAGGATGACTGCTTTATAGCAGATTTCCTAGTATTCTGTATCATAATTTTCTGTCCCTTCTTCTATAATGTGTTATGGGTCACAGATGTAGAAACTTTGTGATGTAGATGTATCCAGTGGGATTGGGAAACCCATAGACTATAAATCTCTGCTTTGTGTTCAGTTGTGGTTTTCTGTGATGGCCCCCATTGCTGTAAAGAGTGTTTTGGCTGAGAGGTGGTAGCTTGTATCAGTGGGTATAAGGATAAGATTTAGAATAAAGGATAAGATTGAGAAATTGTGCTAGTCTAACAACATGCCAGCAAGCTAATACATGCTGTGTTTAATTTTGCTAGTCAATATTTAGTCTGGGGCCAGAAGTTAAGTTTCAAGTTGGTGCTTATGCCCATTAAGCTGAAAACACTGTTTTATAATGGTCAGGCTAGTATCTGCTAATGAGATTTCACTCTTTTGGAAACTGAAGTGTTCCTCGAGATATGGGATCCCTCACACTGAGAAAAGAAATATTTCAGTACACTATCTCTTTTTCTGATATATAATTTAAAACTAATTTCATGTATATATGTATGTATTTATGTATGTATGCATATATTATGTATGTGTGTGTGTCTGTGTGTGTGTGTACACATGTGACACAGTGGGTATATAGGAAGAGGTCATGAAATAACTTCTAAGATTCTTTTTCCAGTCCATATGAGTAAGAGATAAAATTTGAATCAGGCAGGCAGTCTTAGTGTCAGGCTCCTTTACCAGGTGAGCAATCTCACTGGCCATTATATTATGTCTTGAAATCATATAGTGAATTTCTCTTTCTTGGCTAGAACACTATGAAAAATTGATATAAGTTGAGATTTCTTCCTTTTCTAGATATTAGAAGAAAACAAGTCACACTAGCCCCATATTAAGTGAGTAATAAAAGGATAAACTCACCAGAGAAGAGTATTTCCCAGAAATGATCAAAAGACTGAGGCTGTATATCTTAGCAGACTAGATGAGTCATAGTTTGTCGGCTTCTTGTTATGTTGGTTTTGCTTCTTCTTTATTAAGCTAGTAGTAATAGATTTTCAACAAATGTGGTAGAGCATAATACACCAGTTTCTACTAATTGGCAAATCAATTTATGACCAAAAGGCCAAAGTGATATGTATCCATTACACAAATGGAGTAAACTGGAAGTCATCATTTCAAATTGAATTTATTTGTAAGGTATAGAGCATTAACAGAGTTTAACAGTGGCCTATACTAACACTCGAACATGAACACTTAGCTAGTCATCTAGCCCAAAGACAAAGAAAAATATTGCAATAGAACCTTCTTGTAAAATGGCCACTCAAGAACTATACGCAGGTACACACCTGTGACATGGTTTTGCTGTAATATAATTGAATATACTATTTTTAGTGAGTATGATATGTTTCTTCCTTTAGAAAAATACCTTCTTTATAAAATTGTTTGTTCTCCAGTAGATATTCTCCCAGCTAAACAGTTTTTTTTAAAGATGTACTACACATCGTAATTTCTTTACCAGTCTGAGTTGAACTGTGTAAATAATTTATGGCCACAAATGATAAAATGTACAGTTTCTGCATATGACATTTGCTGGTGGCAATAAAATAAAATTTAGTGAAAGAGACCAGGAATGAATGTCTTTAATAATATTTGACTAACCTCAAAATCAAAGCAAACACATTTTTATTCTAACTTTATTCTGTATTTTTAAAATATACTTAAGCATTGCATAACTGCATCTTTTGCTAGCTACATCTTTTCTACAGAGTAGAAATAACAGTTATATTGGAAACCCAGAGGCTATAAGAAACTCTGTTTGGCAGAAGTATGGCTGGAGTTCATTACTGAGTGTGAGATATCTTTGTCAGCTTCCTGTTACTAGACTTTATGCCTCAGGACACGTTCAAATGCTGTGAAGCACCTATTTTGCTGCCTACTGGGTATTGAACAGATACTGTCACAAAGAAGAATAAGAAAAAAATGAAGAAGAGTTTCTTTTAGATGCTGAGCCTGTCTTCCTATGTGATACTATATTTGGAGAGTTGTCTAGAGAATATCATGACTGTTTCTTGTTGATTGATTTTTGAAAGAGCAACTGCCCCAGAGCCTTTATCTACATGTGTTTGTCAGAGCTGATGCAGACGAGACTTCTGGAATGCAAACTACAAATCGTGTGCTTCCTAAGATAGTTGTTATGTATTTGTTTATGTAAGAAATGTCTCAGGTCAATCACAAGAAATGAGATAAGAATACAATGTAATAGCCTTCTGAGAAAATTTGGTACAACTTTATATTTTTTTACCATTTCTTTTCTCTTAAGGAAAATATATGCAAGTCAGTATAGACAAGGACCACCATCAGAACACACATAAATTTTCTGAGACTCCTGAAACAATACATGAGCTGACAGTGTTCTCTCCAGAAACTCTCCCCTCCTGAAACCTGGAAATCTACAAAGTGTATTCCTTGGGCTTGTTTCATTTTCATTTTTCATTTGTTTTTGATTTTTTTTTCTTAATAATGAGCTATAAAAACAAGTTTTCCACTAAACTTTTCAGTGAGTCAGACTGCCTTCTGATGTTTCCCTTGTTTGAAGAAAGCTAGGCAGGAGCTTTGTGTCCATGTTCTTTCTCAGTGGTACAGTGTTTCCTCTGACCTGGAGACACCTAGTGATAGATTTGTTAGAATGGCATTCTCTGGGTCAGCAAGCATGGGTCTTTAAATTTGTTCAGATGTCAGATCTTTGTTGATGTTTCTCCTGTTCTGTTTTATCTTCCTGGCTACTATGGAAGGAAATGTTGGCTTTCTCCAAGTGTGTAATGTTGGCCATTGAATCACCATGGTCTGTAAATGTTTATTATTGAATTCCAGATCTTGTAGATTTTTTTTTCTGTATCTAGGGTACAGATTCTTCACATTTTCTTTTAGACTGAGCACATAGGAGTTTGTGTGATGAAATATGATATGGTTCCTTGGTACCGCTAAGATTTTCTTCTACTGGTAAAATGTGTTCTGAGGATTGCTTCATTTTTTTATTCTTACTCCACATGGGGTAGAAGAGCATGACACTCTTGTGTCATAAAAATCCTGGCTATCCAAATAAAACATTTCTGATTTAGGATCAAGTTGATATTTCCTTTGTGTACTTCTTCTGCAACAGGAATATCTTCAATAGGGAAGAATTTCCTTATTCTCATCTAAACTCTGAATGGATTCAGTGGAAAGTTCAAAAAACAACATCGAGGAAATGTATTTAAATTAGGCTTTAACTTTACCACTGTCTTCTCCACCCATGTTTTGTTCCTTTCAGGAGCAAATGTGGGTGTTGTTATTAAGAGTCAATTAGGAGAAGCTGGCACTCTGCATTCACTCAAAATGATATCCCTTTTTCTACCTCTGTATGTTTCAAATAATGTTAGAAAGAGAACAGTTGTGAACCAATAGATAAAAAGCCCCATCTCTATCATGACAGGCTTACCCGAGATTTCTAAGATTGCTCATGAAGAAGGGAGTCTTGCTTTCCGTGAATGTAGGATCTCATATTTGCTCTGCTGTATTCAGAAGGGAGATTGCTTTGTGAACGATTTTCACCTTGTCAGTGAATAATACACACTATACTCTCTCACCTCCTCTGTTGGCGTGGCAAACATTTTTACACCATTCTATAAATTACAGAAAATAAGAAAAAAAAAAAAAAAAAGGGAAAAATAGAGACACTGTGTGACACTTTAAAAAAAAAAAACACCTTAGCATTTCAAACTTTTATCTCTGCATGACAGATTGTCTATTTATCTAATTTCACACTTGGATAGTGAATCATTAAACCAGAATGAAAATGGACATTTTGTTTCTCAGGAGTCCGCCTTTCTTTTAAGAAGGCCAATCAAAGAGCTGGACTTTTCATCACTTAAACAAAGAAAGAGTATTTGGAAATCATTTCTTCTACATCTCATTTATCCACAGCATTATAATTAGATCATATGAAGATCAGGAATTTGCATATCTACTGAATGAAACTACTTTTACTTTCACCGATTTGACCTTGCTTTGTTGTATTATTTATTCTCCTCTATTTTTATTTTCTTGCAAGAATAAGAAAAACCTATTGTTAGAAATAACTATATTGACTTGAGTCTTACAGAGCTATTATATATAGCATTAATGTAGACAACATTTTTTCTTGCTTTTCAATTGTAAGAACACACATAACTCAATATATTCTAACAACATCCTTTTGTTAGTGTTTATTTTGTTTGGCCTTATTAAAAAAATCTTCAAATATTATTTTTTCAAATATTATAGGTGTTCAAATAACTAAAAATATTTTTAGTTTAAAACATAGGTCTATGAATACATAATTACCCTGTGTTCAGATAAATTTGAAAATGCTATAGAATTCCAGCATTAATTGTGCTAGATGGAGTTTATGTACTTAAGCCCTAGAAGGTAGCCATCTTAAAGTCATCTGGAGAAAGACAAAGCACTACAGTTAATATAAATCAAAATAACTTAGTGGATAATCTAAAGGCATTAAGCAGCCCTTCTTTTTTGTTGTTGTTGTTTTGTTTGTTTGGTTGGTTGGTTGGGTTTTGTTTTGTTTTGTTTTGTTTTGTTTTGTTTTTCGAGACAGGGTTTCTCTGTGTAGTCCTGGCTGTCCTGGAACTCACTCTGTAGACCAGGCTGGTCTCGAACTCAGAAATCCACCTGCCCCTGCCTCCCAAGTGCTGGTATTAAAGGCGTGCGCCACCACTGCCCGGCCAAAGCAGCCCTTCATAACACATGGGACAGCAAAGTTGAGGCAGTTGTAGTAATGCAGGTTCAGTGGCTACTCTTCTTTACTGTTTCTCAGATCTCCTTGGCTTCCTTTCTCTTAAGTATGAAGTTGTCTTGGCTAAGGTTCTTTCCATGCACACTATTCAAAAAGCCCCACTAGTGTGTAACTAATCTGAGGATGAATGACTTTGTGTTTAGAGCAAGCAGCAATCTCATATGCAGAAGATATTGAACAAATACTATTTGAGTACATGAATGACTCTCAGATATGCATATTACAATGGAGTACGTCTTCTGAGCATCAAAGCCTCAAAATCCACATACCTATAGAAGGTTTACAGATGTTCTCTATCCAGTACAGAATCTTCCATTTTCCATACATTCCCAGTGCCTCTCAGTTTCCTACTTGAAGAGGAAACATTTTTTGAACTAATTTTCCAAGCCAAAATTGTGTTTACCTTTATTGTTTCCATTGGCAATCTATAACTACCACCAAACTGTTGATTGTTTCAAAGAAGTTACATACCTCACTGTTTTATGTGTTTCCTGTGTTTCAAAACTTAGCAATGAAGTGATAGAGACTCAGAATTTGTGGGTTCATAGGACTCATAAACTTTTGAGTTCTTCATGAGGCTACTGTGTATCCTAAAGTTAATGATGTGAGTACACTTTTTCAATGGTGTGACACCCTCTATGTAGCCCAGGGAACTTGTCAGCCATGGAGATCCATGGGTCATTTATACCACATGCAAATGGGATTTGTCAGTGGTGTAGCTATCTGAAAATTGTCCCTGTGAGCTCTAAATGATGTAGCTGCCTTTGAGTTACTAATGCTTCTGTAATTAACTGTGCGTCTGTAACAAACTTGTTTATTCAGCAACCTGGATTTAGACAATTCATTTTTTTTTTTCAGTTAAGCATTGCCTTCTCTCTATTGGATTGCCTAGGGTTAGACATTTCTTCAAGTCTTCCTCAAGAAAAGGCATATAGCCATATTGTGACTGAAGCCTATGGAGAGTAAGCTACCTACCTTATAGTATATGCAAAGTTAAAAACAATGTAAAGAAGCCAGAGTCCTTCATGGGTACATCAAAAATGACCTAAATTATACCAGTTCTAACCTACCTCCCAGTACTATAGACTGGGGAATAAACCTTTATTATATGAAACTTCAGAGACATTTCAGACCCAAAGTACAGTAGCCTCTTAGCATAGGGAAAGTTCATTATATCACATAGGAATGTTTTGACGTTTACCAGATAAACAGTCCAAGCTGATTATTCAATAAAAATGTCAGATAAGTCAATTAAATGAGAAGAATAAGCTCAATTTTACAAATAGTATAATCATCTTAATGTAACTAGCAATACAAGTTGGGTGCCAGAGGATTGTTTTAGAAGTAAATAGAATATGAGGAGTGAAAGGGCCAATTACAAGCATTTTTTTTGGCTGAAATTCCTCATACTTTAACAATATTATATAGAGAAATTATTATGCTATATTAATATGTAGTATATCATTAATATAAGTCTGATGCTACTTATAACATTTACAACTTTCCTATGAAGTAGATATTATTGCATTTACAAAGAAAAAATGTAATATCAATATGAATAAGTTTCCAAAAATCACGAAAGACAAAACTTATAAAGAAAAGAACTAATATTTAAATTCCGAGGATAGTTAAATTGATGATAATGCCTGGAAAATTGCTTTTTAAAGAATTATATGTCCATTTTCACAAATATATATATATATATATATGAAATTATATATATAATACAAATATGTATATGTGTATATGTATACACAAATATATATATATATAATTATATATATATAATACAAATATGTATATGTGTATATGTATATTGGACTAAAAATGGGGTGTTTCAAATAACATCTATTAATTATTCTTAAAACAGTGAAAGAAGCTAGACACAAAAGATAAATATTTTGAAATATGATGTCATTTACACATGAAAGGTCAATTAGCTGAGCTTATTCAAGCAGAACAAGATGGTGTTTGCTAAGGTATAGGAGTAGGAGTGGGGAGAGAAGACATTAGCTCAAGTATATAAACATTGTAAGAGGAATGTGTTGCCATGATCTAATACACAGCTTTCTGACAATAACTAACAGTATAGAATTTGTTACTTCAAATTTTATGAGAAAGAGTTCAGATCCCCTTACAATACACATGCTAGTGTGCACAAGTGCAAATGAACACACAAGCAAGCATACCTATGCATGGTGGTGAATATTCTAATTCACTTGATTATGACAATAATTCTACAGTAGATATAAATATCAAATAATCACATATTCATTTTTATACTTAATAAACAAATAAAAATTAAAATTGTATGAATCACTGTATGTGTTATGTCAGTGCACTTTTCCAGACTTTGCAATACCTCTAGTGAAGCATATATATATATATATATATATATGTGTGTGTGTGTGTGTGTGTGTGTGTGTATACATATATATGATCTTATTATCAAATATAATAGAAAACATACATTGTTCATAGGATAAAACATATATTATTTACTAATAACCTTCACATTGATGATATCAGAATAATAACGAAATATCCGTATCCTTTTTGTTCAGAAATTCCATACTCTAAGTTTGGGGATTCGAAGACAATCTAGAAGAGGTTTGGTTTATTTGTATATTTTTGTTTCTTTTAGTTTTTTTGGTTTCTTAATGTTTTTGTCATTGATGTAAGCAAGATTTTCATGCATGCCAAGGTTGGCATCTATCACTAAGCCTAACTCAGCTTTATTTAAAACTGTGGTAGCTCCTACTCTAGGTGCAATGGTTACAGTAGTAAGCTGGGTTGAGCTCAGGCCTACAGGTCATTGGGAGAAAATGGGAAAAGTTTCTGCACACAAACAAGGAATATGCTAATCTAAGAGTGGATGAGGGAAAGGCAGATAGGCTATGGGGGACTCTGATAATTAAGAAAGTATACCAATAACTTCAGATAATATGCCTGACAAGAAGAGCTTGCTCTCAGATGTGGCATTTCTAAGATCAGTCTGGTTGCTTGTGTGGTCCCTTCCTTACCCAGGTGAATTAGTTGAGAGAGACTCCTGAGGAAAAAAAAATGTGACTGCAAATGTTTACAATTCCTTTATTGTTCTTATTTTCTAGCTTAAGAGAAAAATGACTTTTGTAACCTGAAATTATTTCTCTCTTCTGTTTAAAACTGTAGAAAATCATTCTATTATGTGTTGCTTAATATGTAAATTCCGTTTCTTCGTATAAAAACAATGTCTGGTTAAAATTTTTATTTCTAAGTTTCATTCTGGGCTTTTCCTATGGTTTTATATTACTTTTAAAATGGATTTCATGTTTAATTTTTTTGTAGAAAATGTACACAGGATTAATATATATTTGTGTGTATGACTTTATGAGTCTTCATATGTATCTGAAATAAAGCACTTATCAAACAAATTTAAAAAAATTATCCCACTAGTCAAAGGGTTGGCTAAAGCAAGTTTCATCTTTTCCAGAGGTTTGTCTTGTCCCAGGTTTGACAGGGCTGTGAAAAACACTTTCATAGATGATGCAGAAAGTAGATTTAGGTTTTCCTCTGGAACGCTGGCTCCTTAGATGAAAAATCTGAGTCTCTTTTCTCTGAGTCACAATGTATAATTTCATGAAGGTCACTCCAATTCTCATGTACCTCCTGAAGGAAATTTTTGACATCAGCTTGAAGGTGCACTTCTAAGATACTTACTATAGAAACACCCATTTCCTTTCACAATGTTTAATTCCTGACTCTGACATTGGCTAGTTAAGTGACCTTGGGCAAATTGCTTTCTCTCACAAAACTTCTGATTCTTCCTAATTCTCCTGTTTTCATCATTCAACCAGGCCTTGAAATCTCATCTTCCACAGGCAACAATTCCATTAAATTAGAAAAGACTAATTCCAGTATAGCTCTTCTATTGTGCCTTCTTACTGTCCCTAATAACTCAACACACTTTCCGCTACAGTTTCTGACTACTAAGCTAGTAAATGCCACCAATGGAGAACATGATTAACTTCCAATATCATCATTATTTAAAACTAAGCAATATTATCCCATGTGCATACAGAAAGGGGGGACAGTAATGTACTTCACCTGCTGCAAGAACATGCTAGCAATTCTTTTAACAAAAAGAGAGAGTTTCCCAAGAGAAAAACAAAAGTAATCTATCCAATTAAAGTTTTATATGATATGGAACTCAGAGAAGACTCACAGAAACCTATTTTGGAGGACAGTTCTCTTGAAATTTGTTTGCAGGGCAAAAAAATGTGATCTAATCACACACAAAAATAGAGGCTAAGAAAGATCTCCTTCATCGCAATCTTCTTAACTTCCAAATATAGTGTATGAATCCTAAGAGATGAAGATCTATCAATTTACCTTCTTATACATTTATTTTCTTATTTATTTTGCTTACTTTATTTTTTTTTGTTTACAGATTTCATATTACAAGCATCTTGGGTGAAAGGCAGGCAGTCAGTGACTCCCAAATTGACACATTTGGGGGGTGTATTCTAAGACCTTTCATATCAATCTAATTTTAGGCTATATATCAAAGTATTTAAGTCAAACTTGCATGTTTCAGCCTCTTTAAAGCTCTCTTTCCTCTCTACCCTCTAATTCTTCTCACTAAAACTGAGCATTCTTACAGATAAACTGATGCGTCCCTACAGGCAATGTAAGTAATCCGTTTTGTGGTCAGAAGCAGTGTGGTAGGGATTGTAATAATTTCCAATAAAATGATTTTATACCGCTCATGCTGGTTCGAACACCAGGGAAGGAGTGTTTTCAAGATCTTGGAATACTCAGCACTTTGGGGACTAACTGAAGTGCTTGAACCAATGTGAGCTAGGGATAATTGAAGTTTGACGCTTGTCAGGTAACTTGATCCTTTACTTGTCAAATAATGTCAAAGAGGGTACATATGTGGAAAGGTGCCAGAAAATGTTATTGTTTCCAGTGCTACTGCTTTGCTATGAATATATAATCTACTTCCCACTCAAGAGCAGTGTAAGAATTAATGAGAACAAAATTCTTTTGTGAACTGGGTGTGACATCCTGAGCTTTGTCTGTATGAGAGAAATAGGCTGACACTAAATAACCCAAAGGCCCTGCAAACAGAGAACCCTGGGTATTAACACATGTAACATAATGCATCAATATTATGAGTGATTAAATTAACCATCACTGGAATGCAACAATAGCTAAAACAGGCAGAGCAGAAAATTGCACACAGCCTCTGAGCATGGGGCTGGGAAGATCGCAGTGTAAGCTAGATGGAGGTGGAACTAAATTAAGACTGTTTGGTTCACAGGAGTTCCTGGCTCTCTTCCAGGGAAAGCTTCTCTTGCAATTAAAAATCAAGAGGTCATTAGCACACTGCGCAAACATTCAGTGCTATGCTGTTTATTAACCTATTTTCAAGACACATAAGATAAAGAAGAGCATCATCACATGTGGACAGTTGTCACCCAGCTAATAAACTCTGCTTTGTTTCCTTCACATTGAAAATTTCTAGCACCCAGGTGCTCTGTACAGAAGGGGGCAGACAGTCAAGGTTGGGAACACATATATAGCAATAGACTGCTTCTCGTTGAGTCACACTAGCTTTAATGGGGACTATTGTCTGACTCTAGGCTAACACCACACATTGTTAATCTGAGCCTTCATTGGAAGAAAGGAAAGTGTGAGAATCAAACAGCTCACACTGTAATCCCGAGCACCCATGCCTGTTCAGAAGTGGGTTCTAATCATTCATCCCCAGAGGGGAAAAATCATCTTTTTGCTTATTATTATAATAATAAAGTACTCCTGAGAGAGAATCAAACCTCGCCACATGGTCTTTCCAGCTCCCCGGTCACTCTGCTGCTCCCACAGACTCCTCTGATTTTGGTTCTCTTGCATTCCTATTTTTTACCCTTCTTCTGTGTCTGCTGTTGTATACGGGCCTAATGTATGCTGGTTACTGCTGCAGTATCACTGACAATAATTGGGAATAGCATTGTTCTAAACGCAAAATGAGTGGTTGGTTTAACAACCACCCTTTCCCAGTTTTCTTCCTGATTAATGACACGGGCACCATGTTTATAAGTTGACAAATACTTTACTTCTTCTAAAAATAAGAAAAACAGTAAAACTACAGTTTTGTTGTTGTTGCTTGCAAGAAGGTAGCATTTTGGAAAGAAACATGTAGAAATTACGAAGCTGCATAGTCTGACCATATTTGGAATTCAAGACAAGAATTCTAAATTGCATCTTCATTATAGATTTTTCTGTTTCAGGCATTATGATGACAGTTTGGTCCACGAGACATCTGTGGTCTCATTCTGATAAAAGGCCAAGGAGTTAAACTGTGCAGTCACTACCATAGCGATACACAATACAGTCTCAGACTCACTTTAAGTCATAACAAAACTCAGGAATGATCTTCCTACTTAATATTTCCTCAGACTCTTACTCTCTGTCACCCAGGCCTTTTTCCCACCCAAATGTTGGTGTTAAATTGTCTGCAGCTTGTTGAGTGCTGCACTCCACCCATATTCAGTTTCCCATACTTTTTATTTCTTCCCTCACACAGGTGGGCTCTCCTTACCTCTGTCACAGAACTTATCCTGAAGCAATGTTGTAGTTTTATCATTTCTTGTGGATTGTGAGTTTCATGAGAACATAAGATGAGATTCAGTTTTCTGACCCCATACATTAATCAGAAAACACAATCTATGATATGCATAAAGTATAATGCATAAGCACCTCATTGTGCCCCATAGTATACAGGTTCCTTGATTTCACACTGGTCTCAGAATAAAGGGAGATGGTTAAGCATCTTTCCAGTACCTCCTAATCACCAGTCTTCCATTCTATAATTAAACAATAAACTTTTCTGTTTACTCACAATAGCATGATTATTTATAATTCTGATGCTATTATCAATGATGTTCCTAAACCCAGGACATACCATCTTTTCTGTACAGAACAATGTTACTTTTCTGTACAGAGCAATGTTACTTTTCAAGAATTTTATCTCTCTCATTTTTCTTCTCATATATCTCTCTCTTTTTTCTTCATTATTACAATTGTATGTTTCTCTTTTAGGATGTTTTACATTAAAAAATTGTGCATGATTAGTGCAGATTGGAAACTTATTCTGCTTTATGAAGTTATTCATGTATTCAATTTACTTCTTGTCTTCTGTTGCTCTGGAGACAGAGTTAGAGCTGATTGTCACTAACATTGACAGCCTGTAGGAAACAACAAGAGAGAAGGCTGGAAGTAGGTCATATTTAAATCATGTAAAATTTATTGGTATATAGTTATTTTATGAAATGATGTAGATATGTGTTTGTTTATCATATTGTTCATATTCACCTCATATTATCCATGCCTGCCCCATTTTCATTCTAAGTAGTTCCATCTACATGCATGTCATACATATATACATGATTGATTCTGTAACTTACTTGTTGTGAATGGTACCACACATGGAAGTACAGATATCTCTTATATTATATGTTTAATTGAATTCTTTGAGGTGTATTAATAAGAGGAGACTACATTGATCATATGGAGTGCCTTTTATCAGTGTTTTGAAAATTGTTCATATTTATTTCTATAGCGGTTGTGTCATTGTATTCCCATGATAAGTGTATAGACTGGCCTGTGGCCCACCTTTAATATCATTTTATTATATGCTAGCCATATTGATTGAGATGAGACAGAATCTCAGTATATATTTGATGAATGAGGATGATGAGGTCATGTTCTGACTGACAGGATGCCAACATCTAGTAGACTTCAAGAAAGAATATGACTTACAAAGGAATGTTCATCAAATCATTTTTTCTGACAGTACCTGAGAAATAATTTCTCTTTTCTGGCTTTCTGCACCTTGTATTCTGTTTTCTGGGCACCAATGATTCAGAATTCAAAGTGAACATCTGTAATGAAGTATAAGCACCTATATCAAATAAAACTTTTACATTGCACCATTGTGAACCTAACTAGTCTACCTTCCATTTTTTTAATGGTTCCCCATGATTCTACTAACACATCTGGAACACTGATGAAAAATTCTTGAGTAGATAATCAAAAGGTTTAATTTAATCTCTCCAACAGTCAAGTTCACAGCACTAAGTGACCACATTAAGATAATAGTAAGATCTCATACTAGTAACCTAACAGCACATATGGAAGCTTTAGAACATCAACAGAAAAAGGAGTAGATGGCAAAAGATGAACACAGGGCTGAAATAAATAAAATAGAAATAAACAACAACAAAATCTGTAAAGAAGCAATGGAACTAAAGTTGGCTCTTTGAGGCAATAAATAATGTTGACAGACATTTATCCAAATTAGGTAAAAGACAGAACATTCCAATGAACAAAATTAAAAATGAAAAGAAGACAAAACAATAGACACCAAGGAAATACAGATAATCATAAGGACATACTTGAATGCCTTGTCTCTAGTAAAGTAGAAAATCTGAAAGAAATCCATGATTTTAGTGATACATTACGACTTTCCAAAGTTAAATCAAGACCAGATAAGCAATTTCAACAGACCTGTGATGCCTAGTAAAATAGAAGTAGTAATTAAAATTTTACCTATCAAAAACTGGCTAAGGGCCAAATGGGTTTAGTGCAGAATTCTACAAGAATTTCAAAGGAGACTTAATTCAAATATACCTCAAATTATTCTACAGTAGACACAGAAGGAATAGTACCCAATTAATTTTATGAAGTCACAGTTACCCTGATACACAAACCACATAAAGAACCAACCAACAAAAAAGAATTACAGACCAATTCTCAATAAAATACTTGCAAGTTGAATGCAAGAATGCATAAGTAAGTTCATCTACCATGATCAAGCGGGCTTCATGCCAGAGGTACAGGAATAGTTCAACATACAAAAATGAATAAATGTAATTCACAATATAAACAAAAACACATGATCATCATATTAGATGCAGAAAAGAATTTTACTACTTTAGTAGTATAACAGCATAATATTGGCAGAAAAGTAGATAAGTTAATCAATGGAATTGAGTAGAAGACCCAAACACAAATCCCCATACCTATAAAGACATGATATTTTACTTTAAAAGATAAAGCCAGAAATACACAATGGAAAAAAAATGAAGAGAACAAGGGAGACACTCTAAAAACTAAAGGCCATTTGAGGGGTTGTATAGAAACCTAAGACAGTAAAAGTTTCCATATATATATATATATATGGAACAATCTATATATAATCATCGAACAATGGGGAAAGGGAGACAGAGCCCCACCATGACATTTTTTTAGTGCCAAATAAGGTTCATCTAGCGGGATAGGGTTACATCTAATTGAGGTGTTAGTCAAATGAGTCCCCTGGGAACCTCCAAACAGCCCAGGATTCCCAAAATTATAGATAGCATTCAGCAAACTTATGGCAAAGCCTCATTGTTGAACACAACAACCACACAATTCATTGAACATGGAGAAAATTCAAGCCGATGTTGTATAGAGACTTAAACCCTATGTGCTGGCATTTTTGGTGCAGCAATGTACTCTGTATGCTACAAAAGGAAAAAATGTAGAAACCTGATTCATCCACAAACCCTTTGATCTACAATGATGTCCTGCCTTCAAGAAATGTTGCTGTAGCAGTAGCACAAAGCTTGTAGGAGTAATAAATCAGTATCTGAGGCACTTAAGGGCCACCACATTAAGATGGAATATATACCTGAAACTTCTGGGGTAGTCAAAAATTTGAGACGAAATACCCCAGAGGACTATGGTAAAACCAAATACCAATGTTTTAAAACAAAACAAACAAAAAACAAATCAAAAAAATGACTCCTAATAAACTTCTGTTTTTTAGTTCAGTGTCTTGCTCAGCCATCATCTGAGAAGATTCCTCCTTCAGCAGATGAGAACAAATGGAAACACCCATATCTATATATTATACAGAGAGTGAGTGACCTTGGAACACTTAGCCCTAAATGGAATGTCTCCATCAAGTCCCTCTGCTCGAGGCTCAGGTAACCCTGAAAAGGAGGTGATGGAAAAAATAAACAATACGGAGGGTACAGAGGACAGCAAGAAAATAAAGCTTTCTGAATCAGCATTGTTGAAACACTTATGAAGTCATAGAGATAGATGCAGCATGCACAGGACCTGTATGGGTCTGCATCAGACAAGGATCTAGAACTGAAAGGAAAAGTGAACTCATCTCCCTATTCTTAATCCAGAAGCTATTCACAACAGATAACCATTTACAAATAAAATTTAGTTTTCTCCAGGGAAGTCTTACTGGATAAACAAACTCCTCTTAAGTGTAGGCTACGTATCCAGCAATAGATAAAAACAAATGAATTCAGTAACATCTTTGGAGATCCCTTGTCTCATAATGTGTCAGGGCTTTGCTTTTTAAATCTTATTTTTAATTTATATTTTATTATAGATATATTTTACCATATAGCTCCTTTGGATGTAAATTATGGCTTCCAGTTTAGTGATTTTATGGCACTCCTGATTGTGTGAACAAGTACTTCTCTGCATCTTTATCTGTTTCTTGCATCTTTTCTTGGGCTCCTTTTATTCTGTAGGTTTCTTCAATTCAATCTAATGTGTTAGTTTTTGTTTCATCATTTTATTTCATCATCATCATCATCATCATCATCATCATCATACAATCCAGTCATTATTCCCCTCTTTGTCCACCCTCCAACATTTTCTCATCCCATTCTTTCTCCCCCATCTCCAAGAGGATGTCTCCACCCCACCCTCACTCTAGCAAGCCTCCCAACGTTCTTGGGCCTCAAAACTCTATGTATGTCTTCTCTCACTGAGGCCAGACCACACAGTCCTCTGCTGTATAAGTGTCAGGGGCCTCATATCAGCTAATGTCCTTAAGAATCCCATTTGTTTTCTAATGAGATACAGGAAGGGAATGGATCCAGATTGGAAGGGTAATGGAGAGTATCCGGGAAAAGTAGGTGAAGGAGAAACTATAGTCAGGATTTTTTGTATGACAGAGAAAAAACTTTTTTAATAAAAGGAAAAAATGCAAACTGAAAAAAAAGAATAGAAAATAAAATTGAAAATTATTTATGTTGTAGTACAAAAAGTTGAATAACTTTTAATAAACATTGGAAATATACATGAAAAAGTATTGTCTATCATGTTATGCAAATTTTCTGCTTCTGCTTTCATCAGTTTTTGTGCAGTGCTCTGTAAAGCTCTGGCTATGGGTATATATGATGTTACATTCTGGGTCTTCCTCCTTGCTTGTACTTTTGCTATCATAAAACTTACATATTTCTGTGAGCCTTCTAGAGGCATTGTCTGCTCTGTCTGCTATTTGTATGGCTTTAACAGTTTTAAAATTTTTACTGTTTACATAGTCTTAATTCTTTTATTTTTCTGTACTTAACCTTTTAAATTTATATTGAAGAAATGTTCTCATAATTTTTACTTAAGTTTTCATACTTGAAATGCATATAAGAACTATGTTATTAGATATTTATTAAATTATTCATATTTAAATTTATATTTATCATCTTAGGATTCATTTCTCTGTTTCATTTTTTGGCATTTTTTGTGCATAAATTCTCGAGTGTGTACCTGCATACACGCATATGTATGTATGAATGTGTATGTATCATGTCATGAACATGGAGGTTGGATGTTTGTAGAGGTCAGGGACCTACTTTTAAGGGGGTTTATAATGATATTATTGTAATGATATTACTGATCATTGGAATACAATCATAATACATAAAGGATGTGTAGGAAATGAAAGAAAAGAAAACTTAAAAGAAATAGTGGGAAACTTACCTAAAACATATGAGAATTTAAAGAGATAGCAAACAACAAATTCTAACTCTCAGAATATACTCACTCCAAATATGTAAGACAAAAACAAATGGTTTGATAAAAAAAAAAGGCCAGACTTGAAATATACAATATTGAGCTCTATGTGGTAGTTCAGAATGCAGTTTCTGTATGTTGCTAAGTAGAGGCAGAAAGATCAGGAGTTCTGGTTAAGCTTTGGATACAGAGATGATGTCTCAAAATTACAACAGCAAAACAAAATAATGTTTCAAAAGACAAATAGATATAAAATACATTGGTTGAAATTAGGTAAACATAAAAAAATTATATGAAGACATAAAAACAAACTGCTGTTGAGGAAGATCAGTATCATAAATAAAGCAATAGTGTGTAAGTATATTTTATAAATATAATAAACTATATAATCACAGCGATTAAAATATGAACATTAAACCCCATCTTTTGTTACTTTAAATCTTAAGTTGATTATAAGGATTTTGGAGAACCAAACTAGAACACTTTGCCAGGTAAAGAAAATTTAAGGATAGAAATAAGCTGTCAAGTTGATTTTTACATTTGAATAAATAGTAATTGGTGCTATTTGAATATATTTAAAAGCTCACATAGCTTAAAATTGTTATATAGGTCAACAGATACAGAAATAAGCAAAGCAGAATAAAATAAAAATAATATACTTTTAGTATTTAACTTAGACTTTTATGTGTAATAAGGAAGACATTTCTTTTTTTTCTTTTCTTTCTTTCTTTTTATTTATTTATTTATTTATTTATTTGGCTTTTCTTTTTGATTTTTTGAGACAGGGTTTCTCTGTGTAGCCCTGGCTGTTCTGGAACTCACTCTATAGAAGAGGCTGACTTGTAACTCAGAAATCTGCCTGCCTGTGCCTCCCAAGTGCCGGGACTAAAGAGGTGCGCCACCACTGCCCGGCCTAAGGGAGACGTTTTAAGTAAGACAAAGTGGACATTTTAGTAAAGTAGTGTCATTTCAGTTGAAAATCTTATGGAAAATAATGAAACTGACAGCCTATTCTAAATAACCTGTGCATTTGTGAATTCATGAACGCGCATGCTCTCTCACACACACACACACACACACACACACACAAACACACATACACACATGTTTTTTTTGCGTGTGCACATGAGCCTTTGCTGTCAGATTTGTTAGGCGTTTTATTGGTTAGGGTTCTCTGTAAGAACAAAACTGATAGATGGGGCTGAGAATCCAATAGCTGCTTTGACCAGGTGGCTAGATGCCTCTATTGTCCCAGTCTCATGTTTAAGACCTGGAAGATTTCTGAGGATCCACTGGTCTTCAGTCCATACCAGAAAGCTGAGAAAAATGGATTCAGGACCTCTTTTAGGAAAACCTGGGTGATAATATCATTAGAGAATGGTAGCACCTGCAACAGCAGAAGCAAGACACCATCAGACAAGGCGAACCTATCAGCAAGGTGAGGAAAAGCAAGCACAAATCAAGAACTTTCCTTTCTCACACATCTTTTTTATCTCTTTCACCTTCAGAAGGAACTGCCCATATTTAGAAGGAGGTATACTCATGAAAATTAAACTGATCAGAAATATCCCACACAGGTGTGCCAATGTCTTGTCTGTTACTTGATTTCATACTCAGTGCAGTTGACAACCAAGATCACAGTCATCACTCCACAGGCTCTGCTAGATGCAACATTATATCCAGCCTCCTTTGATAAATCAGACACTCTTCTGGACATTCTCGCTGTATCTGTCTAATTAGTGCTGTCTAGGTAGTATCTCTCTAGTCCATGAAGTCACTTACAAAAAAATCACATATTTCTATTCATCTATCGATTTTCATGCTACTAGAATATTTGTAAAAAATACAATAAATTTTCCATTTCATAAAATTGTGTTTTTGTTTACTGTAGCTAGAGAAGTTTCAAGATCTCATTTAGCTTAACTATAACTTAATGAAATTATGATTTTAATGAATATCAAGGATATTGGTCATCTGTAATTTGTATTCAATAATAAATTATTAAAAATCATAAATATGCCTTTAGCAAATGTACAAATGAGTCTAACTTTGTAAAAAACACTATTACAAAATTTCTAAAAAAGTTAGAATAAAACTAATACACAATCCACTAACTTAACTTATGAATATGTTCAAAGAAAATAAAATATGCTTGCCAGGAAGACATCTGCAGTACCAGACTGGCAACTCCTGTGAAATGAACTACATCTTCATTTTCCTATGTTCAGCCTCTCAAAGGAGCACTTGGTCACAGCTCTATTCTCTGCATCTATTCAAAATCAGTTTTAGAAGGCAAGCGTCTCTTCATTAAACACTATCCAACATTCTTTGTCTTCCCTCAAATGGTTGACATGATCCTTGCCATGACTGCTGGCTTGGGTCTTTACATGTGTTCCTCAGGCTGTGCTATTGAGGCATCTTCTGTAGATTCAATGTGTAATTTGTTTTAAGGCATTTTGTGGAGACACTAATTCCATCTCTCCATTGACTGTGTTTGAAATAGTCTTGGATTATAGCATACATTATCTGAAGTCCCAAACAGACAGAACTTGAGAAATGTTAGTGACATGCTGTTCACATGCATTTTGTGATGTACTGAGGAAGTGACAGAAGCTGTATGAATATCAGACAAAAATACCATAATATTTAAGTCTTTAGAAGACTCTAAAGACAGGAAAGTTACAGTGACACTTGATTCTGAAAGTATGTCTTTAGATTTTTGACTTGGAGCCAATAGCTTCAACACAATTTCCTTCTCCATAGCAATAAGAGACTGTTCCAAGTACAATCATTGCCTTTGAAAGTTTGTCATTATTCAATCTAAACTTAATAACAAACCAAAATAAAGCCTGACAGTCAAGTGACTGAATCGACCTACTTTGTTTTAAAGAAGAAGGAGAAGACTCCTCCCAAAACATTTCACCTATTCCATCTGGATTTGTAATTAAATATAGGGTCCTCTTGAAGCTACAGAAACTTTTGAGAAGGAGAAATGGTTTCTTTATGTTTAACAAACCATGAGTCCAGACAGAATATGTATTACTCTCCAGGAGTGAAAACCAAAAGAAACTGCAGAAAGAATTCTTTTAAAATAAAAGAAAATATTGTTTCTATTAACTTTGAAAATAATCTTAGGTTCACTTCCTCAAAAGAAGTAACTGTCTGTCTCCAGGTAAATTTTCAATACGTTCATTCTATGATTCTCATGACCTGTGCTAAAGAAGACTCTGAAAGAAAAATATACTTGATTAAAATATTGCCTATGGGAGAACATTTTTAGTTTTTAACCTTTTTTTCTGATACTCAGAGATAATCATATTGTATAAGATTTATAAGATATTCAGATCAAAACTGGAGTCTGAAAAAAGTTATTCATGGTATAGTGAAAGTCAGTGCATATTAAAACAAATGGAAACTTCTATGGAATACAGAATTTGTGTATTCATCTGACATGGAACTCCTCCACACGTAGTTACAATTTTGTGTAAAAATTTACATAATATTGGACAGGCACACTTCTATTGTTATTGTGACCAAACAGCCAACAAAAAGTAAATTCGAGGATGGTGGGTCTGTTTTCACTTATCATTGAAGGGGATAGGTCCCATCATTGTGGAGGAGACATGGCAGCATGAGAATGAAGTGGATTGCCACATTATATTTGTAGCTAGGAAAAAGTGAGAGGTGTAGTGGTGACTAGACTAAGAAACCTTAGAGACACATCCCTTCCTGCCTGCCCTCACCTCAATACAATTCAGCAGAGGATGATCAAGTGGTCAAGACATAAGCTTATTGGGGAGCATTTCATTTCAAATTATGAAGATTGAGCAGGTATTACAATAAAATCCAAATGATCATATCATTAAGAAAATATTGTTAAAATAAATGCTTCTTCACTGATTGTAGAATATTTAGTAAAATGGAGAAATTGAGGCAGGGATTATGATTCAGCAATGTAAAATCCTCAAGTGTGTGGTGTTAGAAAAATTACTGGTGACAAGTATAATGTTAACAAAATCCTATTCCACACAAAGCTACTAAAGCTGCTAGTGCCATTTAAATAACAGATACAAGTTGGAAGTGGGAAAAATAAATAAATCAAGACCTAACCAATGTCAACTGCAAAGGAATCTTTTTTTTTTTCTTGCAAAAAGTAATTATCCAGCTGGAAGCAAGGCAGGACACAAGAGATAGTGGACACCCTTATCCCATTTTAGAAGTCTTCTGGATTTTGAATGAACACAAATGGTTACAACCTTGAGTTTTCTATTCTAAAAAGAAGCTTACTAGTAATGTCTAGCTGTTTCCTCCCTTCACTCATGCTATGAAATATTGAATGAGAACCAAGGACTAAAAATTCTGTTAACACCAGGAGGATAATGATAACACCTGCAAAAATCATTCAGTTCAATTAAATTATTAATTTTTTAAAATACTTACAGTGCTTGATAAAAATAAACTGTAAAACTACTTTAAGTGGATATTAGCCATTAAGTTCAGGATACTCATGATAGACTCCACAGACCCAAGGAAGCTAAACAAGAAGGAAGGCCCAAGCAAGGATACTTTGATCTCAATTAGAAGAATCTCAACTAAAATTGTCACAGGAGCCAGAGAAAGAGAGAAAACTGGAAGAAGAAGAAGGAGAAGGAGAAGGAGGGGGAAGGGGAGGGGGAGGGGGAGGGGAGGAGGGAGGGGGAGGAGACGGAGGAGACGGAGGAGATGGAGACGGAGAGGAGGGAGAGGAGGAAGAGGAGAATCAGGGCAGATGAGTCAGTATCAGGTATGGGGAAAGACAGAAGAGAGAGCTAGAGAGCCAGGCAAATTCATGGAAATCTGTGGTTCTTGGGGGTGGATTGGGGAATCTCTAGAAAGTCCCAGAGACCTGAGATGGCAGAGGGTCACAAGACTTAAGTCAGGTGATCTTAACCTAGATGCCTAATAATGAGGATATAGAACCTGAAGAGGCCACCTTCTGTAGCCAGGTAGGACATCCAGTGGAGGGATAAGGACACCAATGCACCCACAAAACTTTCAAACTCAAATTTGTCCTGTCTAAAAGCAATGCAGAGACAAAGATGGAGCAGAGTCAGAGGGAATCTCCAACCAATAACTAGCCCAACTTGAGACTCATCCCATTGCAAACACTAATCCTTGACAATATTAATCATACTCTGTTACTCTTGCAGATAGGAACCTGGCATAACTGTCCTCTGAGAGGTTCTACCCAGCAGCTGACTGAAAAAGATGCAGATACACACAGCCCAACATTGGACGGAGCTCTGGACTCTTATGGAAGCATTGGAGGAAGGAATGAAAGCTCAGAAGGGGATAGAAACCCCACAGCAACACCAGCAAAGTCAACTAACCTGGATCCCTAGTGGCTCTCCAAGACTGAACCACCACAAGGAGCATATACTGGCTACATAACAGACATGCAGCTCAGTCTCCTAACAACAGGGCTGAATTGTCTGGCCTCAGTGGAAAGAGGACACACCTAACCCTGCAGATATTTGATGAGTCAGAGTGGAGGGATATTGGTGGAGGGGCACCCTCACAGAGAAGAAGGGAGAGGGGAGGGAGAAGGGAGAAAGGCGGCTGTGTTTGGAATATAAACAAATTAATTTAAAAATTATAAAAAAAGAATTCTGGCAGAGAAATTTAGTATTCTAAAGATAAAGTGGAGATTACCTATAATGACTCAATATTATGTTTGCCATTAGTCATGGCTTCCCTGTGTTGGATTAATTTGCATATGCATATTTAATGGCTCATGATGGATGTCAGGTTATAAAACAAGATTGAAACAAAATCTAATATATATATATATATATATATATATATATATATATATATATCTCCTAGAATCATCTTTTTTTTTTCAAATGTGGCAGCCTTGAAACTTACCAGAGAAAATGTCAGCCCCTCTCCCTAGGCCCCAGGCTGAGTGTGGAGCACCATTCAGGAGACAGCAGAACTTCAGAATGAGAACCAAATTATGACTTGTTTGTCCAACAAAGCCAGAAAGCTTCCAGAAGTTCACTGGGCAATAATACTGGGAAGCATTGGAAAGGCAAAAATATCTTTGAGCATTTTTACATGTGACTTTGTAGTAATTTTATACATTCATTTAGTCTTCTCAATAACAAGATGAGTATTATAAATATCATTTATGATATGGTAAGGTAAAGAGACATGAATATGTAGGAATCCAGGCAACTAATACTCTTTATCTTCCTACATTGCTTTTCTACTAAAACACTAAAAAGACAAAATGACAACAGAGAGGGGGAAGGTAGACACAAAGTCCAAACCCTAATACAGGGGCTATTGACAGTTGATAGTTACTGGGAGAAAGAGAGCCAGTTATCTTTAAGATCGTGGCTGCTGGCAACTTGACCATGCTCCAGTAGAAATGCCACAAATCCATGATTATTTAGACAGTACAAATGGGATATAGATGAATTAAAGAACAAAACAAAAGCAAAGACTCTACAAGGTGTGATGGGTAGGGAATAAAGATGTGACTATGGGAGAAGTAAATGTGGTCAAAACATACTGTATGGCATTTCTGAAATAGGCTTCCTTAGGAAGTATACACAAACAATGGTCCTGAAAACATACATATAGAAAACAGTATGTGGACTGAAAAGGTTGTATTTGTGTGTGTGTGTGTGTGTGTGTGTGTGTGTGTGTGTGTGTGTGTGTGTGACAAATTTTAGAAGGCCATGCATTTGAATCTGGCTCAAATTTTGTTGTGAGCTTTTTTAGTCTGGATGGTAGGTAAGTAGATAAAAACATTCAATACTGAAAGTTTAAATTTAATGGGAAACTCTATAATTTACTTCTGGAATGCCTGTTCTAATGGAATAGAAGTTCATTGAATTTTATAGACTTGAGGTCTGATTAATTTTGTTGTGTGATATGTTTGTTTATTAAATATGTATTACAATTTAATGTATACTACAATAAGGTTTATAAAATTAAAAAAAATAAAAGGCTGCTGTACTCTGACAAAGGTCTGGAGTTTGGCTTTCTAGCACATACCTTGGATAACTCACAAGTACTTTTAATTCATGCTCCAGAATATCTGAAGCTCTCATGCTTCATTGAGAAATAACACAAACACAAGTAAATACATACATACATACATACATACATACATACATACATACACACACACACAAATAGAATATATCTTCAAAACATGTAAGCATACAGTATGTTGCATTATGCCAATCATTTGTTTTTCCTTCTTCACATTTTCCTTCTCACTTTAAATTTCTTTGAAAGGGCCTCCTCATTCCAACTTAATTTTACAATGTCATTTGCCATAATTAGAATTCAGCTACTAACTGATAAACAAAATGTGGTATGTGATTACAATGAAATATTTCTGAGCCTTTCAACAGAACCGCACATAATGGCATTAAACAACAAGTGTGAGCCTTGAACATTTTACAGTAAATAAAATAAGTGAGTTGGAGAAAAATAAATGTGGTGGTTCAACATATATAAAGTGTTTTAAATCACCAGATCCATAAACACAGCACAAAATTGTGTTTCCAATTTTGTGAGCGAGTGAATAGCAGGGAATTTTAATCAGCAGACAAGCCAGATGGCTAAGTAGTGAAAGGTACTTGCTGCTAAGACTGACAACTTGAGTTAGATCCCTAGAAACCACGTGACCTAAGGAAAGAACCAACATAGGTTGTCTACCAACCTCTACATTAGTATGACATCATGTGGTGTGCCTACCATAAAAACAAGCAAGTAAAATACTCTAGTTAATCCAAACATGGAATTCTGGGAAGCAGCTGTATAACAGTGAACGTCCACCAGCAATAATCATATAGACCTCATGCTGTGTTTCCATCACAATTAATTTTTTCAAGTTGCTTTACCTCCTCAATATATGTATCCGTCATTCCTCACAACTAAATTATCTACAGAATACATAATAACAATTGCAATTTTAATACTTTTGATAAATTGGTTATCATGGAGTATTTCATCTCATTCCTTTTAGAATCCTTATACTAAGTAACCCTTCCATATTTAATGTCACAGAAAGTTTGTCCAATATAATAGTCTTGTGTCAATTCAAGTGATAGTTTTTATCCTACTTTTCAGTAGCAGGATTGACATATAGCTGAAAGCGGTTTCTGTCACTCATGACAAAAAAAAAAAAAAAAAAAAAAATAAGGATAATTTTCACTTACCAAGAAGTAATTTAAACTGAATGGAGTGGAAGGGTAGATATAATCAGTGGTATCCATGGAATGTTCTTCCTAAAAGAGAGGGCAGGGGGAAGATTAGTGTCAACTGAAAAGACTGTTCTCTGGGTGGAACAAGGGGATGGTTTTACCCTGTAACTGGTTCAATGCGATTTTAGCTCTTATTCATTTTTTTCTTATAGTGAAAGAACTATAGAAAATAGAGTTAATTCAATTCAGAAGAAAATAAATATAGGCTATGAAAAGTATTATGTAAATGATAACTCTTAATTGTGGACATTACTTAATAACAAAATTAACTGGTGTTTGATGTTAACAGACTATTTTCTGTACACTTCCATTTAGGAAAGTGAAAGACAGTATTTGACACTTTGAACTGGATGGGTGTGATGAACAACATTAATGTACACTGCAGTTTTAAAAGGATATTTGGCCATGTCACAATTGCAGAGAAAGTTTTGATGAGGTATCTTGTGAGGTTCAAATGCTGAGCCAATGAAATATCACTTCTGTCAAGGTGAAGAGAGAATCAGTAAAGTGAGCCAATCTTTTTCAGAGGGGAAATAAGATAGATGTCAGAAGTGGACAGAAGGAAGGGACTAGGATCAGGTATAGAAAGAAAGAACAAAACCAATGGTATGGGGGTGAGGGGCATCTCTAGGATGTTTCACTGACCTGGGACATTGGAATGACTTTAGCTGAAATTCCTAGCAGTGGGGTATAGAGTTCCTGAAGTTGCCACTCCCTGTTGTCAGGCAGGACTCCCAGTAGAGAGATAAGGACAAAAACCCTCACAGAAAACCTTCCACCAAAAATGTGCCTACAAGATGTACAAAGACAAAAATAGAGCCAAAACAGAGGGATTGGCCAACCAATAACTGGCCAAAATTGAGACCCATCCCATGGGCAAGAATCAATCTCTGATACTATTATTGATCCTCTGTCATGTTTGCAGGCAGGAACCTAGCACAACTGTTCTCTAAGAATCCTCACCCACCAGCCAATGGAAACAATGAAGAGACCCCAAGACAAACATCAGATGGAGTTTGTGGAGTCATGTGGAAGAGCTGAGTGAAGAATTGAGAAGCCTGAAGAGGACAAGTATTCCAAGGGAATATCAACAGAGGCAACTGATCTGGACCCTTGGGGGTTCCCATAGACTGAACAACCAACCAAAAAGCCAACATGGGCTGGACTTAGCCTCCCCACCCCCAACATACATAGCAGATATGCAACTTAGTCTTCATGAGGGACCCCCAACAACTGGAGCAAAGGCTATTCCTGAATCTGTTGCCTGCCTGTGGATCCCATTCCTCTAACTGGGCCACCTTGTCTGTCCTCAGTGAGAGAAGATGTACCTAGTTCTGCAGTGACTTGATGTGCCTGTGAGGAGGAGTGGGATACAGAGGGGGAGCTCCCCTTCTCAGAGGAGAATGGGAGTATGGAATGGGGGAAGGATCTGTGTGAGCTCTACTGAGAGGATAGGGGGAACTCATATTGGGATGTAAAGTGAATTAAAAATTGCATTAAAAATAAATAAAAGTTAAAAACAAAAATGAGTGGACAAATGAAAGCGTCCTGAGAACTGAAAGTAGATGATAATTCTGAAAATGCCCATTTCAGATTCATAAAAACATTTGACAAAATAGGATGCAGTGATGTGAACCATCACATATTAGGATAGGTATTAGTAAAGGTTGGTGTCTAAACTGTATACTTCCAGACCTGAGACAATTTATCCAAAAATTAAATAAAGACCATATATATCACAAAGTAAGCAAAGGAACTTTATTTAAAGCAAAGAAGTAGAAAGCACCAGAAAACTTAGTTCTGGCAGGGTTTGAATGGGTCTAAGAATGTTTACTGGAGCTTCACAGGGAACTCATCCCGGAAGAAAATTGTCTTTCCCTCATCCAGCAACCATAAATCACCAATGCACACTCACTAGGAGTGGGACTTAGTGTTGATGAACAGAGTACATGAAAATGAGGGCAAAACTGGTGGATAGAAAAGGGAAAATTGGAGGAGGTAAGTAGGGATAGATAAGGAATTGAATTAATATAGGTTGTATGCTTTAGGAATTTCTCAAACAATAAAAAGAAATTTGAAAAGAATTCCTAATTTCCTGATAAAGTAAATTTAAATTTACTTAATTCTTTTTTATTGCATACTTTCTTTATTTACATTTCAAATGTTATACCCCCCTTCAAGTCCCCCCACCCACCCTGGAAAACCCTTTTCTCATCCCCTCCCCCTGCTTCTATGAGGGTGTTCCTTCACCACCCTTACACCCACCTCCCTACCCTAGCAATCCCCTACACTGGGGCATCTGGCCTTCACAGGACCAAGGGCCTCTACCCCCATTGATGCCCAACAAGGCCATCCTCTGCTAAAAATGCATCTGGAGCCGTGGGTCCCTCCATGTGGACTCTTTGGTTGGTGGTTTAGTCCCTGGGAGCTCTGAGGGAGGGGGTGTCTGGTTGGTTGATATTGTTGTTCTTCCTATGGGGTTGCAAACTCTTTCAGCTCCTTCAGTCCTTTCTCTAACTCCTCCATTGTGTACTCTGTGCTCAGCTCAATGGTTGACTTCGAGCATCTGCCTCTGTATTTGTCAGGCTCTGACAGAGCCTCTCAGTAGACAGCTATATTAGGCTCCTGCCAGCATGTACTTCTTGGCATCCCAATAGTGTCCGTGTTTGGTGACTGTATATGGGATGGATCCCCAGGCAGTCTCTGGATGGCTTTTCCTTCAGTCTCTGCTCCACACTCTGTCTTTGTATGTCTTCGTATTTCCTCTCATGAGTATTTTGTTACTCCTTCTAAGAAGGACCAAAGCATCCACATTTGGTCTTTCTTTTTCATGAGCTTCATGTGGTCTGTGAGTTGTATCTTGGGTATTGTGAGCTTTTGAGCTAATATCAACTTATCCATGAGTGCATATCATGTGTGTATTTTTTGTGATTGGGTTACCTCACTCAGGATGATATTTTCAAGTTCCATACATTTGCCTAAGAATTTTATGAATGCATTGTTTTTAATAGCTGAGTAGTACTCCATTGTGTTAATGTACCACATTTCCTGTATCCATTCCTCTGTTGAAGGACATCTGGGTTCTTTCCAGCTTCTGGTTATTATAAATAAGGCTGCTATAAACATAGTAGAGTATGTGTCCTTGTTATATGTTGAAGCATCTTCTCGGTATATGCCCAAGAGTGTATTGCTGGGTCCTCTGGTAGTAGTATGTCCAATTTTTTAAGAAACTGACAGACTAATTTCCAGAGTGGTTGTACCAGCTTATAATCCCACCAACAATGGAGGAGTGTTCCTCCTTCTCCACATCCTGCAGCATCTGCTGTTACCTGAGTTTTTTATCTTAGCCATTCTGAATTTACTTAATTCTTATTGACAGAATAATACATGGGAAAAAATCTAGCATAGAAGTTTACAATTCAAGATTTTTTAAATTTTATTACATATCAATAGAGATATGTCATCTAGGATTTTCTTCTCAAGTAAATACATTGATTTTATACATCATGATATATATTGGGACTTCTTTTATGGGGATAAATGTTATAGCATTAAATGGCTATACAAATAACACCATTAAACATGACACTTACACTTGATCATTTAACATTTGGTGGCTAGAGAAATAACTCAGCCATTTAAAAAGCACACTCTGGTCCTGCAGAGAACCCAGCACAATTCCCAGCATCTAGATGACAACTTACAAATCTTTTTTAACTCACAGAGGATTTGAATTCTTCTCTGAACTCCATGGGCACCAGTCACACACATAGTAAACATAACATAAATAGAGGCAAAACATTTATATACATACAATAAAAATAAACTAAAATATTTTAACAATTCTCTGGTTGTCTCTGTTGAAGTGAATAGAATTTCTAAAGCTACAGGGAAATGATGGCATTTAATTGACCCAAATATGTTATTTTCATTTCCTGGTTGACTTAAGATTCCATAAATTTCCAGTTTTAAAAATCACATTTAAGAAATTATAATTGTATTCATTTAATTTTTATCTATGATATTTTAGTGTATTTACTTTGTAAAATAAACATGTGAAGGAGAAAATACAAAAGACGAGAACACATTGCAAAGGGAGTAATCAGCCACATTAGTAAAGATATTTAAGGTCCTAGTGCTTGTTTGAGGTGTTATTTTATGGTTTTCAAGAGAAGAAGTTTGAATATAGAGGTATAATTTGGGTAGTTCTGCATTTGACTCTACAGTCATGGATTATGCAAACTCTTGCTTTCTACACATGCCCCTTCCTATAAAGCAACATATTTAATTAATTATTAATTATATGCATCCTAATTATGCATGTGTATAAGATGATAAAAAGGGGGTTGCCCCTGAAACTTCACATGTCAACATAGATTTGCATTTGTGAATCCAAAGCCAATCTAGATGTGATTGATGTACAGTATACAGTCCCCAGATTTCAGAGGAACACTCCTGTGTTCCAGGGTGTGTTTGCATAGGAACAGGACATTCGAAAAGGGAAAGGAAGAGGGGAAAAATTAGCCATCTGAAATAATATAGAGAGACCCAGAAGTCATGGTGTTAATTGCAATAAGCCACATATGGAAGACAAATCCTGCAAGATCTCATTACAGGAAAAATCAGAAATACACAAACTGACCTAAGCAGGAAGTATAGAGGTGTTGCCAAGAAATTAAGTGACGTAAACCTTTGTTTTCTCATACAATGTTTTCTGTAGATCTGCTCATCACAGTATCTTAAGCTAGTTACATTGCTTTGTAACCTTAAGTTTTACTACAAAATTAAATACTATTATATACTCTCATCATACATACAAAATACTGGTGACAATAGTAATAAAACCAATGCCAGAAAAGTCTGGGATATTGTTAGTATAAATGTGGTAAAACTAATGTTTTTAAAGTAAAGACATAGTCATGTCCATGGATTTAAGAATGATATAATTTTACAAGATAAAGTCAGAGCTCAGAGGTACAGAAGTCAGCTAAGACCTGAGCTTAATGCACAGTAATGTTTAAGAAGTGATACGATGATATAATACTCACCAACTTTCAACCAGCACATATTTCAGCAGAACCACAGTCATATTTCTAGCAAAAACATTAACAAATTTTGTAAAGTGAATATTAATCTCATAAAACAACATTGAGAAATCAGAATTCCTAATTCAACTTTAAGGAAATTATTGAAATCATGCTTTTCACATACTCAATAAAGATTAATGTAAACAACACTATTCAATAGTCAACTTGAACAGAGACATATATCATAATGTGCTAAGTAAAGCATACTAATGTGAAAAGAAACTGGGGCAATTAAATTACTGTATATAGATATAATACTAAGTAGATTATGGCACTAAATATTTAATCTGAAAGTATAATATTGCTTGAGGTTGACAGGAAACATTTGAGGCCTAAGTATCAGTAAAGTATTCTTAGCTAAAATAATTCAAAGATTTGTTGCAGGATAAATGAAATTGGTTTGATTTTATTACTGAAATTTTCCATATATAAAAGCTCAGTCTTTCCTTAAAATTTCAGTAATTTATGTTTCTTATATTTACTTGTATTTTAAAATCTTACTATCAGTATTAAAATATATATTTATACATTATGTATATGTGTGTGAGAGAGAGACAAAGAGATGGGAGTATCAAGAAAGAAGAGAAGGTGGGGAGGGGGGACTTGAGGACACCTTAATCCCAAACCAAACACAGGATGTGGAACAGATGCAGGGACATGTCTGTGTGTTTGAGTGTAAATGTAACTATATTCTCTATATGTAATTGTCATTATGGAGGCTTTCTAATGTATAACTCACCTATTAATTTCTGTATTAACTCTAACTGGTTGGTTAAACTCAGGTGTTCTGGCTCAAACTCTTCTCCAAGCTGACTGATTCAAACTGCTTTGTCTTAGCTGCTATCTGAATTGCTCTGCTTGACCTAAAACAAACTCTGGCATTCTAATCTAATCTGACTCCTCATTCTCTGACTCATTCTATCTTCGTCTGTTTCTAGTTTGTTCTCTCTGAACCTGTCTCTATAAAACTGTCTCAGTAAGAAACTCTAAGTTAAAAAACAACACAACAACAAAAAGAAACAAAAAAAATATAAAAACCTCAAAAACAAACAACAACAACAAAATATTCTTGTTCTTATGATAGTTGGGTACATCCTATCTCTGACTCATTCTGGAAAACCTTTCTTTGATTCTTCATGTTGTCTGCCCCTCAATTAAATGTCTGCTCCTTTCAAAGATGACTGCTTTCTTTTATAAACTAACCTTACCTTCACTGTTTGTGATTAAAGGTGTGTACTAAGGGTATGTCTGTATTCCAGCCAATTATACTATAATCCAAAGCATGTCTGAATTCCAGCCAGATCACATAGACCTGGAAAGTCTTTCGATGTGATCTCTTGCCAGAACAACCATGTTGCTGGTTTAAAATCCCGCTACATCTGAGTTCAGCTGGTCTACACAGCAATTTCTAGGCTATCAGGGCTACATTGTCATGAAACATAGAAAGAGAAAGAGAGAAAGAAAGAAAGAAAGAAAGAAAGAAAGAAAGAAAGAAAGAAAGAAAGGAAGGAAGGAAGGAAGAAAGAGGAAGAAAGAAAAAGAGAAAGACAATATGCACTAATTTCTGACCAGCTACAGAAATACCACTGCATTAAAGATTACCAGTAAAATTATTCAGACATTTCAGGAGCATTTTCAATAACATAGTGATTTCAATTTGACATAAAATTTATTGCCAAGAACCAATACATAATAATGAGCTTTAAGCTGTCAATAATTATTGAATAAGTTCTATAATGTAACTTACTGTTTAGCCAATTCATTTGCAACATGATTTCAATATAACTTCCAGAAAAATTTGATATGGTCTTTACTTTTACTATCCTTTCCTATAATGTACATAGTACAAACACATTACATTTAAATGGAAACAAAAATACCCTATTTGTACACTCACCACAGTCCAAATTATAAGATGAATCATTATGTGCATTTAGTCTCATTTCCTCTTAATAATATAGCATGCAAATTATTTACTTCAACTTATATAGAGAACACTTAATATCATAAATAAAAATAATAAGAATATTAAAATGCAGAAAAACTTAAAACTGAGTATATTTAAATTTTTATAAACGTTTACAATGCATGAAAACATTTTCCAGTGTGTGGCTTATCATTTCTATTCTTTTATATAGAACTTCCTAGTTTTACCTTTGGGATGCCATGTAATCTTTGCATTTTCCTTCACAAAAAAAATAGAGATTTCCCTCTGGAATGTAAGGGTAGCTAGAAGAAAAAGTAGAGTGTGTGAAAATATACATATATATATATATATATATATATATATATATATATATATATATGACTACCAGTGGATGTTAGTCAAATAAAATGTGACCCTAGAAATACTAGGTAGTCTAAAGATCCACATAAAACACAAGGAGAAATAGTCTCATGGCAGCAGGTTGAGTCAGAAATAAGGAAAACAACTCAGTATTTTCTATTCCTGACACTAGTATACTTAAAAACTTGTTCTTGAATTTTCAGATACATAGATGTTTATTCATAAGTGAGGTCATTTAACCACTACTTATCTAAGCATTATCTTTTTTTTGCCAGTTTGATATTTTTGCCAGTTTGATGATATTATCATCATCATCATCATCATCATCATTTTAGTTTTTATTGGACATTTTATTTACATTTCAGATGTTATCCTCTTATCCCATTTTCCCCACACCCAGGAACCTCCTATCCCATCCCCCCTCCTCCTGCTTCTATGAGGATATGTCCTCACCTACCCCCTCCCCACTCCCACTGCCTCAAATCCCACCCCCCCACTCAGTGTTCAGCCTTCATGGGACCAAGGATCTCCTCTCCCACCTATGCCCAACAAGGCCATCCTCCCCTACATATACAGCTGCAGCCATGGGTCCCTTCTTATGTGCTTCCAGGCTGGGGGGTTAGACCCTAGGAGCTCTGGTTGGTTGGTATTGTTGCTCTCCTCATGGGACAGCAAACTCTTTCAGCTCCCTTCAGTCTTCTCTTTAACTCCTCCATTGGGAACCCCTTGATCAGTTCAATGGTTCGCTGTGAGCATCTGTCTCTGTTTATGTCAGACTCTGGCAGACCTCTAAGGAGACAGCTATATTAGGCACCTGTCAGCATGCACTTCTTGGCATCCACATCAGCGACTACCTTTGGTGACTACACATGGGACGGATACCCAGTTGGAATGGTCTCCAGAAGGCCCCTTCTTCAGTTTCTGTCCCACACTTTGTCTCCATATTTGCTCCCTTGAGTATTTTGTTACTCTTTCTAAGAAGAACAGAAGCACCCACAGTTGGTCTTCCTTCATCATGAGCTTCATGTGGTCTGTGAGTTGAATCTTGGGTATTTCGAGCTTCTGGGCTAATAGCTACTTTGTGCTGTTTAGGTATCGCCACCAGACTTTGAAGAATCTACTGTTATAAACCACATTCATGGGGCTATTAGACTGCTGTTATTGGCTTCCTTACTCCTCCCATGGGATAGCCTGAGGGATAAAAAGGAATCCTTGAGGATAATTATCAAGGTTTTACTGTACTCAATGTGGTATATGTACCAGGAGTTGTATATGTAATAAGGAGATTGTGCTTGAGTTTCATGATGAATTAAAAGTCTTTATACAATAAAATCATGTTTGCTATCTTAGAGCAAAACTGATCATTTTATCAAACTTCCAAAAGAAGAAAATTTCTATTTTTATTCATTTTAAAGTCAGTGACTTTATTCAGTCATGCTTCAAAACTAGTTGATGAAAACATCATTAGCCAAGACTATGAATAAAAAGAATTCATTCACTAACTATTTTATTTATCCAATGATAGGACATCTGTGAGATACAGAGCATTATGTTATGCATTGAGTATGTGACTGTAAAACATGATCATCAGACACTAAACAAATCCAAAGATAATACAAAAATAATTTTTTAAATTTGTCACTAAGTAGAAAAATAGTATAATGTAAGTTTTTGTAATCAAAAGCCTGTTAAATAATGCATCTTTAAACGTCTTAATGACTTTCTGATTCCGTGTGTGTGTGTGTGTGTGTGTGTGTGTGTGTGTAAGACAGAGAGTAAGAGAGAGCTGCTGTTAAAAAACATATCATTAACATTCTTGATCACTCACCTGTGACTCATCTGTGTTTGTCTATGCATGTACTTAATTCTGGGTCTCAAGGCTTCAATCAGTAACAAACATCTCTTACCATGCAAGGATGCAACATCTCTAACATCTGGCACATGAAAAGAAATCACAGAATAAAATCTCACTGTCTTGCCACTGTTACTACTGGATTTTTCTGTGATATTCCTTTTGTTATTTACCTGTGAATAATTACCATCTTAATATCTTTCCTGGAAGTGATCTTTCTACCTTGACATATGATCATTAAAACATCACATAGGTTAACTGTGTATAACTGCTAGTCATACTGCATTAGTGGATTAACCACAAGTGTCTATCAATATGCTCAGCTCACCCTAAGAAGATCCTGAAGTGGAGTTCTGTGCTTGAATATCTCACAAGTTCACCATTTGTTTTTGAGATGCAGCCTTGTTCTGCAGTTCATTTGAGCCTCACATTCTTCTTGCCTCTTCCTTTTATATGATATGATTACAGGGATATATCATGTTGCTATAAACAGACCTTTCACCCTCCTTCTAGCACCACAATATTGAGAACAATGAGTGACATAATTTGTACATTGAATATAATTGTGAGTAATATATAGAAATTTATAAGTATATATGAAATGCTTTAAAATACTGAAGGAAGGGGAGAGTGAAATGACTTAGCATTTTAAAACACTCTACTCTTCTAAAGGACCCAGACATGATTGCCAGCATCTGCATGATAGCTCACAACTGTCTTTAACTCTACTTACAAGGAAAAAAATGCCTTCTTCTGGTCTATGCATGCACCAGGTAAACATGTGGTTACACAGACACACATGCAAGTAAAACATACATATGACAAAATAAAAATTAAAACCTTTGAACAATACTCATGACTTGAGAATTAGCATGATATAAATGAATAATAAACAGAATTGGTAGAAAATAATAGGTCAACTGTGTTGAAGGTTTATACATTTATAACTTTAGCATTCAGGAGGCAAAGAAGGATCTGAGTGATTTTAGAGTGCGCTTGGGGCTTTGCAAGGCCTGTTCAATAACAAAGCAATGTACTAGCAGAATCCTGCTATCCATAAAATGTAGCAATGAACAGTTACAAACACCTTGAGATTTGGGAGGGCAAGTATCACAGGACACAGGGTATTTGTTTTCCTTAACAAACAGAATACCATCCTCTTACTGTTTGACAACATTCCTTATGTAGAATAAAACGTTCAAATATAAAACAAAAGCATGTAAGAAGAAGCAGGTTTTCTGTCAGGAATACCACATTTTGCTTGCAGTTTCCATTATATCTGTCTTCCATGAAACATTTTAGGACTATCCCCACAAGTGAAGACTTTCCAATTTCGAGCATCTGGTCATTTGCTGAGTGTTGCACCTCTTGGTTTTATTAGGAAGCATTTAGGGGTATTTATCTGGCAATAGTCACTAGGCAAACAGTGGCAGAATATTTAGTGACATCAAAGGACATGTTCCTGTTAGCCCCAAGGCTGTTGTGCACCGTATCACCCAACATACAAACTTCTAGAAATCACACATGCACATGCTTGCTGGTTACTGATACAATTAAATCTGCCACAGCATAAGTCTAGAGGGAAGATGCTAGAAAAACAAGGACATTGTCGGGCCATAAAAGGGTATCCTGGTTCTTGGGTTGTGGGTTCGGCCATGCCCCCAGAACCCAGGCTCCTGTCACAAGGTCTAATCTCCATTCACCCTGAGCCTTCAGTCATGTACACAGGTGGAGGGCATGATGAACAAGCTCCAGGCCCTAGAGAGATTTATATAATAATAAGGTACCTGAAGGCCAGAGGGTGGAGCCAATTAAGCATTCTTCCCCAGCCCCTCCCCCCTCTTCCCCTCCCTATTTAACTCAGGTTCACCCTGGGTTTTATGGGGTGTGCATTCAGATCCATCCACCATCTGTCATGCCAAAAAACCGGTTTTGGAAACCCAAGGACTTCCTCTTGTGTTGGGGCCATGCTTTGAGGAACCATGGAGAGGCCTATACTGAGCTGCGGGGCCTAACTTCCAGCTGGAGGAACCCAGGGTGTTCCCAGCCAACACACAGACTGGCATGAGGAACCCTGTGGTTCCCCAGCCATTTTTTCCCCACAGGACATAGTTCTTCTTGGACACTGTAGCCATTCTCTAATTGATCAGCATTTGTGGGCTTGTTCCTATGGTGATAGAGATGAAGAATACTCTACTTTTTCTACAGCAGCTATTATAAAGCTGTATGCTTTCTTTGTAAAGGTCAAACATCATCATAAGTTTACCAGCTCTGGTTGGATGTACCTGTTTTAGACTACTGATTTTTATGCATTTTTAATCATGATCTGAACCTTCAATGATGCCTATGATGACTTTATGTTCACCCACAAAATGTGATTTTTGTCACAAGATTTCTTATTTTGCCTTTCTTCCAAGTCCACTTCTCTCCTGCTATATTTTTGGATTATAGATCCCATAAAACCTAAATTTTTCTTCCTAAAGGTAGGTTGAAGAACTGAGTTAAGAGTTCATAGTGCATGGCTTGCTAGATATGCAATATTGTGTTGCTAGGTCTGTGGCTGTTTGCTTCTTCCAAGAGGTAGAAATAAAGCCTAGTTAACAATGAGGCTTAAGGATCATAAATTATATCCCTAGTGAAGATCAGATGTTCTGTGAATAAATGGTGCTCTCACCATTATCATCATTCTTCCTATGGGCTGGCTTCAGGAGCCTGAAATCAATACACTGGCTATTAAAAGTTGATTTTTTTAGTCCTCATGTAACAAATAGGATGGTAAACTCAGATTCTCAATGGAAGTAAAAAATAACTCAAATTCATGGAAAATAGCATTGAACAGTATAACGGGAGATATTACATGAACATGAATATAAATACTTTTCTTGATAGTGTAGAAGTGAAACAAAGTGTCCATTCTCTAAGGCTCTGTCTTCTATTATGAATATGAGTCCTTATTCATTAATGTATTAGATATTTCAACAATATAATGCACAAAGCCCTGCTTCATGGCATGGAGTCATGGGGCAGATATCAGTCCATATATTTCACTTGAGTAGACAGGGACAGTAAACTTTGCCTTTGGGGTGGTGATGTTTATTTTTTACTGTAAGGTGCTATGACTAGGATGAAGGAAAGGTACAGAATGCCATGATATACTTTAACCAAAGTTCAACCTAGCCAAGAGAGCACTGTGGAATGTGACAGCACTTTCTGAAATTGTACTTCATGAGCATTAAGTACTCCAAAGAGCTTAGCCAATGATCTAGCACAAACACAGATGTAGGAATTATTCACTATTGAAGCTCTGTTTATTGGGAACATGATTGTTTAGATATTGAGTGTGCTAATAAATATTAAAAGATATGAGTTATATTATTTAAGGATTTCAAAGATCCCGTGAAGATTCATTAGGCGACACATTAATCAGTAATTTATAAAATACACACACACACACACACACACACACACACACACACACACACTACTAACTTATTCTTAAATAAAAAGTTGATTGCATTGGAGTTAGAATGTAACTTAGGTCCCAAAGTAAATATTAGCAACTCTATAGGTGAAGTGAATAAAAACAAGTGCATGATAGTAATGTGTACTTTCTCTTTCATTCCTTAAATAAGTGATATCTATTTAATTCATTTATTGGTAGAAGAGTCTAAAATGGAACAGCAATTCAATGATACATGCCATCAAGGGTTAATGTTCTCTCCATCCTATAGTTTATCATTCTCATGATGTCTAGAATATTTCCAAAATGAGAAAATAATTGCCCTTCACAGAATGATTATATCTCTCCAGTCTTTATGTGTCAAAGGAAAAGATCCTTTACATTTGAAGTTTAAGGATTCCTCGTTGTCATTGGACACAATGAATCATGTGTATATCTTTAACCAATTAATTAATCTTAGAAAATGAATGTTCCACCATTTAAGAAGATGGAACAGAGTTCATGTCTGTGGCAGGATATCGATTTGTATATATAAATACAAGATATCCACAAAGCCTTCCACCCAAAATGTATCCTGTCTTCAAGATGTGCTGGGTGAAAAATAAAGCAAGAGTTGAAGGGACTGTTCCCAACCAATGACTGGCCCAAACTGAGAGCCATGTCATGGGTAAGAACCAGTCTCTGACATTATTAATGATATTATGTTATTCTTACAGACAGAAGCCTAGCATAGCTGTTCTCTGAGGGGCTTCACCTAGCAGCCAGTAGAAAAAGATGCAGAGAAACACAGCCAAAAATTATATGAAGCTCTGAAAGTCTTATGGAAGAGTTGGGAAAAGAATTGAGGGACCCAAAAGGACCCAGACTTAATAGGAAAACCAACAGAGCCAACTAACCAGGACATTTGGGGGCTCCCAGAGATTGAACCACCAACTACAAAGTGAACAAAAGCTGAATGTAGGCCCTCTGCATATATATATCAGATGTGTAGCTTGACCTTCATGTGAGTCCTCCAACAACTGGAGCAGAAGCTGTCCCTAAATGTACTGCCTTCAAGTCTGTGGGTCCCATTTCCCTAACTGGACTGTCTTGTCTGGCTTCAGTGGGAAAGGATGCACCTAGTCCTCCAATGATTTGATGAGACAGAGAGAATGATACAGGGGTGGGAAGGAAGAAGGAGAGAGAGGAATGGCAGAAAGATCTGTGTGAAGAGTTATTGAGAGGAGAGGGAGGCTGATATTAAAATGAATAAATTATAATAATAAAGTGAATAATGTATAATAAATTAAAAATCAACTATAAGACTAAAATAGTACAGGAAGGTTGTGTATGGATTAGAGAATTAGGAAATGAGTCAGGAATAAATATGAAAAAAATACATTGTATAAACTTCTCAAAACATTAATGCAAATACATTTAAAAAGAAAAAAGCATGATACACATGTATCAAAATATAAAAATGAATCCAGTTTGTATATTAACTAAATATTTTAAAGATATTAAGAAAAACATTAGTATTGAGGGAAATGTTATTTCTCTGAGCCTCCAATCTGTGGTGTTTTATTACTGTATAGCATAAGAACTTCTATCAGCTAATATCCACTTATCAGTGAGTAAATACCATGTGTGTTCTTTTGTGATTGGGTTACCTCACTTAGGATGATATTTTCTAGTTCCATCTATTTACCTAAGAATTTCTCAAATTCATTGATTTAATAGCTGAGTAATACTCCATTGTGTAAATGTACTACATTTTTTAATCCATTCCTCTGTTGAAGGACAGCTGGGAAAAAGTGTATCAACATATTCTGCTAAGCAGCACTCTATACTTCTTTTCTATTCTTTGCTATATTGGCAATTTTCAGCCAGCACCAATACATTTTGTTTTGCCTGCCCAGAACTCGGACACCTTCTGATAGCAGCTCACCCATTTTCTTTCCTTTTTTTCCCTTGAGACAGGGTTTCTCTGTGTAGCCCTGGCTGTCCTGGAATTCTGTAGACCAGGCTGTCCTGGAACTCAGAAATCTGCCTGCCTCTGCCTCCCAAGTGCTGGGATTAAAGGCATGCACCACCACTGCCTGGCTAAACCATTTTCTTTATGGGAATTAACAGGATTCTCAGTCCATGATGGTTAGAGTTATATAGGGAGTATCCAGGTGTTCAGAAGTCTCTATAAATTGGCTAAGTTTTAGAAGCTATGCTTTGTGCTTCCCACAATTTTAGTTAACTCAGTCATTCTGGATTTCTGATGGGGATGAAAACTTATAGTACTATAGCCAATCCTGGCTATTTTCCTTGAGAGAAGATTTGAGTGGATGGATTTCAGCTGACATTCATTCTAAAGCCAAGGAAAAAGCCAGGTTCAGAACTAAGTGTTTTAGTTAGGAGAGATGACAGAGGTTCTGGTTAGTCAACAAAATGATGGACTGGGTATTAGGACTATCTTGTACCTCACTGGTACAAATTGGCATAATTATGCTCTAATTGTATTTTGAGAGAAAAGTTTTATTTTAACAGGAAGGGTGCTATGTAGGAGGAGCTAAGGTGGTAGGAGTACTGGGAGGAAGAGAAGGAGTAAGGAGAGGAGGAGAAGAAGTAGAGAAGGTAGGTGATGAGAGAGAGAAAGAGGGGGGAGACAGGCAGATATTCATGTAGCTCCACCAGTCAAAGATAGTTGATATATCTAGGTTGGGTATTGGGTTACACTTCTGATTGAGCATTACCAAACTTACAAGCCTTTGATTAACATTTTTAAAAAGTGCATAAATGCAAAAAGGAAAAGGGGGCATGGGATAGGGGTTTTCCAGGTGGGTGGAGGGGGATGGGGAAAGGGGATGGTATCTGAAATGTAAATAAGATATCCAAAAAAAAAAAAAAAAAAAAAAGAAGGACATCTGGGTTCTTTCCAGCTTCCAGCTATTATAAATAAGGCTGCTATGAATATAGTGGAGCATATGTCCTTGTTATATGTTGGATCATCTTCTGGGTATATGCCCAGGAGTGGTATAGCTGGGTCCTCAGGTAATGCTATGTCCAGTTTTCTGAGGAACCACAAGACTGATTTCCAGAGTGGTTGTACACCAAGATTCAACTCACAGACCATATGAAGCTCATGAAGAAGGAAGACCAAGTATGGATGCCTCGGTCCTACTTAGAAGGAATAACAAAGTACTCAAGGGAGCAAATATGGAGACAAAGTGTGGGACAGAAACTGAAGGAGGGGCTGTCTGGAGACCATTCCACCTGGGTATCCATCCCATGTGCAATCACCAAAGGTAGACACTGATGTGGATGTCAGGAAGAACATGCTGACAGGACCCTGATATAGCTGTGTCTTTAGAGGTCTACCAGATTCTGACATATTCAGAGACAGATGCTCACAGCTAACCATTGATCTGATCAAGGGGTTCCCAAGGGAGGAAGGAGTTAGAGTGAAGACTGAAGGAGCTGAAAGGGTTTGTGCCCCCATGAGGAGAGCAACAATACCAACTAACCAGAGCTCACCAGGGTCTAAACCACCAGCCTGGGAGCACATAGGGAGGGACCCATGACTCCATCTGTATATCTAGGGGAGGATAGCCTTTTTGGGCATAGGTGGAAGAGGAGATCCTTGGTCCCATGAAGGCTGAACACTGAGTTTGGGGGGGGGGGGATTTGAGGGTGGGGAGGTGAGAGTGGTGGGGGCACATCCTCATAGAAGCAGGAAAAGGGGGGATGGGATAGGGGATTCCTGGGTGGTGGGGGGAATGGGGGTAAGGGGATAAAATCTGAAATGTAAATATAATATCCAAAAAAAGAACTCCTATCAGTATATTTCATGGCAAACATGGAATGCAGGATTTGTGTTTCACAATGATGTAGAGAAAGATATAAAGAAACAAGAAATGTCAAATTTCTTATGGGAAGATAGAATTAAGATCAATAAGAGAAAAAAATTTATACATTTTATGTATTTATTTGTACATTAAATGAGAAAAAAGATTTTCTCATTTAAAATGAGAAAATCGGTATTTGCAGAACAACTTTATTTCTGTAGTCTTCAAGTTCTTCAACCATCCATGTTTCTGAGGAAAAAGGTTTATTGCTTTGAATTCCCATATTTGATCCATTTTTCACATGTTCTAATACTTCATGTGTAAGACAATGGGTAGTTATTTGTGTCCAAATTGTCACCTTTGGTCTAAAGAAAGAGCTCTGTTGTTCCTCAGTAAGAAGTGTCTTGAAGAGATTATGTGAGCAACATATATTCCTGTGCCACTATCTGGGGATAACTCAGAAAGTTTTGTCTCCTGTCTGTTTCCTTTGACCTATGTATGATTTATCATAGTTTCCATTGTCACTAGAAAGTCAAGCTCACATGGCATCAAACATACTCATATCTCACCTCGTTTCTGTAATATAATGTTTATCTTGGAGAAATGAGAACAATCAATACAGTAGGCAAATACAAAAAGCATATTTTTTGAAAGGGAACAGAAATTAAATATGCTCTTGAAAATTTAAGATGCATTACATTTTAATTTTCCTATTACGTTATAGAGAATTTATTGTTTGGATCAAAGATAATATTTAAAAACAAACAAGCAAACAAACAAACAAACAAACAAACAAAATACCTTTAGTATCTGTGTAACCCTGGAGGTGAAGATGGTGAGAAATGTGATTTGAAGGTCTAGAACAATCTACACTACCCTACACTACCAAAATCTTATAGATAAGAACAAGTAACCTGTACCCTGCAAAGCAATGCAACCATACTGTCTGTCCTGTGTGTGTGTGTAATGTGTGTGTGTATGTTTTGAATACTGTGTGGTTAAGAATTGTTTTAAATTTTTATGACAATAATATATTTTACAGTGAATAAGAGAAGATGCTCCCATCAATTAAGGAAGGTACCGATACCACGTTTATGCACTCAGACAGGTAGGAGGTCATGGGAGGGATCTAATTCTGGATATTCCTATGGTCTGCTTACACTGTGAGACTTGTTTTTATGAACCCATCCAACATTTTGAATTCACTGATGCATTCATAAATCAAGTGATAATGCTTAAATGTGCATTTCAGAGTTTGAGTCCCATCAGGTAAGTAGAACACTTTCTTTTGACTTTGAGCTACACTGGGATGATTTCCCTTCATTGAATCATTCTGTCAAACATATACCATAGCAGTACTTCACAGTTATACAATAAAAAACTGTTCTATGAACTTGGCCTACTTTCTAAGACATCATCCATGAATTCACAAGATGGATGGAATCAATTTCAAATCAGTGAACTGAGTTACGGGAATGTGAACTAAGTATAAGCTGTCATTCTTCAAAGTTTCCTCCAGAAAATGAAATTCTTAAAAATGTGTTTTGATTGTAGTGGCTATTCTAGTGAACAGGTAATCTACTGCATCTTAAATATGCCTCTATAATACACTTTACAAAAAAGCAACTGATGGTTTTAGAAATAAGAATAGCTTCTATGAAAGACATGAAACTATTTTCATCATTTCTGCCCACATCAAAAGCACAGGAATAATATGTTATCATAAATAGCTAATGTCTATTTAGGAACTGTTTTTATGTTAGGGGTTGCATATTGATTATTTCATTGAGTCTTAAAAGATTCCTGCAGGTTTAGTACCATGAATAACTTATTTTACATGTAGTGTAACCTGGGTGACCAGATTATTGGTCTGTTGGTATTAGAGCTAGAATCCTTAACTATGCTAACTAAAATAATAGGAAAGCCATCGTTTCCTATGATTAATAATATATGACTTTTTATAGTGTTTTGATTATTCCTCCATGTGTTGTTTATACTTATGCAAATATGATTTCTGTGAGATAGCCTGGAAGTGTAATTGCTTCAGTTATCTGATTTATGTTCATCCAGTTGAATTTCTGGATCTTTACAAGTCTTTCTCCACAAGTGCATTGCATTTTCCTCTTCAACAACAATAAGCTACTCATATAACAAACCATAATCCTTAGAATATTATTGAACCTGATACTTTTTTTCTAACTGTGTCTCACATTTCATATTCTGTAATCTTGTTTTACTTTGCTGTAACAAATGACTACATACTAAATGGCTTAAGTAACAGAGTGAGATTTTCTCATGATGCTAAAGGCAGATAGGTCTAGAGGCAGAATGTTCTAGATAAAGGTCACAGCAGAACTCATTTTGCCTCTGATTTTTGCTTCTGTATTATAGAAAGTCATCTTCTCATCTTCTTTATGTGTGCTCCCATCATCTTTATGCACATTTGTATGTCTAGATTCTCTGTCCTTATGAGGATGCTGTTGAAGCTGCTCAGGGTGCTTTTAATAGGAGCTTACATTTTGGCTTAATCATCTCTTAAAGATCTCATTCCCCTCCTAGCTGTCATAGTCAGTAGCAATTGAGATTGAAAATTCAACTCAGTACATACATTCAAAGAAGACGCAATGCAGAGTGCAGTGCTCAGAAAGAAGCAAACTGTTTCCTGACATTCAGAAGGAAGAATAAAAAAGTTGGTACTTTACCCTTTCTACAGCCAAAATAAGTTTTAAAAAAAATACTCAATTTAAGTGGTTTAAAGATAAAACCTACTTTCAGTTGGAATGTCAAGTTTATGGCAGGCTAGAAAAATGTCACCAAAATACTTTGTGCCCAGTCCTTTATCCAGTTTTGATTAAATTAATATACAAGCAAGGGAATTGCCAGTAATTATACCCACTATATTTTGTTGAAGCATTTTATCTAAGATATTTCAAATATCTAAAGCTTGTAAAGCAGTTATTATTTCCACTAGTAAATCATTCATTTTAACCCATGTTCACAAAATACTGAAGACCTCTTTTCAGAAGCCAAGTCAAATTACTAGATCAGGTCCAAATCCTTTTACTTTACTTTTCCAAAGGCAACACGATTTGACAAGACATACTCAGTAAAGCCAGAAAATAAACTGAATGGCTTAAGCAACAGAATGAGATGTTCTTATAATCTGAGATGAGAAAGTTCAAGATAAAGGAACAGTTCAAGATAGTTTTGCAGAGAGACAAAAAGAGACAATAATTATTTGGTTGAATAAATACTGAATACACAGAAAGCTTTACAATATGCCAGTAGAGAAACCTTCACTTTAATAAGTCAAATTTGAGAGAAGTGAATTCACATTTGTATTTCTTTACTTTGCTTCTGTGATGTTTTCTTCATAAAACAAATTTTTTAAAAACTATCCAACTGGCACACCTTGTCCAATAGGAACTTTTAAATGTTTCACTAAAGCATTGGTCTTAAGAACATGTTTTTATTCTCATCACTTTATTTCTGTTCCTTCATAATAAGACTAACTGCTGAACAGAGATCTACAAATTCTTTGAGCTATACCTGGAGCAGAAGAATTGATATTTTACAAACCATAGCACATGGATTTTCAGAAAAAAAAAAGGGGAGTCCCACAAGGATACATATGCTGTTTTTGAAGGTTTTGATTTTTCCCTATCCTTTAAATGTTTATTTGATACTGAAGAGGCTTCAAAATACTTGGTCTTATAAACGGTTAATTCTTTCTTGTGCCTTACTGAGAGTCATCCCTACAGCATGCTAAGCAAGTGTCCTACCACTGAACTCTGTCTCCTGGTTATGCTTCCTTCTTTGTTTTAACAGATAAATTACATCATAGAAAATCCATTTCAACAGCTGGTCTGCCTCTTTAAAACTCACAGATTAGGTATCACAAGAAGGAGAGGCGCTTTGCTGAGTTTGAATTTGTGGAAATACTACATAATCAAAAGTGTTTATATCTTAAAACAAGAGATTTGAGCTCTAAATGCTATAGTCCTTTGATTTATATTTAGATAGAAAGCCCTATCTACAAAATGGAGAACAAACAAGCATGTAGGA